>NC_066885.1:1658762-1996262 GCF_022985175.1 Labeo rohita
CGCATTGATAATAATCTGACATGTTTGTTAAGCAGCAAATCAGTGTATCAGAATGATTTCTGAAGGTTCATGTGACACTGAAGACTGGAGTAATGATGCTGAAAATACAGCTTTGATCACAAAAATAAATTACATTTTATAATATATTCACATAGAAAACAGCTGTTTTAAATCAGAATTTGTCACAATTTTACTATATGCTTGTTTTTTTAATAGTCACTAAACTATAACCAATTTTGTTTATATAATTATTAGCATAATAATTTGTTTTATTTTGTTTCAGTGTAATATTCTGAGAAACTACATGTAAAAAAAGAAACATAATATATATATATATATATATGAAATAATAAAAAATAATATATATTAAAATTTGAATGTTATAAAATAGTATATATTAATATATTTGAGAAAATACATAAATTTCAAAACAGAAAATGCATGAAAATATAAAATTAAATTTTACAAATAATGAAAAATTACATTAAAATGAAATAATATAACATATGCATTTATACAACGTATAAAACATAAGAATTAAATATAACATTTAAATATAAAAATATATATTTAACAAAGAACATGAAATGACAGTACTGAAAGAATAAAATATGAAAAAACTTGAAAGAAAAAAATATGAAGTATGTAAATTTAAAAAAAAAGTTAAAAGGTGATTAAAAATTCTGGAAAAATAAATAGTGCACAAAATACTTTAAAAAAAGAGTGATTTCTGAAGGATCATGTGATGCGGTAGACTGGAGTAATGATGCTGAAAATTCAGCTTTGACCACAAAAATAAATTACATTTTACAATATATTCACATAGAAAACAGCTGTTTTTAACCATAATAATTTTTTTTTAATATAATTTTACTATATGTTTTTTTTTTTACTAGTCACTAAACCAATTTTTGTGTGTATAATTATTAGCATAATAATTAGTTTTATTTTATATATGACTTTATATGCCTTAATATATATTACTTTTAATATATATATATATATATATGTTTTGGGAAATATATATTAATATATTTGAGAAAATACATATAAATATAATTTAAAAAATGGATCCAATTTTACAAAAATGCATTTAAATATAAAGTATTAAACTGTACAAATAATGAAAAATTACAAAAAATGAAATAATATAATATATGCATTTAAAATAAAATGTATAAAACATAAGTATTAAATAAAAAATATATATATTTTTTAAATATATAAATTTAAATAAATAGTGCATAAAATACTCTAAAAAAGAATGATTTCTGAATGATCATGTGACTCTAAAGACCGGAGTAATTAGGCTGAAAATTAATTAAAATAAGTTACATTTTACAATATGTTCAGATAGAAAACAGCTATTTTAAATCATAATAATTTTTCACAATTGTACTATATTTTGGATTAAATAAATCCAGCCTTGGTGAGCAGAAGAGATTTCTTTCAAAAACATTATAAATGTTGATTTTGACTTTATAAGTGTATGTAATCTAGTTTGTTCTAAACTTTCTTAGCATTTTTAAGGGATCACAGACATTCCTCATGGAGAAGACAATCCCAGAATGCATTGCAACGCATGGTGGACAACCAAGAGAAGCGCTGATTACACCAAAATGCAATAGTCTCATTCAAAATGCAATTCGCTTATGCCACCTATGAATTCACAACAGGGAAAAACATCAAGTTAAGTGAGTGTTAAGCAGGCGATATTTCATCATAATCACTTATAGGATTGTTTAGTTGAGCGATTAAGAGTGAAAAGTAAAGACGGAGACCAATAATTAGACGAAAGCGGCCGCAAGAGCACTTGGAAGCGTTTCCCAGAAACAAGAAAAACATCAGAGTACAAGAAGAAATCTGTACAAAACTAAACCGCAGAAACCAGAGCCTGGATGCGGCTCAACAATCTCAGGCTCTCGAAAACGAAGCCAAAGTCATCAAGACGCATAGCAGGAATAACGCTAAAGTCAGTGCGTTGGGGCCGACGGGCCTCAGATGAGCGAAAGCCACCGTAACGTCTTGATTATCTGTTTGCATGAAAGCATTTCTCGTCAGAGAGCTGTTGAAATTCACAGTTCCAGCGCTGGATAAACGTTATGATGAAGAGCTGATGTTTGGTTTATGTGAGTGATTGCATGTGTGGAGGAAGACCTGTTTCTTTGAAGCCGACGAAGGAAGGGCGGCCCTTTGTTTATTGGACGTGTTTGAAAGGACTCTGACGGAAAGCAAGCGTGGAGAAAACCCAGTTTTCGAGCTTCCCCTCCGAATCTGGCGTCCATCCGGGATCCCAGCAGGAACATTTGATGATCTTTTCATGTTGTTTGGGAGAGGAAAAAAAAAAAAAAAAAAAACAGTGCTTCCCTTAACTCTGTTCAGGGCACTTTCAAATGACTAGACAAAATATTTCATAAATGAATGTACCAAGTGTGTCCTGGAATAACACTGGAGCACTTGACAAACACAAGGACACTCAGAGTCATTCTACTGTATATCAAGCTGATCTTTTCCAGTAAGTATAACTGCTGTCTGCTGCTCACAACCTCTGACTGGATGTTGTAGTGTTTGGAAATGACCTAGACATGACTGGCTTTATGCAAGCAGTCAGCGTGAAGAGGTTTTATCTGTCTGCCGGGAATCCAAACACTTCTGAGGAACAACTAGGCAATGGATTTGAGGGTCGAAGTGACATATTTCAAAGCTACAGTATCAGCCCATATGGCATGTTGTAATAGTAAGGGAAAAAAAAAATCTCCATTTGATGTTTTGACAAAATGGATCTAAAAACAAACAACAGACAGATGGACAGATGGAGCGATAGAATGATGGATGGATGGACAGATGGATGGACGGATGGATGGACGGACGGATGGAGGACAGACAAAAAAAAAATGGATGGATGGAATGATGGACGGACACAAAAAAAAACAGACAGAATGACAGATGGATGGATAGAACGATGGGTCGATGTATGGAGCGATAGAATGATGGATGGATAGACAGACATACGGATGGATAAACAGATGGACAGAAAGACTGATGAATGGATAGAATGATGGATGATGGATTGGTGGATGGATGGACAAAAAAAAACAGAATGATGGATGGATGGATGGATGGATGGATGGATAAAAAACAGAATGATGGATGGATGGACAAAAAACAGAAAGATGGATGGAGCAATAGAATGAAGGATGGATGGATGGATAGAGCGATAGAATGATGGGATTAATGGATGGACGGATAGGCAGATGGACAGAAAGACTGATGGATGGATGTAATGATAGAATGATGGATGATGGAGCAACAAGATGGATGGATAGAGCGATAGAATGATGGATGGATTGCTGGATGGACGGACAGACGAATGTACAGATGGACAGAAAGACTGATGGATGGATGGATGGATGGATGAATGAATGAATGGATAGAATGATGGATGAGCAACAGGATGGATGGATGGATGGATGGACAGATGGATGGACAAAAAACAGAATGATGGATGGATGATGGACTGATGGATGGGCGGATGAAGAGAAAAACAGAATGACAGATGGATGGACAGATGATGGAACAAAAGAATGATGGATGGATAGATGGACAGACAGAAAGACTGATGGATGAATACAATGATGGATGGATGGATGGATGGATGGATAGAAAGACTGATGATGGATACAACAATGGATGATGAATTGGTGGATGGATGGAGCAACAGGATGGATGGATGGACAAAAAAAACAGAATGATGGATTGATAGATAGATGGACGGACGGACAGACGAATTAGAAAAACAGAATGATAGATGGATGGATGGATGATGGAGCAAAAGAATAATGGATGATGGATGGATGGAGTAATACAATTATGGATGGAAGGATGGATGGACAGAAAAATTGATGGATGGAAGGAGCGACAGAATGACGGATGGACCAGTAGACTGATGGATGAATGGATGGACGGATGGGTGGATGGATGGAGCGATAGAATGATGGGGTTGATGGATGGATGGTCGGACAGACAGATGGACAGAGAGACTGATGGATGGATGTAATAACAGAATGATGGAGCAACAAGATGGATGGAGCGATAGAATGATGGACGGATGGACAGAAAGACTGATGGGTGGATGGATGGATGGATAGAATGATGGTTGATGGATTGGTGGATGGATGGAACAACAGGACGAAAGGATGGATGGACAAAAAATGGACAGAATGACGGATGATGAGCAAAAGAATGATGGATGGAGCTATAGAACAATGCATGGATGGATAATGGATGGATGAACAGAAAAACAAAACAATGGAGCAACAGAATGATTGATGGATGGATAAACAGTACAACAGATGGATGGATGGACGGATAGGAAAAAAAGATAGAATGATGGATGGATTGATGGATGGTTAAATAAATAAACAAAGGAATGGTTGTCACTTGGCAACCACAATGAAAAATGGTGCAATTTTTTTTTGAAATCACATTAGTGCAGTTCCACTGGTACAGTGCTGAAATATGGCAACATTCATATTTTCTAAATATTTATGAAACTGTGATAGATAAAGCGCATCAGTTATCAACATCTAATTAACCTTAAAGGATGCAGAGGACGACTCTTTTCTTTCCAACAGAGCATGATGCGGTTAATGCATTTTGGGTTTTTTAAGCTGAGAATAAAATAATACAGGGTTTTGACAAGAAATGTATTGACAAGTTAACAAAATATCCTAGAGCACACCTGCATATATGGCATGTAAACACTACAAACAAGTGATTGGCCATTTTACAAGTTGGTCAGACAGTCACTTCCTGTCTCAGTGGGCGGTTCGAAGGCATAATAAGCTGTAATGTACCTCATATATTTATTATTTAGTGTCCTGATTATCAGCATATTGAGAACCTCCTAAACCAGCACTTAAACCCGCTTCATCTCCAGCCCTTCAGCGATAGATTTTCACTGATATCACTGAATAAACTTTGATTTTCCTAGAAAAACAACAACAATAATACATGCCTAGACTTGACACAAAATCAGATGACAGTAGAGTCAGGTCTCGATGTCTGTACGGTCATGGGTGTGAAGCAGGAATTACTACATGTCAACAGCACTTGTGTAACGCCGGTCCGCCTGTACGTACACGTCCCAGAGCAAAAGACTGCCGTCATTACAAAGCTGGAAGGGATTTAGCAAAGCCCACAGGGAACAGGAAATCAGCAGGAGACACAATGACATGAGATTAGTAACGAGTGAAGCCCCTACAACGTGACGTGGACGCGACAGAAACCAGCCGTGCCCATCCCTGCTTTCACAGGAACATGACAGTCAGAGGCAAACGGCTCAGGTGAACTTCCTCAGTATCTGAAATTGCAATTCACAGAAGTTACGTTGTCAGGTGTGACATCAGCACAGACCAAACAAACGCCGAGCTTTAGGGAGTAGACAAAGGTCAGACTCCATTGGCACCTGTGGAGCTTCACCTGTTTGACGATCTCTGGACTTTAACACGCGGGATCTACGACGGATTCTGTACTGCAGAAGGAGAGCTTAAAAACAAAAACTTTCTCGGGTTACGGTAAGAGAAACTATTTATTTTGCCCTGAGCGACACTTCAGATCACTTCCACTATTTCACTTCCACCAGCAATATATGGCGTCGCTATTACATAAAGCCATAAAACTGGCTATGCTCTTTAAAATAAAGGTCTTTTATTGGCATTTATGGTTCCGTTCCGTCTTTAACATCAGTGGAACCACTAAAGGTTATTTACAGTGAAAAAAGTTCCTTTAGATTATTAAAATGTGAGAAGAAATGGTTATTTTAAGAACTGTTTAATTAAAAATGTTCTTTGCTCCAAGAAAATAATGGTTCTTTGAAGAACTAGTTACTGAAAGATTCTTAGGGGAACCAAAAATGGTTCTTTTACACTCTCAAAATAAAAGTTCTTGATTGGAACTGATTATTGAAAGGTTCTTTGGGGAGCTAACAATGGTTCTTCTACATGGTTCTTCATTGGCGTCTTGGTTCCATTAAGAAGTTTTAACATCTACAGAATCTTTCCATTGTTCAAAAGCTTCTTTATAGTGTAAAAAGGTTCTTCAGATCATTAAAATGTTCTTGCACTAAGAAAAAAAATGACTCTTTTAAGGAGATGACCATTGAAAGGTTCTTTGGGGAGCCAAAAATAGTTCTTCTACGTAGTTCTTCAGTGACGTTCTTCACTGGCATCTTGGTTCCATTAAGAACCTTTAATATCTACAGAATCTTTCCATTGTGCAAAAAGGTTCTTTATAGTGGAAAAAGGACCTTTAAATGACTAAAATGTTCTTCAAACCAAGAAAACAATGGAAAGGTTCTCTGGAGAGCCAGAAAATGGTTCCGCTATGGCATAACTTGGGGGGGGTTTCTTCAGATTAGTAAAATGTTCTTCACAATAAGAAAAAAAATGGCACTTTTAAAGAGCGGCCCATTGAAAGGTTCTTTGGCAATCCAAAAATGGTTCTTCTAGATGGTTCTTCATTGGCGTCTTGGTTCCATTAAGAATCATCTAGAATCATCTAGAATCTTTCCATTGTTCAAAAGCTTCTTTATAGTGTAAAAAGTTTCTTCAGATTAGTAAAATGTTCTTTGTGCTAAGAAAAAAATTGGTAGAACTGACCATTGAAAGGTTCTTTGGGGAACCAAGAATGGTTCTTCTACATGGTTCTTCATTGGCGACTTGGTTCCATTAAGAACCTTTAATATCTACAGAATCTTTCCATTGTGCAAAAAGGTTCTTTATAGTGGAAAAAGGACCTTTAGATGACTAAAAATGTTCTTCAAACCAAGAAAACAATGGTTCTTTGAAGAACTGATCACTGCAAGGTTCTCTGGAGAACCAAAAAATGGCTCCTCTATGGCATAACTGGGGGGAAAAACAAAAGGTTCTTCAGATTAAGGAAAATGGCTCCTTTAAGGAGGTGCCCATTGAAAGGTTTTTTGGGAACCCAAAAATGGTTCTTCTACATGGTTCTTCATTGGCATCTTGGTTCCATTAAGAAGTTTTAACATCTACAGAATCTTTCCATTGTTCAAAAGGTTCTTTATAGTGGAAAAAGTTTCTGTATATTATTAAAATGTTCTTCAAGCCAAGAAAATAATGGTTCCTTGAAGAACAAATCACTAAAAGGTTCCGTGGGGAACCAAAAATGGTTTTTCTTTGGCAAAACTGTGAAAAAAAGGTTCTTCAGATTAGTAAAATGTTCTTCACAATAATAAAAAATGTCTCTTTTAAGGAACTGACCACTAAAAGGTTCTTTTGGGAACCAAGAATGGCTCTTCTACATGGTTCTTCATTGGCGTCTTGGTTCCATTAAGAACTTTTAACATCTACAGAATCTTTCCACTGTTCAAAAGCTTCTTTATAGTGTAAAAAGATTCTCTTCAGATGATCTTCAGATCATTAAAATGTTGTTTGTACTAAGAAAAAGGGACTCTTTTAAGGAGATGACCATTGAAAGGTTCTTTGGGGAACCAAAAATGGTTCTTCTACATAGTTCTTCATTGACGTTCTTCACTGGCGTCTTGGTTCCATTAAGAACCTTTAACATCTACAGAACCATTCCATTGTGCAAAAAGGTTCTTTATAGTGGAAAAGGGACCTTTAGATGACTAAAATGTTCTTCAAACCAAGAAAACAATGGTTCTTCGAAGAACTGATCACTGAAAGGTTCTCCGGAGAACCAAAAATGGTTCTTCAACATGGTTCTTCATTGGCGTCTTGGTACCATTATGAACCTTTGACATCTACAGAATCTTTCCACTGTTCAAAAGCTTCTTTATAGTGTAAAAAGTCTCTTTAGAAACAAATAGTTCTTTTAAGAACTGAACATTGAAAGCTTCTTTGGGGAAACAAAAATGGTTCTTCATTGTCGTCTTGGTTCCATTAAGAATCTGTAACATCTACAGAATTTGTCCATTGTTCAAAAGGTTCTTAACAGTGCAAAAAAGTTTCTGTAGATTATTAAAATGTTCTTAAAACCAAGAAAATAATGGTTTCTTGAAGAACTAATCACTGAAAAATGGTTCTTCTATGGCAAAACTGAAAAAAAGGTTCTTCAGATTAGTAAAATGTTCTTCAAAATAAGAAAAATGGTTTATTTAGGAACTGATAACTGAAGATTTTTTTCTATGCCATTCACTGCAAAAATCCTTTATTTTCAAAACACCTTTATTTTTAAACATGCACCAGTTTTATGGCTTTACATAAAAGCAATGCCATATGATGGTGAAAATGCAATAATGCAAGTGTACACTACTCTCAAAAAGATCTGTATCAATATGACGTCAATATCAGTGAAGCATGATGATTAATTAGGGTTATTGTGGCAGGATGTCCAATGCTATTTAGAGAATCGCTCCGTTCAACCTGTTTTTTATAGCCTAACAAGTCTTGTCATGTTAGCAGAAACGCCTCTAACGTTTGCTGGCTTCAGACCTCAGAAGTTCAGATGTGGGCGTGAAACACCTGTACACCTTTTCAGGTAAGAAATGAACAAACAAACATAATTTTAAAGGTTTACACTGGTGTAGCAACAGTTGTTTTGGTGATTTATCATATGAAACCCTGGAAATCATGCGTTTCCTTAAAAAACAGTCCACTTATCTCCTCCCTCCCTCTCGTTGCATGTCTGTGGAGGAATGCCGTTACGCGCTCGCCGTCTCCCGCTGCTACTAAAGTGCCGATAAAACCTTTATTGGCCAACAAAACATGTTTTCTGTAGTGCCATACAAATTTAAGGAGTGAGTGTTGCGAGTCACGAAAACTGATCTAATGAACTGTAAACCGCGAAACGGGGCCGTGACCGTCCGCGCCGATGCCAACTGGAGTAAACAGCTTCCTACGTACATTATCACAACAAGTGGGACTAATTACTCCATATGCCAAACTAATTCAGCCATATTCATACTTTAATGAGAGCACTTTATGAGAACATGCTCTGAGAATGCAGGTCACTGGTTACGCATGAATCCAGAATGTAATTGTGCAATTTAAATATGTGTAAATGTGATTTCATTTACATTCTCACGGAAGAATCAAAAGCCATCTGCAGTAGGTGAGAAAACGCAACACGCCAGGGGCTGTAAAGATGTCGCAATATCAGCTGTTAATCTGTAACGAGCTGGCAGAAAACTTAAGTCTTAATCTAATCTTAATCAAATACTGGTTAAATTGAGCAGCTATATCTGAGACTGCTACAGCACATGTGCTCTCTTTTCTTCACCAAAATCAAAAATAGAGTGAAAATTGTGAAATATTATTATAATTTAAAATAACTGTTTGTTGTGGGAATATATTATAAAATGCAATTTATTTCTGTGATGCGCAGCTGAATTTTCAGCATCATTACTCCAGTCTTCAGCGTCACATGATCCTTTAGAAATCATTCTAATATGCTGCTCAACAAACATTTCTGATTATCAATGGTGAAAAGAGTTCTGCTGCCCAATATTTTTGTAGAAACTGATATACAACTTTTTTTCAAGATTGTATTCATTTTAATGTATTCATTTTATTAAAAAAGGCTCCAAATTCATGATTTATAGGCTAATAAAAAACAAAAATAGAATATAAAAATCATTATTAGTGTGTATTGTGCCAAATTAAAAATAAATATTAATAAATTAATAATATTATTTTTTTTTTAAAAAGTTTAAAATAAATAAATAAATAAATAAATAAATAAATAAATAAATAAATAAATAAATAAATAAATAAATAATAATAATAATTAATATATATATAAATTAAATGGAATTAAAAGTATGTAATATGCAGTTATTTAAAAATGACAAAAACAAAAAAATATAAATAAAATGAAAATGGAAAATATAAATTTTTATAAAAACACATTTTAAAATATTAACATAATTTTTTTTTAATTATTTTTAGGCTATTTTATTCATCTTAAATGTAAGTGATAAGACAGATATTTTATTGAAATGTTAAATATTAAAATATGAATTAAAAAAAAAAAACTCCAGTTTCTTGAATAGCATAAAATAATCCAGGTAATTATTGCAATGATTATTTTCAAGTTTGCTGACTTTTTAATAAAAATAAATAACAATAATAAATAATAAAATAAAAAAATATACCAATAAATTAACTGGAATTAAAAGTATGTAATATGCAGTTACTTAGAAATGACAAAAAAAACAAAATAAATTTACTATATCTAAAATGCAAATGTAAATGGAAAATTTAAATTTTTATTAAAAAAAAGACATTTTAAAATATTAACATAGTTTTTTTTATATTTATGCTATTTTATTTTTCCTAAATGTAAGTGATAAGATAGATATTTTATTTATATATTTATTTTATTATTTTTAGTATTAGTGTGTGCTTGTGCCAAATTAAAATATTAATAAAAAAATATTAATAAAAAAAGCTTTTTTTGACTCCACCTTCTTGAATAGTATAAAATATAAATATAAAACATAAAATAAAAATATACAAATAAATTAAATGGAATTAAATGTATGTAATACGTAGTTAATTTTAAAATGACAAAAACAAAATAAATTTACTATAATAAAAAAATGGAAAAAATACATTTTTATAAAAACACATTTTAAAATATTAACAATTTTATTTTTTTTTTTATGCTATTTTATTTTTCCTAAATGCAAGTGATACGATAGATATTTCATTTAAATATTTATTTTTATTATTAGTGTATTTTATTATTAATGTTTGTGCCAAATTAAAATATTAATAAAAAAAAAAAAAAAACATTTTAAAAAAGCTTCTTGAATGGTATAAACATTTTTGGGTAATTTTTGCAAAGAATATTTTAAACTTTGCTAACTTTTTCCTCTAATCTGTTCCAGAATCCAGCTTTCTAGCAGCAGTTCATCAGACGCTCATCACATGCTGTCACACTGCTAAAGTCTCAAGATGCCCTTGAGGACGTCGCTACTCCGTAAACCCACGTCTGGCCGCTGGCAGAGGAGGTTATCGAACCGAAAGGAGGTTTTATCGGTCAACATGATCAGTCTTCCTCTGGGTGATTTCCGTCACCTCTCTCACATCGGCACGGACGGACACACGGACAGTTTCGGCGACCTGTCGTTCCTGAAGGAAGGCCAAAGTCTCCTGCTCCAGAGCTCAAAGAGCGAGCAGAACCTGTTCCTCCCGCCGCCACCAAAGCCGCCCCGCGTCAACGTGGACGAAGTGGGCCGGTGCAGCCCAGTGTGGGAACACACGCCGGCCAACCAGAGGCAGAAGTGCAGCTCGCTTCCCCTCTTGGATACGGAGGACAACGAAGACGCGTGTTCGCACGCCGAGCCCGGCGGGATCAGCTGGAGTCCTACACGCGGCAGCCTGAGCTCCGGACGGGATTCGACCCAAACCAACATAGAGGAAACGCAGCCGGACCAAACGGACACATCTTTTACATTCAGTCTGGATCTGGGACCGTCCATACTGGACGCCGTGCTGCAAGTGATGGATCAAGACACTCAATAGACGCGAGTCGTGAACTGTATTTTTTGGCAGAACTGGAATCCTATTTGGATTTTTTGTTTTAATTATTTATTTAAACGAAAGCTTTTTACATCCTGTCTAATCAAACAATCTTTTTATTAAAGGCAATGAAAACAAATACAGTGAACGTAACCATATTAGAGCTGTGCATGAATAATCAAATATTCAATCTGCAATAATTATTCAAAAAATAAAAACACTATTCGACATGTGAAACAATGCAAACATGATAACCATATGCAACCATTTATGTACATGTTTTATAGCCATGTTTTTTTAATTCGCTCTGCATGAAATGCTTTTTTTGGTTTGCACACATTGTTAAATGATTTTTAAATTAAGAAAAAAACTGGATGTAAGTTTGTTATGAATATAACCTGATAAGCTTGCTCAAAAATGGTGACAATGTTTTTATTAAAAAAATAATGTAATCCTCATTGAACTTATTTGAATATTTGTTTTTTTATTATCTCAAATATTCAAATGCAATATTTAAAAAAATATCCATCTCTAAAGCACAGTCTAACACTGTAATAAATAAAAAATTAATTAAATAATATTAAAATAAATAATAATAACAATAAATAATAAAATTTAAATTTAATGAAATTAAAAGTATTTAATATGTAATTATTTAAAAATGACAAAAACAATAAAATTACTAAAACTAACTAAAATTAATGAAAATGGAAAAAATATAATTTTTATAAAAATATTTTAAAATATTAACTTTTTTAATACTTTTTAAATGTTATAATATTGCTTAAAAATAAATATTGTTATAATATTGTAAAATAAAATTAATTTTGTTATTTTTATTCTATTTTATTTTTCTTAAATGTACGTGATAATATAGATATTTCATTTATATATTCATTTTTATGTTTTCCATTTTCATTTGAATTTTACTTAATTTCATTTAATTTAATTTTTTATCCCCATTTTTGATGAAGTACACCAGGGTGGCATTCAAATAATTGACTGTTGACTGTCTTAATGAATAAAAATAATAATAAATACATAAATAAATAATAAATCATGCTTTTTAAAGCAAAGGTTAAATAAAATTTAAATAAATAACAACTAAAGTCCAGACTAATTGCATTATATTTTGATATAAATGTTTTTATATTTTTTATAAAAATACACTTATTTTAGGTTTAAAATTGTAGATATTACACATTAATTGTCCAACTACAAATGTTTTAGAAAAACATACTTTAATCAGAATTATTGCGCTTTGTCTGTTTGCTAACATTGACTGAATTTCATGAGTTTCAGCAGAGAATCAGCACATGCACTCCTGATGGCAAAATAGAAATATTTCCATGACTTTCTAACATTTGGAGCTAGAGAATACACCTGTGAAATGCAAGTTATGCACTGAGGAAAACAGCACATCTCAAATGCAATAAACAGCACAAGCAAAGTTATTTTAAAGCTCTTAATATAAAGCATGTCTCATGTTTAGGACAGACTGGATGATGCATTTTCCCCACAGCATTCTTCAGATCAAACTACTGTATGTTGATGCAAACAGCCTCATTCCATATCATTAACAACAGAATATACCGCTATACCGCTCAGCCCCAACTGGAAAGGGCCTGAGACTGGCTGCAGGAAGCTTTCTGTGTTTCTGATCAAACATCTGAACTCTGGACAATAATAACAAAACTCGACACATTGCTCAACCAGACATTTCTTCCTGGAAATGCAGTGCATTTCAGACCAGCGTTCCCCCTTCAGATGAAGTCTGTTATATAAGGTTGTGTAACAGTCTGACTGTCCACCATCAGATATTTCAGAAATATCTTAGCAGCGTTAGTCAATGATTGCTGGACTTTGGTTAAACATTGAGCAGCTTTTATTTGGCCTTTTCAAACCGTGATTTTCTTATCTGCTTCCTGAGCTTCAGAGCACTGCGTTTACAGGCTAAACGGTCGGATCAAGCTCTATATTTCTATAGGGCAAAGCTGTAAGGTCAATTCAGTGACAAGATTAACTAATCATTTTAGTTCACACGTCACCTTTGGACGGAAACAATTCCTTAATAAAATCGTGTTTTAATGAAAATGTATGTATTTATGTATGCACATATGCGTGTTATGTATGTAAATATATATATTAAAAAATATATTTTATTTTTAAAATGCAGTGATGATTGCTTAAATAAAGTGCAAGAAAACACTAACCAAGCCTGGTATTTTTTTTTTTTTTTTTAATAAAAATAAAAGCATTTAATTCATTTTATTAAAGTTTTTTTTTTAATTATTTTAAATAATAAAATTATTAAACAATAAATTATTATTATAATATATATATACACTAATAATAAACTAACATATCTTTTTCTATATATATTTAGAACTAATAAATCAATAAGGCTTACAGCAATTAAGAAAAGAAAGCCAACTTACTGAAATCCGACTTAAACTTATAGCTATTATTCTTCTGAGACTAAAATGATCAACTCTATCTCCTTCTAGAGCTTTAACTCTACAAACTCCAAACTCAGTCCAGATCTTCAGCGTGATCTGATCGAATGTGCTGTATTTTTTATAACTGATCAGACTTACAGTTTTCCTAAAAATGACGATTAAAACTGGGAAAAATCCCATAGACTCATAGACTAAATCTGTTTTTGAATGAATCGAGTGAGTCAATGATTCAATGATTCATTCATAAAGACAGCCACTGGCTTAATTTCTGAATGAATCAGCTGTTTTGAATGAATCATTTGAGTGAATGATTCAATGAATCACTCATTAAGACAGGGACTTGCTGTCAGTATCACTCACAACTCACTTCGTTTTGATCAGTTTATCTGAAAACAAGACTTTTTTGTTTCATTTTACTTTAAAGATTCAATACAAGTAATTGAAAATGTGACAATGCTGAGATTTGTGAGAATACACAGACTCTCTCTCTGCAAGTCTGACATTTGACAGCATGCTTTTCTTACTTAGTATTTTTGGCATGTTTTCCAGCACAAATATATAAACGTTCATCAATCAAGATATGCTTTCTTGAGATGCAAAATGACGCCACGTAAGAAAATAAATTGATAAAAATGAAGTAAGTTTATGGTTTAAAGAAGACCTGCCAATTTGGTCAGAAAACAAGTTTTTCTTATGAGTTAAGTTTAACTTTTAGACTCCATTTGCAGATATTCGTTCATTATCTTGCTATTTTATTTAAAGCAAATGAAAAACGACGGAAATACACAGATTGTCTTTCTGCAAAAGCGAAATTTTGCACTGCAAACATGATATTCTTATTATTTATTTTTATTTTTTTTTGTTTTGTTTTGTTTTCCTGCACAAAAATCTAAACACTCCTTAACTGAAATACATTTACTGGAGACGCACAATGACAGAAATTAAGAAATAAATTGATTAAAATGAAGTGAGTTTATGCTTCAAACAAGAACTCACATCTGTCCATTGGGTTAGAAAAATAAACTTGTTTTCCTTTTGAATAAAGTTTATTTTTCAGACCCATTTGCACATATTTGTTCTTGCTTGGAGCATGAACTCAATTCATTTTGATCAGCCTTTCAGAAAACAAGACTTATCTGGTCATTATGAAAATACCAGTTTCCTCTCTCTGCAAAAGTGACATTTTGCACTGCACAACATCATTTTCTTTTCAGTACAAATATATAATATAAAAGAGAAATTGATAAAAAATGAAGTGAGTTTATGCTTAAAATAAGAGCAAATACCTGCCGAATGGGTCAGAAAAATAATCTTGTTTTCCTTTTGTATGAAGTTGAATTTTCTGATCCCACTGGTAGATATTTGTTCTTGTTTTAAGCATAAACAATTTTAACTTTTTCAGAAAATGTAATTTTGTCAAAAGTGACATTTTGTACTGCAAAACATGATTTTTTTTTTTTTGTCTTAAATTCCAGGATTTTTCAAGCACTACTTTTTTTATTTTTAAGTACTTCAATCAGAGATCTCACTTATTGAACAATGTCTTCTATTTCAAATTCTAAAAATATCTAAAAATAGATAAATAGATTTTAAAATAGATTTTATCTAAATTGGATTAAAAAATATTAATAAAAAAAAATATTTAATTTTGTATTAGTGCATAGTTTCTTTTTTCTTTGCTGCCATAATGGTTTGATATTTTCTTTCTACTGTTTAAAAACTGTTTTAAAATCTGAAAAAGAGATTTGCTAAATCGCTCCGAAATCCTGATCTTAAGCAAATGATTCATGAAGTCCCAAACTGAATCGAATGATTTGTGATCCGCGCTACAAAGTTCAGAACTAAAGCTAAAGATTCGCAAACCCGCTCTGAAGTTCCGATCTAAATCACACAATTCGCGATCCACGCTCTGAAGAACCATATTTCAGATCAGAATTTGGATCGTGGATTGGGAATTATTTCATTTAATCAGGACTTTAAAATCACGTATTGTGAATCATTTGATTTGAATCATTCAATACACAAAATCTAAATCACATGATTTGCGATCCTAACTCTGAACCATCATATTTCAGATCAGGACTTGAAGCATGGATCGGAAATAATCTGATTTAGATTGGGACTTTAAAATAACGTGTTGCGAATCATTTGACTTGAATCATTCAATATGCCAAATCTATATCACATGATTCACGATCCACACTCTGAAGAACCATATTTCAGATCAGGACTCGAAGCGTTGAGCGTGAATCATTTAATTCGGAACTTTAAAATCGCGTATCGCGATTCATTTGATTTGAATCATTTGATTTGAATCATTCAATACGCAAGATTTAAATGACATGATTCACAATCCACGCTCTGAAGAACCATATTTCCAATTAGGACTCGGGAGCGCAGAGTGTGAATCATTTAATTTAAATCGGCACTTTAAAACCACGTATCGCGAATCATTTGATTTGAATCATTCAATACGCGAAATCTAAATCACATGATTCACGATCCACGCTCTGAAGAACCATATAATTTCAGATCAGGACTCGAAAAGCAGACCGTGGATCGCGGATCATTTAATTGAAATCGGGACTTTAAAACCGTGTATCGCGAATCATTTGATTTGAATCATTCAATATGCCAAATCTAAATCACATGATTCACGATCCATGCTCTGAAGAACCATATAATTTCAGATCGGGACTCAAAACAGGGATCGTGGATAGTGAATCATTTAATTTAAATCGGGACTTTAAAATCGCGTATCGCAAATCATTTGATTTTAATAATTCAGTATGCGAAATGATTTATGAACCCGCTGCGATTTGCGATACACGCTCCGAAGTTGAGATCTAAATCAAACAATTCGCAATACGCAATTTGAAATCCCGATATGAATCAAATGATTTGCAATACGCGATCCGATTGGAACGCCTCGAAAGAGTGAATCATTTTGCAATGCAATGGTTTAATTGATTCTCTCTTCAAAAAGCTCTGTTTCACCCATCACTGAAATGAATGGCTCTTTTAATCAATAGTAATCTGATCTGGTTTTTGCTACTGAATCGCTTGAAAAGAATGATAGAGTCATAATCTCACGAGTCACGAATTTGAATCAATCAGAGCAGTTCCGGCATAAATGACTCCATTGATTCGGTTCATCTGTTTCTCTTTTCGCGTCTTCAGCCATGTTTACACAGCACTGTCAGTACTACTACTAGCTTGGCTCGATTGTTTCGCGACATCAACTAAAATGAGCGAAAAAGGTATAATGACTTTTTTTTTTTTTTTCCAAAATGTAGTTTAAATGCAGCTTCAAAGGCTCTAAACAATCCCAGCCGAGGAAGAAGGGTCTTATCTAGCGAAACAATCGCTCATTTTTTTCGGAAAATAATTTTTTTTTTATACTTTTTAAGCACAAAAGCTGGTGTAGCACAGGCTCTGGGATGCGCGTCCATGACGCAACGTACTATTGAATCACGTCGAAAGGTCACACGGAACGTAGGTGGAACTACAGACCCAGTGTTTACAAAGCAAACACGCAAAGACTAAGAAAGTGCAAGTAAGTCAAACACTGTTTACAAACAAAAAGGTGCAACGATGTCGGACGATTCTGAAGTTGTAGGAGAAAATAAGAATGTTTTTCAACATACTCTACCTTTTTGAGCCGGAGTACACAGACCATGAACTTAGACGTGGTTCGTAGTAGTGATGGGAAGTTCGGATCATTTTACCGACTCGGACCTTTGAGTCTCGTTCAGCAAAATGAACGAATCTTTTTGAGTCATTTCATTCATTTTAGCAAAATATAATTAAAATGTTACATGTTACTTCCCTAACACATCTACTGCTTACACAAACGTTGATCACACTACAAACAAGACAAAACTATAATGCTATAAGAAACACAAAAGATTCATTCATTGTTTACCTGGGTCTTTAGTCTATGATTAGCTCACCTCACCTCTTATCTGACAAGTTTTTGGTTTGAGTCGTTCGTTCATCACGTGACGCCCCATAAGATGAACGAACCACTCGAAAAACCCAAAGACTCGAAACAGGTGAACTAATTCCAGTACAGAACCTAATAGGACGTTGTGCTTGCACGACTGAACGAATGACTCCCCGAGACGACTCATTCTTCCTGAGTCACATTAAAGATTCGTTCAAAATGAAAGAATCGTTCAAGAACGACCCATCACTAATTCGTAGCATCGTGAACGCACATCCCAGAGCCTGTGCTACACCAGCTTTTGTGCTTAAAAAGTATACAAATTTTTTTTTTTTCGAAAAAAACGACCGATCATTTCGCTAGATAAGACCCTTCTTCCTCGGCTGGGATCATTTAGAGACTTTTGAAGCTGATTTTAAAAGCATTTTGGAAGTTCCAAATCAGGGTACCAATCAAGTCCATTATATGAAGAAAAATGCTGAAATGTTTTCCTCAAAAACCATAATTTCTTTATGACTGAAGACAGAAAGACATGAACATCTTGGATGACAAGGGGGTGAGTACATTATTTGTGAATTGTAGTTCTGGAAGTGGACTTCTTTAAGATGCATTTACATGAGATGCAAAATGACAGAAGATTAGAAGAATCAAAATGAAGTGAGTTTATTCTTAAAACAAAATCTGCTAGTCTATTAGCAGATATTTGTACTTAATTTTTTACAAAACAAGCCTCGTTATCTTATGTAATTTTGCGTCTTAAGTAAATGAAAACAGGACGGAGGTTTCTGAGAAGTACTGAGGAAATGTGCTGCACGTGATTTTCTTTGTCCTGTGCAGCACAAACATGTAAACATGGTTAAATCAAGATGCATTTACTGGGTCTGTCAAAACTAAATACTTTGCTGAGAGATGTGCTAGAGGTGGCGCACGGTCATTTGTCGCGCTGACCGTAGTTTGGCAGCCACGTGGCGTGTTTGTGTACGTTTGCGTGGCAGAGCTTTGCTGAGGGATCTTTCATGTTGCAGTGCGTCGTGTTTCTGGTTTTGATGATGAACAGCCCATCGCGTGCGTTACGCTTCTGAGCAGCCGAGCAAAGCTCGGTAATAGGAGTTGCTGCTTATGACTTACTGGACCGTGTCCATTGTTTTAATGTCAATAATAAAATAACGAGGATCTCCCCTGTCTACCGTCTGACGTGAACGGAGAAATATTCCCGTGTTTCCTGACTTTCTCCACGCTTTTCAAACCCTTCCAAGGTTTATTTTTCTTCTCGTTCTCCTTTCGCATTGATTGATTGAGCTTTTTATGGTCTAGATGCATTGCTCACAAACTTGAGACAAAGTATAAGTCATATTTCGAAAGTACAGCCAGTTCCCGTTCACTTTTGATGCCTGTTTTTCTTTCTGTAAACTTTAGCTGTTTTTTTCCTAAGATCTTTAGCTGCTTGGCCGCACAGCGCGGTGAAGAAATGTCACGTCAGGGTTATTATCGTTAAGCAAAACTAAAACTAAAACCATAAAAAAACATTTTCAATACTTGAAATAAACATTAACTGAAATAAAAAAGGAAAGCTTATTTTATTTTAGCTAGTTGCCAAGACAACCTTTGTCATTTTGGTTTAGTTTAACTTGAAGTACTAAAATAACTCAAATTAGAACTGAAATAAAATGAATATGATTTTTTGAATGTGTTATTTAACTTTTTCTTAAATGTAAGTGATGGTATAAAATAGGTAATAGATTTTTTTTCTTTTGCATTGGCTATTCAGCATCCAGGACCAGAATGATCCATTTTATAATTTAATTTTAAGAACATTTATTATTAAAGACAATCAATTATTTGACCACACACATATCACACACATCAAAAATGGGGGAAAGAAAATAGAACAAAATGACTAAAGCTTTAACTAAAATTCGAATGAAAATGGAAAATATACAAATAAATATATAAATAAAATAAGTATATTATCACTTACATTTAGGACAAATAAGATAACGTAAAAAATAAATAAATAAATACAATTTGTTCATATTTTAAAATGTTTTTATAAAATATTATATTTGCCATTGTCATTTGAATTGAATACAGAATTATTTTCTGTCTTTGTCATTTTTAAATATCTACTTATTAAATATTTTTTAATGTCATTTAATTTACTTGTATATTTTCTGCTGTCATTTGAAAGTTAGTTAAAGTTTTATTAATTTTGTTGTTTTTTTTCTGTCATTTTTGATACTCTATGTCTGTGTGGTGTTTAAACGAAAAATGGAAAATATAAAAATAAATATATACATAAAATAACCATATTATCACATACATTTAGGAAAAATAAGATAATGTACATTTTTTTATAAAAAAATTATATTTGCCATTTTCATTTTAATTGAACAGAATTAATTTCAGTCTTAATTCTGTCTTTTTGTCATTTTTAAATATCTACATATGAAATAATTTTAATTTCATTTAATTTATTTGTATATTTTCTATTGTCATTTGAAAGTCATTTTTGATAAACTACATCTGTTTAAACGAAAAATGAAAAATATAAAAATAAACAGATAAATTAAATAACTGTATAATCAGTCATTTATGAAAAAATAAATATATATATATATAAAAAAATAAATAGATAACTGTATAATCTGTAATCAGTTACATTTATGAAGAAAAGAAAAAAAAAATATATATATATACACATATATATACACATATACATATACACATATATATATATATATATATATATACATATACATATAGGCATATATATATATATATATATATATATCTTTACCATTTTCATTAGAATTGTAGTTATAGTAATTTCATTCCGTGTTTGTCATTTTTATATATCTACATATTAAATACTTTTAATTTCATTTAATTTATTAATTTATAAATATATATTATATACATATATATATTTATATTATCTTTTCCTTTTTTTATTAGAATTTTAGTTAGTTTTAGTAAATTTATTCTGTGTTTTTGTCATTTTTAAATACTTTTTAAAAATTTATTTATATATTTTCCATTTTCATTTGAAATTTAGCTTAGTCATTTTGTTCTTTGTTTTTTGGTATTTTTGTGGTAATGGCTATTTCCACTTTGGAATTTTCAGTTTTAAATTTTAGTTAAAGTTCTGTTGCTGGATGCTGATTGGCCAGCGCAGAAGTGATCACACCTGCTTTGGTTCAGATTGCAAGTTCTTCTCATCAGTAATATCTTGTCAGTTTTCGCTCTCTGTACGTGTCATGTGCGTGTCTGTTGTCTGTCTGACGGCCTGTTTGTTCAGCAGGCAGTGTTTAAACCCTCATGCACATGTGGAAGTATCACATTCCCTCACTTCTCCAGCTGTCAGGAGAACAATGCGTGTGTTTGGCTGCAGAAATAGCATCAGTTTGGACGTGTAACGGCTCCGGTGGTGTGTGTCTGAGATCATGTGCCTGTATAAGGGTTCTCCTCTCTCGTGGGTGGACAGAACATTGAGTTCAGCTGCTGAAAATGCAGTCATATGTGTCAATCAGCTGTTTTAAAGATGTTTGGCTCTTTTGTGCGGGAGTGTTCGTCTCATTAGACCTGCAGTAATAGACTGATGTATCGTAATAACGTAACAGTTATAGTTTAGTTTGTTTAGATTTTTATTTTTTGTAATATTTAAATTTTGTCATTTTTAATATATATTTTTTTCTATCTCCACTGGCAGACATTTGTTCTTGTTTTAAGCATAAAATGACTTAATTTTGATTAAATTATCCTTTGTCATTTTGCGTCTCCCATAAATGTACATATATTGTACTGGAAAACAAGACTAGAAATATTAAGAAATTAAGAAACTTTTTTTTATTATTATTATTTTGTTTTTGCAATGCAAAATGTCACTTTTGCAGAAAGAATCAATATATTCTCAGTTTAAAGGAGAAGTCCACTTCCAAAACAACAATTTACAAATAATTTACTCACCCCCCTATCATCCAAGATGTCTTTCTGTCTTCAGTCGTAAAGAAATTACGTTTTTGAGGAAAACATTTCAGGATATAATGGACTTCAATTGTGTCCCCGATTCTGAACTTCCAAAAAGTAGTTTAAATGCAGCTTCAAAGGCTCTAAACGATCCCAGCCGAGGAAGAAGGGTCTTATCTAGCGAAACGATCGCTCATTTTTTTTGGAAAATAAAAATGTGTATACTTTTTAAGCACAAAAGCTTGTGTAACAGACTCTGGCATGCACGTTCACGACGCTACGTACTATTGAATCAGGTCGAAAGGTTGGCAGAACCACAGACCCAGTGTTTACAAAGCGAACGCGCAAAGACTAAGAAAGTGCAAGTACAAAAGGTACAACGTGTTGGACGATTCTGAAGTTGTAGGAGAAAATAAGGTTGAGTTTTTTGCTGGAGTACACAGACGATGAACTTGAACGAATCTTCGAGTCATTTCGTTAATTTTAGCAAAATCAGCGTCACGTGACAGCCCCATAAGATGAACAAACGAGTCAAAAAACTCGAAGACTCGAAACAGGTGAACTAATTCCAGTACAGAACCAAATAGGATGTTGCGCATGCGCAACTGAACGTTCAAAATGAATGAATCGTTTAAGAACAACCCGTGGACGCACATCCCAGAGCCTGTGCTACACAAGCTTTTGTGCTTAAATAGTATACAATTTTTTATTTATCGAAAAAAATGTCTTTGACGCTGCATTTAAACTACATTTTGGAAGTTCAAAATCGGGGGCACAGTTGAAGTCCATTATATGGAGAAAAATCCTGAAATGTTTTCCTCAAAAACCATAATTTCTTTACGACTGAAGACAGGAAGACATGAACATCTTGGATGACAAGGGGGTGAGTAAATTATTTGTGAATTGTTGTTTTGGAAGTGGACTTCTCCTTTAAGGAGTTTTTTTTTTTTTTCAGAGAAATTTATCTCTGTCAAGTGAGTGATGCTTAAAACAAGAACAAATATCTACCAATGGACTCAGGAAAAATCAACTTTATTCAACAGGAAAACAAGTGTTTTTTCTGACCAAACTGAAGTTCGGATCATTTTACTGATCTTTGAGTCTCGTTCAGCAAAATAAACGAATCTTTTTGAGTCATTTTGTTTATTTTAGCAAAATCAGCATCACGCAACACCCCCATAAGATGAACGAACGACTCGAAAAGCTCGAAGACTCGAAACAGGTGAACTAATTCCAGTACAGAAGCTAATAGGATTTCGCACATGCACGACTGAACGAATCACCCCCCGAGACGACTTATTCTTCGCGAGTCACATTAAAGATTCATTCAAAATGAACAAATCGTTCAAGAACAACCCGTGGACGTGCATCCCAGAGCCTGTGCACACAAGATTTTGTGCTTAAGAAGTATACAAATTTTTATTTTTCAAAAAAAATGAATACTTATGAAGTATTATAATTTGTTGAGATGAATTGTTGAGTGAACTGGTGGTTCTTTGTTAAATGTGAGCCAAAATCATCACAATTAAAAGAACCAAAGACTGAAACTACTTCAGTCTGTGTGCACTGAATTTATTTAATACACAAGTTTCACAATTTTTTCTTTGTTTTGTATTTATGACTCAACTGGCAGATATTTGTTCTTGTTTTAAGCATAAAATTACATCATTTTGATCAATTTATCTTGCTTGCTTGCTTCTCCCATAAATGCATCCTAATTTATGAATGTTCTTATCTTATACAATATTGGAAAACAAGACCAGAAATATTAAGAAATTAATTTTTTTTTTTTTTTGGCAATGCAAAATATCACTTTTGCAGAAAGAATCAGTATATTCTCAGATCGAGGGGTCTTGTTTCCTGAGAAACTGATCAGAGTGAAGTGAGTTTATGCTTAAAACAAGAACAAATATCTACCAATGGGGTCAGAAAAACAAACTTTATACAAAAGGAAAACAAGTTCATTTTTCTAATCCATCTGGGAGATCTTCTTTTAAACATAAACTAGACAATCTCCCATTGTGCATCTCCAGTAAACGTATCTTGATTTACGAATGTGTAGATATTTGTATTGGAAAACGACAGAAATATTGCGCAAGAACATCACTTTTTGCTTCAGCAAAACACACACACAGAAGAACAGCATTCCAAATGCACAGAAATGCATCTCAGATGAAAATATGCCCCATAAGAGCATCAAATCATCTAAAAATCACGGTTCTCACCACAAGCTAACACGGGTCAACTGCCCATCCAGCACACGAGATCCCGCCGGCCTTCCCAGAAACCCCTCCGTCTGGAGAAAGCCAACAAACCTCGGGCTGCCAAGAGCAAAACACGGCGCGCGAGCCAATTTATTCTGGGGAAGAATGTGGGATTCGGTCAAGCTCTATAGATATGGCTGAAAAAGGCAAACTCCCCAAAATAGCCCATCCATCTGCTTCATGTTGTGTCTGGCAGGAACACCGACGCGTTTGACAGCAAAGAAAAACAGACGTTTTTTAGACTCCCTGAGTTTGCACTTTTATCTCAAACTACACACGTAGATCAGCGAGAGAAAGAACGCCGTGATTTACGAGCGAATGTGCTGGGAAGAGCGATTACGCAATGCTTTTTGCGACATATATATTTGCGGAAGCGACCGAATGAGCGTTCCATCGGCTGCTGGTCGTCCCACGCTGACCACTGATGTACGTGACTCATGTCTCGGTGGTTTGAACATTCAGAAGAGGAGCGACAACTGCATTTAGCTGCAGTGTGAACGTGGATTGATGGTGGCAAGATGAAACGGAGTAAATACTTAGATTAGGTCTGCATGATTTGGCCAAAAAAATGCAAATGCAATTACTTTGTCATATGTTATGACTGAAATTGGAATGGTGCTATTATGAACATTACACATTGTCTAATATATATATATATATATATATATATATATATATATATATATATATATATATATATATATATATATACACACACACACACACACACACACAATATATACCACCAATACTACTACTAACACCACTAATTACTATTATTATTATTAATAAATATTATTTATTATTATTGGTATTGTTCATACTTTTATTATTATTATTTAATAATAATAATAATAATAATAATAAACTTTTTTAAAAATATGAAAATATTAATACAATTATTTTTTGTAATTAATTTATTTTTTTAATATTACATGTTATTTTACCGTTGATACTTTTAGATAATATATTATTAAGAAAGAATAAGTAAAAAGTATATATATTTTTTATATTTATTTTTTTATATATATTTAATAATTTTTATTATTGGCAGTGTTCATACTTTTTATTATTTAATAATAACTTAAAAAATATGCAAATACTCATTAGTATTATTATTGTTAATTTTAAAAAAAATAAAAAAATAATATATATTTTTATTATAAAAAATTTACTATCAATAATTATATATATATATATATACACACACATTATTGTTAACATTCATATTTTTCTTTTTATATACCACTACTACTACTACTACCACCACTACCAATACTAATACAGCTACCCATAATTATTATTATTATTATTATTATTATTACAATTATTTCTTTATAATTGTTCATTGTTATATATTATTTATAGTTACTTATGTTTATGCAGATGTTTTAATCCAACATATTCAATAGTAATACTATTAAGAATTAATATTAAAATGATTATTAATAATATTATTAATTATAACCATATTTATATATTTTTTTAATAAATTAATACATTTCTATATTTATTTTTACCATTGTTCATTGTTATATAATTATATACACCGTATATAATAATAAACAGCTTTATCTGCATACATAAAATATACTCAATTTAAGTGATATATAACATACATCAAACATCAAGTGCTTGAATGTTTATATCATCACAAAATGTAAACTATATTATAATCCAGCTCTAATGTGCTGCTAAATGCATGAAGATATTAAGATTATAAACACTGACATCATGATTTTTTTGTAAAGCTGCTTTGAATCAATGTATATTTTGAAGAATTATTTTGTCATTGAGCCCATTTTCATATTTCATATGTGAATCTTGTATATCATCATAATTCACTCTCGTATCTTCAGCTCCGTCTGTCAGCGGAGCCACACTTGAGCCCAAAGCTGGATTTTGTTCTGTTGAGTTATTTAGGTAGAAACATTGGCCTTCGTCTGACGTTTAATTGTTCCCTCCGCTCAGCTCTGACAATAAATCTACATTATTTGGATTGGATTTGGTTTCACGGCTCCGAGCTGTGATAAATTCTCAGGGTTTGCGTGATGTATGAAGGCACGGACGGTTGTGAAACGTCCTGGAGCGTGAAATAAATGACTAATAAGAGTTTTTGGATGGGCCACTTATTCAAAACTGAGCAGAAATCATCTTGTTCAGCAGAAATGTAATTTGCACAATTTACTTTTACTGACTGCAGGCCTCTCACACACTCAGCTTTTGGCTTCATTCGATGTTCCCGATATGTAAACTAATAGATTCGTTCCCAGTAGCTTCTCTCAGTAACATCTGCTCGCATCCGTTTGGGATTAAACATGTCAGGATGTGATAGGTGACACATTTAATCAATATCTGACACGTTATTGCTTTACATGAGTGTACTGTATGTGTGTGCAGATAACGTTGAACACTTTTATTATAAAAAAAAAAAAAACTTAAACGTTGTTGCAATAATAATATTATGAATAATAAATTTTAGAATATTTATTAATAGTATTACTATTAAATATTATTTATTATCTTGGATTAATTACTTTTTTACAATACAAGACCCACATATACTACCATCTTAAATTGCAAAAGATTATTTTAAATAATAATAATAAAAGTATTAACACTAATAACAATAAGTATTATTATTTTAATTTAGTAATAATAATAATAATGATAATAATAATAATAATAATAATAATAATAAGCATCATTATTATTGTTTTTAATAATAATAATAATAATAATAAGCATTAATAGTATTATTACTATATTAAAATTATTAATAAATATTAGGTTTTTTTTTTAACTTTACAATATACTACCATCTTAAATGGTAAAATATTCTTTTAAATAATAATAATAACAGTAATAATAATAAGCATTATTATGATTATTACCATTATTATTACATTATACATATTAATAAATATAATTTTTTACATTACAATACAATACCCAAATATACTACCATCTTAAATTCTTTTCTTAAATTCCATTCTTAAAATATTCTTTTACATGATAATAATAACGTATTAACACTAATAGCAACAAGTATTATTAATAATAATAATAATAATAATAATAATCTTTATTATTATCATTATTAAATAATTATACTAGTAATAATAATAATAAGCATTATTTCTACTATTATTATTATTATATTATAATATATTACAATAATTATATAATAATAATAATAATAATAATAATTATTATTATTATTATTATTTATTTATTTATTATTATTCTACTATTACAGAGCAAATATAATAATAATAACAAAAATATTTATTATTATTATTATTATTATTATTATTATTATTATATTTTAAAATGTTTATAATACAGTCATTCAAATGACAATCAAAATATATAACAAAATAATCACAATTGCATGTTTTGGACCAAACTGTGCAGCCATAATTTAAGTATTTACTCCATTTCATCTTGCTACTATTGATCCACATTCACACTGTAGCAAAATCTGGTTGTCTCTCGTCTTCTGAGTGCTGAATCACATTCTACACACAATGATTCATTTGTTTAATGAAGTGACAAACACATTATACACCTATTTCTCATTTCTACTCCCATTGCTATGATATCTGACTAGAATCATCAATAACACAGAACTGAAAACAAAACGCATCGAACTCAGAGCGAAACCCAGCTGCAGACCGGCCCTCGACTCTGAAACCAGATCACGACTGGTCTAAAGCGGTGCTGTTTCCCAGAATTCTGCCCGCGGTTTAACACCTCAGAGAGACCGATGGCGCAACCGCGCTCCCACTCCTCCGCCGGGAGGAATTATGAGACATCGGAGGGGTACGGCCAGACCTCCACGGCGTCTCAGTTGACCCTGGCGTGCATCTAGAACACAGTGGGTAGATCTGACCTCCCTGATCGGTGACACGACTCGAAGAGCAGTAAATGTGAAAATTACCCTGTTTTCCTTTACTTGCCTTTAGAAACCGGCAGCCCGATGAAGCAATTCAGTGTCAGAACCCTTAATAAAACACTCACGCAAGTTATTCTGGAAAATCCCAGAACTTGGACCCATGAGGTAAACGAGGATCCTGGGGCATTAAAATGAGTTTGTTAACAGGCAAATGCATTAAATGTGGAGCGCTGAGAATCTCCAGTTACAACTCACTACATATGTCATCTGCTTTATTTATTTAAAAGATGTGATGTCAAGGCTGCTAATGGCACAAAACTGAAACAAACATATAACTTTATTGGTGCTTGTTTGCTCAAAAGCTGCAAACTACCAATGACTTACACAAACGTTCAAAAATTGGCTGCATTTATGTTTAAAAATACAGGAAAACCAGTAAAAATGTTAAATATTATTATAATTTACAATAGCTGATTTCTATGTGAATATCTGTTAAAATGTAATTTATTTCTGTGATGCGCAACTGAATTTTCAGCATCATTACTTCAGTCTTCAGTGTCACATGATCCTTCAGAAATCATTCTAATATGCTGATTTGCTGCTTAAGAAACTTTTATGATTATTATCAATGTTGAAAACAATAATATTTTTGTGGAAACTGTGATACATGTTATTTTTCAGGATTCACAGATGAATATAAAGCTCAAAAGCATAGCTTTTATTTGAAATAGGAATATTTGGTAACATTATGAATGTCTTTACTGTCAATTTTCATCAATTTAATGCATCCTTACTAAACTAAAATAATAATTTTATTAAAAATATATAAAATATAGACATGCTTTTGAATAGCACTGCACAAAATTGTGTAATTTACTTGGAAAATATTGAACTTTTTGTTAAGGCTGCTGTTCACAGTTTATCTAGATGCTTATACTAAGTACATTTTGGTCTTTTCTGCTCACCAAGGCTGCATTTATTTGGTCAAAAATACATTGAAAAATCTGAAATATTATTACAATTGAAAATAACTGTTTTCTATGCGAATATCTATTAAAATGTAATTTATTTTTGTGATCAAAATCTGAATTTTCAGCATCATCACTCCAGTCTTCAGTGTCACATGATCCTTCAGAAATCATTCTAACATGCTGATTTGCTGCTCAACAAACATTTATGATTATTATCAATGTTGAAAACAATAAAATATTTCTGGAAACTGTGATGCATGTTATTTTTCAGGATTCACAGATGAATATAAATCTCAAAAGAACAGCATTAATTTGAAATAGGAATATTTGGTAACATTATAAATGTCTTTACTGTCACTTTTCATCAATTTAATGCATCCTTACGGAATTAAAATATTAATTTTATTAAAAAATATAAAAGAAATTCATGCTTTTGAACAGCATTGCACAAAATTGTGTAATTTACATGGAAAATATTGATGCAAACAAAAATGTATAACTTTTTTTTTTTCAAGGCTGCTGTTCACAGTTCATCTAGATGCGTATACTAAGCATATTTTGGTCTCTTTTGCTCACCAAGGCTGCGTTTATTTGATAAAAAATACATTAAAAAAATCTGAAATATTATTACAATTTAAAATAGTTGTTTTCTATGCAAATATCTATTAATATGTAATTTATTTTTGGGATCAAAGCTGAATTTTCAGCATCATCACTCCAGTCTTCAGTGTCACATGATCCTTCAGAAATCATTCTAATATGCTGATTTGCTGCTCAACAAACATTTTTGATTATTAGCAGTGTTGAAAACAGTTGTGCTGCACAATATTTTATTTTTCAGGATTCACAGATGAAACTTTTGAACAGTAGTGTGCTTCTAGTGAACATTAAACAGATGCAAGAAAATATCTTCTCAAACCTGCATCAGTCTAACGTCCAGAAGTCAGGACTGATTTTCCGTATCAGTGTTTTTTATCGATACTTTACTGATGTAACCAGAGGCCTGAAGCTGTTCTGCTCCTGGATTAGATTTAGTCCAGGTTAGAGACTTTTCTCCAGAGCTGATTCATACAGATGGAGACTCTAATGGATCAGGAATGGATCTTTGCTGATGCATTAGCGAATCTTTTAGTACTTTTAGTTCCCCTCTCAAGTAAACTAAAAATAGCTAAAAACTAAAAATAAAACAAGAGCAATATGGTATTGGAACTTCAAACAACAATTGTATCATTATTTTTTAAAAACACATTTTATATAGAAAACCAGTCACTTTGACAAACACCTAACAATCCTAGATGACCTTTGTGACCACCTAACAACCTGCTAAAACCACTCAGAACTAGGGGTATTATAGTTAGCTACAACTAAAACCACACATAACACTTTTACTACCTGAAATAAAAAAAAATAAAAAAATTAATTAAAAAAAAAACTTTATTTCAGCTACATTTCTCATTTTAATTCACCCTAATCTAAACATTTAAAATATAAACAAAATGTATAATATATACAAATATATAGTAAAAAAAAATATATATGCTTTTTTATTTTTTATAATATGCATTTATTGATCAAAACAATGTTTATTTAATATACATTTAATAAAATGTAAACAAATTTTACATATATTTTACATTTTCATTTAAATCGTTTACTTTTTCAGTTTTTATTCTTATCATTACCTCAGTTTTATCCTATTTTTCATTTGATTTATTTATTTATTTTGTTGTTTTTGTTTTTCACCCTCAAAGTATAAAACAAATACTGGTAATAAGAACATAAATAAATATTTTAAAAATCAAATTAATTTAGCTAATCAAATAACTTAAATAACCAATTAATTAAATTAATAAATAAAAACTAAATAGAAATAAACACTAAAAGATATATATATATATATATATATATATATATATATATATATATATATATATATATATATATATATATATGTGTGTATATGTATATATGTGTATATATATATATAAGTATGTATTTAAATATTTTTACTATTTAAAATAACTGTTTTCTATTTGAATATGCTTTAAAATGTAATTTATTCCTGTGATTTCAAAGCTGAATTTTTAACATCAAAAACATTATTATTGTTATTGTTGTTGTTGTTGAAAACAGCTAAATAGATTTTTTTAGGTGTCTTTAATGAATAGAAAGTTCAAAAGAACAGCATTTATCTGAAATAAAATATCTTTTGTAACATTATAAATGTGTTTATCATCACTTTTGATCAATTTAAAGCATCTTTGCTAAATAAAAGTATTCATTTCTATAATTTCTTTCCCCAAAAAGACATAAATCTTTTATTTCAGACAAATGCTGATCTTTGTATCTGTCTATTCATCAAAAAACCCTGAGAAAATGTACTCAGCCGATTTAAATATTGATAATAATAATAATAAATACTTCTTGAGCAGCAAATCAGCATATTAGAATGATTTCTGAAGGATCATGTGACACTGAAGACTGGAGTAATGATGCTGAAAATTCAGCTGCGCATCACAGAAATAAATTACATTTTAAAATATATTTAAAAAGAAAGCAGTTATTTTAAATAGTAAAAATATTTCTAAATTTTACTGTTTTTGCTGTACTTCAGATCAAATAAATGCAGGCTTGATGAGCAGAAGAGACATTAAAAAACATTAAAAAAATGGTAGTGTATATCAATATTTATGACTTTATTGAATTAGCTTTTATTTTATATATTTGTATTTTAATTTAGCTTTAGGTTTTAGTATTTTTTATGTGATTTTCCAAGTTAGATTTTTTTTAACTTCTATTTTAGCTTTACATTTTTATTTTGGTTTAAGCTGTAGTGATTTTAGTACATAAACGTAAAGTGAATACTCATATTTCATTTCAACTTTGTTTTAACTAAAACACTTTTAGTTTTAGTTAACAATAACAACACTGCTCTCTCATCACAGTTAGTTTAAACAACAAACTCACAACTGACACAAAATTATTAAAGCAACTAAAACATGTCGTTTCCCAGCTCTCCTCGTGCATCCATCTCAGATTTTGCTCTAATAACAGCCAATAAAGAGGTGAAATGTTCAGAAGAGACGGGAAGCGGGTCAGGGGGAGGCAGTAAAGTCAAGAGGGCTGTTTTTTGCGCAGGATCTCGTGCCAGTCACACATTACGCGCGCACACATCTCATCTCCTCCCCGTCCTGCCGTGTCGGGCCCGTAATGAGACTCGCGCTGGGGGTCGAGAGCGGCTCGCGTGCGTGTGCCGTGAGCTCCAAGTCAAACAAACCCAGCGAAGTCATTGTTCAGGGGCCTCACGAGCAGCCAAACCTGTGAGTTTACATACGTCCCTCTGACGGATCCATGAAATATGTTATTTAGATTGAACGCCAAATCCATACGAATCATCTGGAGCGCTGCGGTAACTTTAGACTTTGTTAAACTTTACACGAGGACAAACGCTCACGCACAGAAGCACTGACCACGTTTACGTGCTCGTTACCTTTCAATTAAACCGCGTTTGCTTGTTCAGATGATTTTCATGCATCTCAGTCATTCAGAGACTTATATTTTGTTGTTTTTGTTGTTTTCCTGTCTTGTTTGCATTATAAAAAAATTTATAAATGATGAATAAAATCATTAATTGCATATATTTATCATATATTGTACATATTTAACACAGTAAGTATATTTAATAGCGTAAATCATATGAAAATGTAAAGAATTTTCAGGTCAAATTTCGATGTAAAATTATTTCCGCCACTAAATTAAAAAAATACAAGGTAATTGTGACTTTTTAATCTTACAGTTTGATTTTTTCCTTGCAATTATTAGAAGAAAAGACTGAATTTCGAGATTTAAACATTTAAAAAAAAAATCTTCTGTCTTCTAAAAGCATCAGATTGTCTCAATATACTTGCAAAAACTTATTTAATCCAACTGATATAATTCACAATAATCTAGATGTTTAAAATATAAACAAAATGCATAATATATACAAATATATAATAAAAATACGCTTTTTTCCCCATGTATTTATTTGATCATTTAAATATTGTATCTTTATTTACCTCACTTTTGGCTTATTTTTCATTTTATTTATATATTTTGTTGCTGTTGTTTGGTTCCCACCCTCTAAGTATTACAAAATATTGGTAATAAAATTGCAAATAAATATTTAAATATTACATTTAATGGTAAATAAAATATAAAAATAAATACAATAATTTAAATATTAAATATACAAACATAATAAATAAATGTAAAAAAAATCTGTATGGGTTTAAAATTATAATAATTTTGAAAGCTTGACTTTTCTTTTCAGATTCGCGAGTTTATATCTCACAATTGTGAGAAATAAAGTGAAGCTTGTCTCCACCATTAAATAAAAAGACAGTGAATTTACTGTGAAATAAAAAACTGAATTTTTAATTCTCAGAATTTTTTTTCTTCACAACTATATTTGACAATTCTGACATTTCAGCTCAAAAAAAATGTAAATAAAATAAATAAATAAATAATTATATATTTAAATATATATATATATATATATATATATTTTTACAAATTTTCTAAATTCATGATTTTTATTGTTATGTTTTTATGGTGTTAAACTGTTAAAAACGTTAAAAAAGTTATCTGTTTTTGCAAATGAAATACTTTGCATGAAGAAAATGATCTAATTTTTTAATGCACTGAAAACCATTATTAAGAAAATGTGAAAATTATCCAGACAATAATGAGAATTTGGGGAAAATGTGTTTAATTGTCCAGATTAATCTCACTATGTAAAAGAGGCCTGATTTCTTCAAATGAAATAAAAGTGATTATTTTCCTTTGTTTTTGTGCTGTTTTGTGACACTGGTGAGGTTTGCTGTACCTGTTGTGCGGTGAAGACGTTCGCCGCGGGGTCGACGTGTGACGTCGGGACCGGTTGTCCTTCCAGCCATGTGATTTTCAGAGGGTTTCCGGTCAGACCGCTCTCGTTTTTAAACGCCAGGTCCTGATTGAGAGCACAGAGAAGATCGAACACTGTAAAATGTGTTTTTCTAGTAGGTTTCTATAATAAATAACTGAATATGTGTGTTTTCATTCATATGAACAGATACACATGTGCTGAACTCAAACACAAAGCCTGTTCTTTCCAAGAAATTGCTGTGTTTGTCGGATCGGGATATGGGAACTGAGAACCGCACAGTAGAGCAGAACCACATCAGTCCCGTCCTGAACAACAGGCCCGAATCTCAGACAGTCACACGAGTCAGGACAATAACAGAGCTTCTGCTTTCTATTACATACGGCTTCCTGCTCTTTACAAGCATCAGACTGTCACGACACTCTCACAAAAACTCATACTCATCACTTAAATTTTTTTATTTTTTTTGTGTGTGAATGAAAATCAAAAGAAATTATATTTTGCATAAATGAAATTTCACATTTTTGTACTGTAATGAAAATCACCATTGAGAAATATTATACAAAAAAGCAACAAAAAAAAAGAAAAATCTCACAGAAACTCACATTTAATGTGATCAATACAATATAAATGATATATAAGGATATTGTATATACTAAATATATTGAAAATATAAATTGAAAATATAATACAAATAGATTTTACACTTTACTTAAATTTATTCACTTATTTATTTACTTTTTTATGGATGAAAGGTCACATTTTAGCCAAAAATCAAAATAAATTGTATTAAAAATAAAAAAATCTCATAGAAACTCATTTAATGTGATCAATATAATTCACCATAATTAAAAAAATATATATATTTATAATACAAATGAAAAGTGTAATATATATTGTATAAACTAAATATATTAAAAATACAATACAATACAATACAAATAGATTTTACTATTTATTAAAATTTATGCTTTTTTATTATTATTTTTGTTCTTTGTGAATGAATGAATGAGACTCTTATTTATTTATTTATTGTTTTATTGTTTTTTTGTGAATGAAAGGTCATGTGTAATATATATTAAAAAAATTCACACGGAAAGTCATTTAATGTGATCAATATAATTCACCATAATTATACAAATTACAATTATTTATAATATTTATTATTTATGCTTATATTGTCTGAACTAAATATGATAATACAAATAGACTTGACCCTTTGCTTAAATTTATTTATTTATATTTTTGTTTTTGTTTTGTGAATGAATGAGACTGAATGAGACTCTTATTTATTTATTTATTTATTTATTGTTTTTTATATTTTTTTGTGAATGAAAAGTGATGTGTAATGTATATTGAATATACTAAATATGCTAAATATCGTATATAGACTACTCTTTACTTAAATTTATTTATTCATTTATTTATTTATTTATTTATTTATTGTGTATGTGTGAATGAAAGGTCACATTTTAGCTGTAAATCAAATGAAATTATATTTTACATAATGAAAAATATTACATTGTTTGTACTGTAATGAAAATCACGATTGAGAAATATTACACAAAAAAGTAAAAGACACATAACAATAATGAAAAGTCGGGGAAAGGAGAAAAAAAAATCCACAGGAAGTCATTTAATGTGATCAATACAATTCACCATAATTTTAAAATTAAATAAAATAATTTATAATAAAAATGAAATGTGTAACATATATTGCATATACTAAATATAATGAAAATATAATACAAAAAGACTTTAATTTCTACTTTTATTTATTTATTTATATTTTTTGTAAATGAAAGGTCACATTTTAGCCGAAAATCAAAAGAAATCATATTTTGCATTAAGAAAAAAAAAATTCTCATTTTTCTACTGTAATGAAAATCACCATTGAGAAATAATAGACAAAAAATTACAAGACAGATAACAATAATGAAAATTTGGGGGAAATGTGTTTATTTGTCCGGAAAATAATCCTTTTCTTTAAGTTATAATAATAAATGGATTATTCTTCTTTGATTTTGGCCTTTTTTATGACTCCCCAATATGTTTTCATGAGATTCCCTCTAATATATGGATGAAATACTTTGAAAATTATGCATAGTTAAAAAAAAAAACAAAAACATTGTTTTGTTTTCAAACGGTTGTATATTTGGAGATGTCAAATACTTACAGCCGCTTTTGCAGATGCAAACTCAACCACGGCGCTGCCTTTCTTCTTACTGGATATCAGAACGTTCAAGACGTCTCCATACTGCAACGCAAATGGGCAAAAAATGGTTTTGATTTTGTGTGGCCAGAAACGAGAGAAAGAAGAAAATAAAAGCGTGAGAAGGACGGTGACCCTGAAGAATCATATTTAATTTGACTATTTATAGTGCAAACATTTTCCTGCCAACTCTTATATGCTTATAAATGTCCGTCATAAATCAGCAGGACGGCCTCTATTTCTGTTCAGAGCATGAGAAATGTTCATCCACTCCTCCAGCTCATTCTGCTGCTCTCCACAAAAAACAATCAGGAATTCTGGGAGTGAATTTGGAGTCGGTATTTGACCTTTGGCCCTCAGTGAGGAGGACGCCCAGACTAAACACGGATTCAGACGCTTGACTCCGCTCAAACATCATTACAGTGACATTCTGAGAGCGAATACTATGAAAACACGACCATTTCACCTCGAAATCAAAAGAAAACGTGAAGAATCGTACTGCGAGTAAAGAAAATGAAGCCTGTTTCAGGACCATTAGGATTTTTGGTACTGTCATGACAGTAATGCACATTCTCCTCCCAAAGGCGAATGTCTGGATGTTTTACTTTATAATAATAAAGTGTTGTTTTATTTAAATCAGCATGAATTAAAGGCAGTATAACAAATATTACTGTAATGTACGCTTTACAATTTAAATAATATTTAATTTGTCATATAGTCATGAGAATTTGGAAGAAATAAGCTTAACTGTCAAGAAAAAGCAATCAATTTTAAGGAAAAAAGTATTTTTTATTTTAATATGACAAAATGCAACCATGAATATTTAAAAATATTTAAAAAACAACTTAAAATAAAATTTAAATAAAAATATAAACAAATAAAATGAAAAAAAAAATCTAATAATTTCTTTTCATGACAGTTTATTTAGTATTTATTACAATTTCATACAGGTTTTTTTACAGTTCACTTCATGCAATAAGTCCTAAAAATGTTTAAAGATACAATATTTAGAGAAAAAAAATTCTATTTGTTATTTTGATTTTGTAGCTAAATACGACCACCAAAAAAACCTAGAAGAAATTATGTTTTATGTAAAATAAAGTCTATTTATTTTTAGGACATTTTTAGGATTTATTGCATTGCATTTTTATGACATTTAACCTCATGCAATGAATGTTATTTTACAGAAATGATAAGAAATTTATTGTTTCTGTATTTTAATTTTGTGATCAAATATAAGATTTAATCACAAATTTAACCCCAAAATCAGAAATTATTTTACAGAAATTACGTTTTCTGTAAAATAAAGTCTATTTTTAGTATTTGTTACATTTTCACATTTGTTGTTGTTTTGTTTTTTGTTTTTTGTTTTTTTTACAGTTTTACAGCTCATGCAATAAGTCCTAAAAGAAATTTCCAACCAAATTTCCGACAAAAAAAAAAAAAAGAAATTAAGTTTTACGTTAAATTATTAAAAATTCTATTTTAGGACCTTTTTTTAAAGATATATTGCATGGCATTTTTACAGCATTTAAGCTCATGAGGTGAATTGTAAAACAGACATTATTTTACAGAAATCATAATACATTTCTTATTTCTGTCTTTTGATTTTGTGATCAAACAAATTTAACTACAAAAAAAAAAAAAAAAAAAAAAAAAATCAGTTTTCTCATTTTGATTTTGTAGCTAATTATGCCAACAAAAAAAAAAGAGAGAAGAAATGATTTTAGGACCTTTTTAGGATTTTATGACATTTAAGCTCACGCATGTTATAAAATACGTAATTTTACAGAAATCATCCTAAACTTCTTATTTCTGTCTTTTGATTTTGTGACCAAATATAAGATTTAACCACAAATTTGATAACAAAAATAAAATAATAATAAAAAAAAAAAAAAAGTTATGTTTTGTTATGTTTTCTGTAAAATAGTCTATTTTCAGTATTTATTACAATTTAATATTTTTAATTTGTAAAGCTCATGCACTAAGTCCTAAAAAATGTTTTTAAAAAATATTTAAGAGAAAATTAAAAAACAATTTTCCATTTCCTTATTATGATTTTGTAGCTAAATATGACAAAAATGTCAAAGTTTTTGACAGTTTAGCTCATGCAATAAGTCCTAAAAAATATTAAAAATAGAATAGTTTAGAGAATAAAAAATAATCAATTTTAATTTTTAAATTTTAAATTTTAAATAATCAGCTCATGCAAACTGTAAAATAGACGTTATTTTACAGAAATAATAATACATTTCTTATGTCTTTTGATTTTGTGATCAAATATAAGATTTAGCCACAAATTTAACCACAAAAAAAAAAAAAACAAAAAAAAACAAGAAATTATGTTTTCTGTGAAATAAAATCTACCTTTAGTATTTATTACATTTTCACATTTTTTGACAGTTTAGCTCATGCAATAAATATTAAAAACAGAATATTTTACAGAATATTTCCTTATTTTGATTTTGTAGCTAAATATTACCAAAAAAAAAACATACATAAAATAGTCTATTTTAGGACCTTTTTAGGAGGTATTGCATTACATCATGATATTTAAGCTCATGCAATTATTTGTAAAACAGATGTCTTTTGATTTTGTGACCGAATATAAGATTTAACCACAAAAATCAAAAGATAAAAAAGAAGTTAAGTTTTCTGTAAAATAGCGGTTTTAATTTGAACATTTATTGGCAGTTAAGCACATGCAAAAAAAAAAAAAAAAAAAATCAAAATCAAAAAAATTCAATCAAAAACTATTTCAGAGAAAAAAAAAAACTATTTTCAATTAGCTTCGTTTCATGTCAATTTTTAGGATGTATTGCATTGCATTGCATTTTTATGACATAAATATAGACTTTATTTTGCACAAAACATAATTTCTTATTTCTTTTTTTTGCTTTTATGTTCGAACATGACCCAGGTATATTCCTCACAGCCTTCCAGAAATTCTCCCTCCACGTTCCAGTATTTTTATGAAAAATAGATGTTTCTGAGAATCTGCCGCCTCTGAAAATCAGTTTTACGGCTGCCTGGGAAAAGCAGAATGCATCTGACATTAAGAAATGGGGAAAAGCTGCCAACAGTGACAAAGCAGAGCATCCCACTGGAAGCCTATTTCATACATCCAGACATTTCCAGAGGTCTCCAAGGGCTCGACCCGCGCTGGCGAGAGGCCGTTCGGCGCGAACGCTCTCCAAAACACACAGCCTTTCGCCATCCGCCCTCGCGTAAGGTCATTTCATAAGCGTTCTGGCGGGTTCGCGAGCTGTTTACGCTGATGCCGGAGTCTGGGTGTAGAGATCACGTCATTAGCGGCGGTTCGCGTGCTGCCGGTTGCATGTGAAGAGCAGATTTCCTGCGAGTCCCCGGACGGCACTAAACGCGTCCGTAACGGTGGCATGTGCGCTGCGTTGCCTTCGGCGTTTTGCGCTGCTACAAAACTTAATGGAGCTCACACACGAGGGGAAATAAAAGCGTTTAATGGCTGATGTCATGCAGACCTGAAACCCGCGGCGCTGGACGGCGCAACCTGCTCATTAACTACAGAAAACTGCTAATTCACACACAAGGTCACTTTCTCATACGCTTTCAATCCACCCGCAGGCCTCCGATAGCAGCCGATCAGATTAAACTAATGAACACCAATTAGCTGAAGAATAATTAAACAAATCTACTTAAAACTACAGACCCTCACCTTTTGGAAGAGGTTTTGAAGGCATTCGTGAGAATAGCCGGCGTTGCTGGCGTCGTCTTTTTTGCACTTCCACTTCAGCTGAGGACAGAAAAGAAACAGAAAAACAGCATCAATGCAACAGAAATTACCACAAAAAAAAATCTAGTCTCCTGTGATTATCTTTATGAAAATTGTGAAATCTCATCACTGTAATGCGGCAAAACAAACATATTTAAATATGCTAATACATAAATAAATTATGTCCTATATATATATATATAGAGGACGGAAAAGAGATATGATTTTATTTAACATTTTTATTTAAGATTTTTTAATATTAAGATGCATATTTATTTTATTTGTTTTTATTTTTAGTTTGGGTGATAAATATGTATGTTAATGCATGACTACATATTAAATAATGCATGTAATATACTATAAAATAATATAAAGTAATATAATATTATTCACATTAAAATACATATTTATTTTTCCTTTTATTTTAATTATTTGTTCTTATTTCTTATATAGAATATAATATTACATTATATTACATTATTTACATTAATATACACATTTCTATTATTTGTTTTCATTTTTAGTTTAGGTGATAAATATGTATATTAATGTAGGCCAACACACTGTATATAATATAAAATAATAATAATAATAATAATAATAATAATAATAATAATAATAATAATAATTAATACAATATAATATTATTCACATTAAAATACATGTTTATTTATTTTTCCTTTTAATTTAATTGCTTGTTCTTATTTCTTGCTTGGAAAACAAATATTAATTTTAATGTAAATAATAAACAACATAAAATATAATATTACATGTAAATAAATAAATATTATATACATATTTTATTTGTTTTTATTTTTAGTTTGGCTGATAAATATGTATATTAATGTAGGCTGACAGTAATGTATATAATATAATATAAAATAATATAATAATAATAATAATTTATAAAATACAATATTATTTACATTAAAATACATGATTTTTTTTTTCCTTTTATTTTGATTATTTGTTCTTATTTCTTGCTTGGGAGACAAATATTAATATTAATGTAAATAATAAATCACATAAAATATAATATTACATATATTTATTTATTTACATTAATATACATATTTTATTTGTTTTTATTTTTAGTTTGACTAATAAATATGTATATAAATGTAGGTCGACATAATAACGTATATTACGTAACATAAATTATTATAATAATAAATAATGTAATATTCACACTAAAATACGTTTATTTATTTTTCCTTTTAATTTAATTATTTGTTCTTATTTCTTTTATTGTTTGGTAATCAATATTAATGTAAATAATAAATGACATAATATTACATTATATTATATTAATAATTTGTTTACATTAATATATCAACATTTTTTCCCTTTTATTTTATTTACTGTAATTGTCTTTTTTGTTTAGGGTAATAAATATTAATATTAATGTAAATAATAAATAATGTATATAATATAATGTAATATAATTTAATTAAAAAAAAAATATATATATATATATAAAATATTATAAAATTAATATTATAAGTTTGGGTAAAAAAAAAATTATATAAATGTAAAAAAACAAATAATACATATAATCTAATATTACAAATATTTACATTATATTATATACATTATTATACAGTTTTTTTATATTATTATATTATATTACATTATATTATATTAGTTTTCCCTTTTATTTTGGGTCATATTCTTTAAAAAAAAGTGTTTTCTTATGCCTCATATAGAGTATTAATTTTATTTCTCAGGTGCTGCATTAAACCAAGTGCTCCTCCAAACTCACACTGTTTTAATTACAGACGACCTGCCCAATAATCAACTGTAACACAATATTTATCAGCTCACTAATAAAGAAGGCGAACACGAGCACGGTCTGAGGACTCGGTTTTAATTAATGAAGCGGTCCAGTTCAAGAGCAAAACTCATTCGTTTTAAAGCCTGCGCTCGTTTAATCAGACTCCTCTGAGAAAGTCAAGACGAATGAGTTTTAAAGAAAAATATACGTGCACGGGTCCATCTGAAACACTAATCGTCCCGGTCTGATCTATCAGAGACTGCTGGGAAAACTATTTAGGACCGAGTTCATGCCAAATCTCACGTAACGTAACCGTACATCAGCTCCAGTTTCGTCTAATTCAGGGTTCGGGTTTATTTTTGCTGAACGAGCTCACAAACATGACGTTAATTCACCGGAGGCTGGGACGTTGGGATCAGCCGGGAACACAATAATGAGATTAAATACATAAACACATTAGCTAACGTCCGCTAATGAAGAAAACTGAGAGCTTTCCAAAGGAAATACAGTCCTGTTGGTTTTCCATAGTTATGAGTCTCCAGACGAATCGATGACACTAAAGGACAGGAACACGTCATTAATGACAATTAAATTACGGGTCAGAGAGTTCTCAGGTCTGAAGACGACTGACGTCCATTAGAAAGCTGCATATACATGTGAAATATGTTAGTATCATAAATTTTTAAGGAGAGTCCACTGCATCTGATTCCTGCTTTCAGGAACATTAATCAAATCACCGAAAGACACGATGTGATAAAACAGGGTTTGCAAACCCCTGGTGGTTCGTGAGTGAACTGCAAGATGATGAGACAATTAATTCAATCATAAAAGTAAAAATAAAAACGAAAAAAAATATTTAAAACATTTTGATTTAAAAGAAAGATTTAAATAATTAAAATCAAATAAATCCATTTAAAATACATGTAGTTCAGTAAAACTAAAAAACATTTAAAAACGTCTAAAAAGTTTAAAAAGTCTAAATCAAACACTTAATAAAAAAATATTTAAAAAATATATATGGCTAATATTTTATATTAAAAAAATGATCAAATGATCTAAATCAAAGTAAAACACTTAAAAGCTATGAAATACAAGCACAAGGACTCTAAAAAATATTTTACATATACATAGTTATTAATTTCTTCAATCATATAATTTAATATTTAATATTTATATACATATACATATATATATATATATATATATATATATATATATATATATATACACATATATATATATATATATATATATATATATTAGGGGTGGAGCCGAACCCGAATACGGTATTCGGAAAGGCACAAATAGCGTGTTTTTTACAAATACTTATTTCGAACAAATACTTAAAAAAATATTTGTATTCGGGAACAAGAAAAACTTTATATCAAAAAGCTGCGTTTCCTCATGAGACCGCAGTGCATGCCCGCATGAGCGAGTGAGTGAGTGACATTCAGGAGTCGGAGGGGTTGGGGGCAGGGCATATGCTCCCAAAATTTAATCTGCGCGACCTCAAAATATATTTGGAAGCATTTGTGCGAGTGCGAGAAATCGTTGCGGTGCGACTTGTTTTTATTTCTTTACAAAACTTTCGCTAGCCGAACTACTGCCCAGACCGATGTGAGCTGATACAGTGACAGTTTCGCCGTTTTCTCCAACATTACATAACTAATGAAACTCGATCTGTACATTCTTAACAGATTTTAGATATTAGTCGTCAATCACTCCGTGTCACTGACACTGCTCCGCTGAAACTCGGAACCGGCCGTTTTTTTCTCTCTCTCTTAACCAACCTCTGTTCCGGATTTGCACAAACTACATTGCAATTAGGGGTGTGTGATATGACGATTTTTGATTGTGGACAATTAAAATGTCTCCACAATCTGCTTTTGAAGAAATATACTATATTTTTGTGCTACAGCGCACATTCTGGCATACACTCACATCAAATGATAACTCCACTCACGCAGGGGCGTAATTTCCACTGGGGACACACTTTTCAAAATCCCGTTTGTGTCCCACCACTTTTGAATAGTTTTGTTAAATTAATGTCTTGTATTGTGGAATGCACGCTCAGCACCGCAGAGAGTTTCGCGCCATCGTTAAAACGAAACCGAAAGTAAAACGCGCGCGCGCATTCAAAAGCAATTTTAATAGCCCACGTTTAGAGAGCGACTCCCCAGTTCACCTTAGCATAGCTTCCCGTCACCCATTAACTTAGTTGAAACTCCTCACATGGATTTGGGCAACCAAATAGAAAAGAGTGTGGCTGCTGCTGAGATCTCTTGGTCCTCCACCAGCCAAAAAAAAGTGTGTAGAAGTGTAACGCAAAAAAAAAAAAAATGGATTTTTACGCCTATTTTGAATTTTACTCGAATGCAAATACAAATACTTTCCCCCCTCAACAAATACAAATACAGATACAAATACCGGCTGCTTTGCACACCCCTAATATATATGTGTGTGTGTGTGTGTGTGCGTGTATGTATGTATATTTTATGAATACATATATATTTATAATTTTGAATAAAACTAAAATATTTTTTAAAAAGTCAAAAATGTTATTTACTTTAATATTTTATGAATAAATATACATTTAAAATTTTGGATAAAACTTAAATAATAATAATTAAAATAATAAAAAGTATATATATATATATATATATATACACACATACACATATACATATACATATATACATACATACATACACACACACACACACACACACACACACACATATATATTACTTTTTTGATTAAAACTAACACAAATTACAAATAATAAAAAAGTGAAATATATATATATATATATATATATATATATATATATATATGTATGTATATTTTATGAATATATATTTATAATTTTGAATAAAACTAAAATATTTTTTAAAGTAAATAAAAAATAATCAATTATATATATATATATGAAATATTGAAAAGTTATATATATATTTTTTTTTTTTTTTTTTTTTTTTTTTTTAACTTTTTGACTTTTTTAAAAATATTTTAGTTTTATTCAAAATTATATATATATATGTATTCATAAAAAAAAAAATATATATATATATATATATATATATACACACACACACACACACACACACACACACATACACCTATATGTATTTTTCATTATTCATTTATTTTTCTTTTTTGCTCTTCACTTTTATGCACGTAGATATAATTGTATTCACTTCTATGCATGCATTTATTTATTCATTCCTTTTTGTATTATTTTGCCATTTACTTTTATGCACGTACCTTTAATTTAGGCGTCACGTTGCTGTTACCCTGATGTACTGTTGAAGAGTCTGTGAGGGACAAATGAGGATGTAGAAAGAAAACAGAGGAAATATGAGTTCAATATCAGCTCAGGAATCACAACCCGTCCTGCTCTTATTATTCAGTCAGACACAAACATTTACATTCACAGCTCCTGTCTTTCAAATTCTAGAATAGACAAATAGACAAATAAAAATATACTAATAAAACAAAATGGCAAAAATAAAGCAAAGCACATGCAAAGTATGCAATATCAACTTAAGAACAAAAAGAGAAAGAGAAATAAAGCACATCACATTTATAATGGAGCATTATTCTGCCAGTAACATATGTGATACCAATTTAAAACATATATATATTAAATATAATTGTGCACATTAAAAACAGCACATCAAAATTATTGCTAGGGACAATTCACTGATAATAGTAAAACCACGGTTGGTTTTCTTAAGGGGTTTGAATGTGTATACTTTAATTTTTTCTTTGTTTTATTTTATAACTGCACTGTCTAAATGGTTTGATGTGAACCCACTCTGAAGTCATGATTTGAATCAAATGATTCCAAAGTTCCGATCTGAATAAAACGATTCGCGAACCTTTGTTTCAGATAAGAACTTGGAGCGCGGATCGCAAATCATGAAATTCACGAAATGATTCCTGAACCCGAACCCGCTGTGATCAAATGATTCGCGATGCGCGATTTGAAGTCCCGAACAAAATGAAATGATTCGCGATCTGAAGTCCAGATGAATCAAATGAATCGCGATACGTGATGTTCCAATCTAAATCAGATGATTCGCGATACGCGATTTGAAGTCCCAAACAAAATGAAATGATTCGCGATCTGAAGTCCAGATGAATCAAATGACTTGCGATACGCGATTTGAAGTCTCGAATGAAATGAAATGATTCGCGATTTGAAGTCCCGATGCATCAAATGATTTGTGATTTGAAGTTCCGAACTGAAATGAAATGATTCGCGATCTGAAGTCCAGATGAATCAAATGAATCGCGATACGCAATGTTCCAATCTAAATCAAATGATTCGCGATACGCAATTTGAAGTCCCGAAAAAAAAATTAAATGATTCATGATTTGAAGTCCCGAACAAAATGAAATGATTCGCGATCTGAAGTCCAGATGAATCAAATGACTCGCGATACGCGATTTGAAGTCTCGAACGAAATGAAATGATTCACGATCTGAAGTCCCGATGAATTAAATGATTCCCGATATGGGATGTTCCAATCTAAATCAAATGATTCGCAATACGCGATGTGAAGTCCTGAACTAAGAAATGATTCGCGATCTGAAATCACGATGATTCAAATGATTCGCGATACGCGATCTGAAGTTCCGAATTGAAATAAAATGATTCGCGATCTGAAGTCCCGATGAATCAGATGATTTGCGATTTGAAGTCCCGAACTGTAATGAAATGATTCGCGATCTGAAGTCCCGATGAATCAAATGATTCGCGATACGTGATTTGAAGTCCCGAACGAAATGAAATGATTCGCGATCTGAAGTCCCGATGAATCAAATGATTTGCGATTTGAAGTCCCGAACTGTATCTCTGAAGTCCCAAATGATTTGCGATTTGAAGTGAATCAAATGATTTGCGATCTGAAGTCCCGAACTGTTTGCGAATGAAATGATTCGCGATCTGAAGTCCCGATGAATCAAATGATTTGCGATTTGAAGTCCCGAACTGTAATGAAATGATTCGCGATCTGAAGTCCCGATGAATCAAATGATTTGCGATTTGAAGTCCCGAACTGTAATGAAATGATTCACAATCTGAAGTCCCGATGAATCAAATGATTTGCGATTTGAAGTCCCGAACTGTAATGAAATGATTCACGATCTGAAGTCCCAAAGAATCAAATGATTCGCGATTCGCGATCCGCGACCCGATTGGAGCGTTCCAAAACAGTGAATCATTTTGCGACGTAATGGTTTAAATGACTCGGAGTTTTGAAAAGCTCAGTTTCACCCACGTGCTTTTTAACATGATAACAAGTGATGCCGAAATTCGATGTCTCTTATAATTTGAACTGGATTTTGCTAGTGAATCGCTTGAACTGAATGATCGAAGTCACGAGTTTGAATCAATCGGAGCAGTTCCAGCTTAAATGACTCACTTAATTGATTCGGTTTGTCTTTTCCTCAGTTTTTCGCGTCTTCAGTCATGTTTACACGACACTGTCAGCACTACTACTGGCTTAGCTCGCTAGAGATGTTGTGAGTCGGCACAATAAACTTGCAATAGTGAGCAGCTCCGTGTTGCGTGTCATTAAATCTGTATTTACAGTAATAAGCACAATATTATCTGCATTGGTCTCAAGTCTGAGTTATAAAGCAAAGGCAGCAGCTGTTTCTGATGCTGTGAGCGGTGCGCGTTCCAGAAATCAACCAACAATCACAATAAAACAAACTACTGGGCAAATTAAAGGATTAAAAGCACATAAATGTGATTCTTGGACTAATGAGAAAACGATAAATAAAAAAGATTGTGTAACTCCAGTTTGACTTTCCAGATTTGTAATTTCGGCCTTAAAGGGACAGTGCACCCAAAAATGATCAATGATCATTCTGTGATTATTAACTAACTCTCTTGCCATTCCTAACCTGTATGACATGCTGACGTTTTGAAAAACAGTCCATACAATGGGAGTCAATGGGCTGTAATGTTGTTTGGTTTCCAACATTGTTCAAAATATTTTCCTGTGTCCCACATAAGAAAAAAATCATACAGGTATGAATTAGGGCTACATAATTTGGTGAAAAAAAAAAAAAAAAAAAAAAAAATTTTTCTGATAGAAATTGTGATTGCAAATTAAACAAAAAGCTCATAAAAAAGCTTATAATATATAAATATGACTATGAAATAATATAACATAATATAATAAATAATTAAAACTAAATAATTAAATTTAAATTTAATTTAAAAACAAAATGAGAAATGTCAGTGTAATATTTCACTGTAAAATTATAAACTGAATATTTAAAAATGTATATAATAATAATAATAATGATCATTTTAATCTAAAGTACAGCTATAGAATTATAATAATAATAATAATGGCTGTCTTAATTTTTTAATTTTCAAACATTAAACCATTGCACTAAACCATATTGTAGTTTGGGTTTTATTTCGATTAACTGTGTAGCTAGTTTAAAACAACATAAGGGTGAGCAAATGATGAAAGCATGTTTATTTTTAGGTGAACTATCCCTTTAAAGGTCTGTGAGTGTTTAGTCATCTAATAGCAAATTTATTTAATTCGTTTGATTTATTAGCAAAATTACACGGATGCATGTCCTCATTTAGAAAGGTAAATGTTAAATGTATATAAATGTTAAATTTGACATTTTTATATTTTAATGCACTTGTATTTAATATATCAGACATATAATCATGCATTTTCTAGGAATCAAACCCATGACCCTGGCATTGCTAACAGATGAATGCATAAACCATGCATAAGGTAAAAAAGAAAAATATATATATGCTTTCAATGGAATGTAAGTGTCTTTGATGCATCTTGCAAATGCATAAATGTAAATATGTGTGAGTGTGTTTAAGCACCTGTGTGTGTGTTGCCTGTGTTTATGTCTGTCTCTCTCTGGATCTGCTCTCGTATGAGTCTCTGTTGTTCCTGTAGTTCTCGTGATCCCTCCTCCCTCAGACGGGCGATCTACAACACAGAAACACGCAACCCCACATGCATTCCTAGAATTATTATATGCATAAGCAAAACAATACTCAGAGCCATTAGAATCTCCTAGAGCGATGCGGCCGGCCTGACCCGCAGTAACCCGACTGACTCAACACGTCAAACACTGACACCTATTGGCTGTTCACTAATCAAACGAGGCATTAATGCAGCACTGATGCTTACAGGCAGATTTAGGACAGAAGAGAGAGGAGTTACAGTCTGAACGTGACTGTAGATAAATCGAAATGTATTTTTCTTAAAGAAACAGTTCATCCAAAAATGAAAATTTGCTTTTACTTGTTTGTTTCTTCATCAGATTTGTAGAAATGTGTCATTCCATCACTTGCTCACCAATGGATCCTCTGCAGTAAATGGGTGCCGTCAGAATGATAGTCCCAACGGCTGATAAAAACATCACATTAATCCACAAGTAATCCACAACACTTCTTTAGAGCTGTTTCGGCTTGTAAACAGCGCTTTGATCCATGCAGATTTCTCTCCTGATTCAGACCAGACCACTTTTTCACTGTGTTATTATGGATTACGGATGTCTTAATGATGGATTTGTTTCAGCTTTTGTCTTCTCAAGATGTTAACTGATGGACTGGAGTGGTTTGGATTATTTGTGAATTATTGTGATGTTTTTAATCAGATGTTTGGACTCTCATTCTGACAGCACCCATTCACTGCAGTGGATCCATTAGTGATGAAATGGCACGTTTCTCCAAATATGGCGAAGAAACAAACTCATTTACATCTTGGATGGCCTGAAGGCGAGTACACTCAAATCTGCAGTGAATGGGTGCCGTCAGAATGAGAGTCCCAACAGCTGATAAAAACATCACATTAATCCACAAGTAATCCACACCACTTCTTTAGAGCTGTTTTGGACTGTAAACAGTGCTTGATCCATGCAGATTTCTCTCCTGATTCAGACCAGACCACTTTTTCACTGTGTTATTATGGATTACGGATGTCTTAATGATGGATTTGTTTCAGCTTTTGTCTTCTCAAGATGTTAACTGATGGACTGGAGTGGTTTGGATTATTTGTGAATTATTGTGATGTTTTTAATCAGCTGTTTGGACTCTCATTCTGACGGCACCCATTCACTGCAGTGGATTCCATTAGTGATGAAATGGCACGTTTCTCCAAATCTGGCGAAGAAACAAACTCATTTACATCTTGGATGGCCTGAAGGCGAGTCCACTCAAATCTGCAGTGAATGGGTGCCGTCAGAATGATAGTCCCAACGGCTGATAAAAACATCACATTAATCCACAAGTAATCCACACCACTTCTTTAGAGCTGTTTCGGCTTGTAAACAGCGCTTTGATCCGTGCAGATTTCTCTCCTGATTCAGACCAGACCACTTTTTCACTGGAGGAAGTGTTATTATGGATTATGGACGTCTTAATGATGGATTTGTTTCAGCTTTTGTCTTTTCAAGATGTTAACTGATGGACTGGAGTGGTGTGGATTGCTTGTGGATTATTGTGATGTTTTTATCAGCTGTTTGGACTCTCATTCTGACGGCACCCATTCACTGCAGTGGATCCATTAGTGATGAAATGACACAATTCTCCAAATCTGATGAAGAAACAAACTCATTTACATCTTGGATGGCCTGAAGGTGAGTACACTCAAATCACAAGCACTTAATGGAGTTGAAACAGATCAAATGAAGTTTTTACCTCCTCTTCTAACGTTCGGGTGATTTTAACCTCTTCTGCTTTCACATTCTCCGCTCGTCGCTCACGCGCCTCCAAATCTAAAGAACAGGCATAATGTCATACGCATTACACAATGCAATTATTTGCAAGATCGTTTCTGCCAAAGAATAAAAAATAAAAGGTAATTGTGACAGTTTATCTCACAATTCAGATTTTTTTCCTTGCAAGTCTTTCGCAAAATTATCAATGTTGGAAACAGTTGTGCTGCCAAATATTTTTTTGGAACCTGTGATTGTTTTTTTCAGGATTCTCTGAGAAATAACAAGTTGAAAAGAGCAGCATTTATTCAAAATATAAATATTTTCTAACAATGTAAATCTATGCTAGCACTTTTTATTAATTTAACACATCCTTGGTAAAAAAAAAAAAAAAAAAAAAAAAGGTTAATTTCTTTCCAAAAAATAAAGAATAAACATTTACAGACTTAAAACTTTTAAACAGTAGTGTATATTGTTAGAAAAAAATTTCAAGTTTCCAAAAAAATATTAAGCAGCACAACGGTTTCCAATATTGATCATTCTAATAATAAATCAGTATATTAGAATGATTTCTGAAGGATCATGTGACACTTAAGACTGGAGTAACAGCTGATAAAAATTCAGCTCTGCATCACAGGAATAAATTATATTTTAAAGTATATCAAAATAAAAACCATTATTTTATATTGTAATAACATTTTGCAATATTACAGTTTTTTTCTGTATTTTTGATCAAATAAATGCAGCTTTGAAGCTAAAGACTTCTTTAACAAACATTACAAGTCTTACTGATCCCAAACGTTTGAGTGGCAGTGTATATCTCACAATTCTGAGAAAAAAAGTCTGAATTGTGAGATATAAAATTGCAGTTATGTTTTTTTATTTTTTATTAAGTGATGGAAACTGGGAAAAAAAGAAACTCAAAACTGCAAGGAATGAGATCTGACTTTTTTCTTATAATTGCGAATACAAATTGTGAAATAAAAATTGCACAAATCCCATTATTTTTTAATTTAGTGGCAAAAATGTGCTTCCATACAGTTGATTTATTCCTATAATAACAGAGCAGATCTAAGTGTAGATGAGGAAGAGTAGCTTACCGAGTTTAATTTTCTTCCTCTTGTCGTCTAGCTTTCTGTTTCTCTCCTCGGCTTGTTTTTTAGCAGCACGGACCTTGTCGTAAGCAGCCTGAAACAATGAACAACAAAACGAATTTACAAATGATTAAATGAACATCCTGATGAAGACAAAAGTATTTTTATAATGTATATTAAAATGTATATTTATTTATTAATTTATTTTATTATATGAAATTATAACCGTCATGGGCCTTTTTAATAAACACATTTTTATAGCTCTAAAAAAAAACTTATTACTATTTTTTAAAATTACTTATTTACTAAATAATGAATAAAATAATGAATCAAAATATGCATACATTTTTAATAATCTATTTATGTAAAACTAATATGTTGCAACAGATTTTTTTTCTTGAAAATTAATCAAATTATAACCGTCATGAGAATTTTGTAATAAATATACTCTTTTATAGATCTAAAAAAATTTATTTATTTTTTAAAATTCCTTATTCACTAAATCACAAACTATAATTGCAAGTCCAAACATTTTACCCCACAATAAATAAGTAAAACACATAATATTAAAAATAATACATTATTAACGTATATATACACAATACATGAAACACTTTTTTAAATTATTTATTTTGTTTTATTTGTTGATTTAATCTTTTCTAAAGAATTTTGAAAAGTAAAGTTTTACCCCACATTATCCCTTTCTGCCAAAATAATGAATCAAAATATGCATACATTTTTAACAACAATAAATTCTTATCTAACTATTTATTTATTGTTTTAATCTTTTCCACAGCATTAAAAAAACACAATATATTCCAATATATTTTTTAACAGTTTTTTTTTTTCTGGAATATGAATCAAATTATAACCGTCATGAGCATTTTTGTAATAAATATACATTTTTATAGTTCTACAAAATTATTACTATTTATTTTTTTTAATTCCTTATTCACTAAATCACAAACTACTGGAAGAGTCAAGTATATTCATTGGTTTAAAAGAATAAAAACCCTCTTAAAACATCTTCTAAAAATTCTGAAATTAATTTTAGCTCAATTATTAATTTTAATCATAATTATTTTAGTTACTTATTTTAATTCATGGAAACTCTTACTTTTAAAAAGTGTTTTACTTTTAATGTGATTTTATGTGTTTTATGATACATACAAAAACATCTGAAATGGCTCAGGTGATTCTCACCTTGGCAGCAGCGTCTGTCAAAACCTCCAGAGCCTGAGACAGCTGGTGGAAGAGCTCCGCTACAATGAAAAGTAAACAAAATCACAATTATTTGGCTGTAAAACAAGTATAAACTCTTGCACAGGATAATGTATGTAAATGATCTTGGTTATGATTGATAAAGTCACTTAATAAAGAATATGTACTGATATAAATATGGGCGGTCATGTGTTAATGAGGTTGTGATGTATTCCTGATTTCCGAATGTTTTTTTGCAGTTTAGTTTTAGTAAATGGTCTGGAGAGGAAGCTTTACAATGTAGATGTTAGTGTGTATTTTTTTTTTTTTTTTTTTTTTTTTTGTATTAATTTTTTCCAAAGCATTAAAACAAAAGCAAAACATTTACCCCACATTATCTGTTTTCACCAAAATAAATATTTAAAATACACAATAATTATTAACACACATACTCAGTACATTAAACTGTTTTTTATATATTTATTTGTTGTTTTAATCTTTTCTAAAAGACAAAAACTAATATGATTGCAAAAGTTTGACCCCATATCAAATTAAAATAGTGAATCAAAATATTAATATATTTTTAATTATAAAAATTAAAATATAACTATTTATTTATTTTTCAAGAAAAATAATATTGCAAAATTTTACATTTTCAACCCCATATTATCATCAAAATAATTAAAATATACATAAAATCATTAATAACTAAGATATGCATACACAACTAAAAGACAGTTTTATGTACTTATTGATTGTTTTGTTTTTTTAAATCATTATATGTAAAAAAAAAAAACAATTTGTTATTGTTTTATATTTAACAAAGCATTGATAAAGCAAATAAAAATCAAAAATGCACACTTTACCCCAAAATTTCTCTTTCCATATATACACTGCCGCTCAAAAGTTTGGGATCAGTACAGTTTTTAATGTTATTTTAAAAGATGTTTCTTATGCTCATCAAGGCTGCACTGATTTGATCAAAAATACAGAAAAAAAACAGTAATATTGCAAAATGTTATTACAATACAAAACAATGGTTTTTATTTTAATATAGTGTAAAATATAATTTATTCCTGTGATGCAAAGCTGAATTTTCATCAGCTGTTACTCCAGTCTTAAGTGTCACCTGATCCTTCAGAAATCATTCTAATATGCTGATTTATTATTAGAATTATCAATATTGGAAACAGTTGTGCTGCCAAAATTATTTTTTGGAACCTGTGATTCTTTTTTCAGGATACTTTGATCAATAAAAGGTTAAAAAGAACAACATTTATTTTAATGTTTTATAACTAATGTTTTCTAGTGCTAGTGTAGATTTACACTCTTAGAAAAGATGTACATTTTGAATAAATGCTGTTCTTTTTAACTTGTTATTCATCAAAGAATCCTGAAAAAAAAGAATCACAGGTTCCAAAACAAAATTTGGCAGCACAACTGTTTTCAACACTGATAAGTCTAATAATAAATCAACATATTAGAATGATTTGGACTGGAGTAACAGCTGAAGAAAATTCAGCTTTGCATCACAGAAATAAATTCTAGTTTAAAGTATATTAAAATAAAAACAATTATTTTATATTGTAATAACATTTTACAATTTTACAGTTTTTTTCGGTGTTTTTAAAGCAAATAATGAGCGTAAGAAACATTACAAGTCTTACTGATCCCAAACCTTTGAGCGGCAGTGTATGTAATATATACATTTCTATTTTCTTTATCATGTTTCAAGCCCAGGTTTATTGTTGAAGCATTAAGTGCTGCAGTCCGACTCATGCTAACGAACATGTTTCCTGCATTAAAGCAGGGTGCCGGCGCTCTCACGAAAGCTGTTCCCGCTAATGACACCCTGCTGCGCTCCTGCGTGTAAACGCGGGGGTCCCCGCTGCAGCGCACGAGGGGCCGCCGGGGCAATCAGGGGAACCGTGCGAGCCGCCAGACCCCTAATGACTCGCTGATGGCACGACTGGCTCTGTTCTCCGCTAACAAGCGTCTGCGAGCTCCGCTTTCACCCCCAGAGAGACCCTCGTCAAGCCAGCGGCTCCAGTTACAGCGATACCTGCGTGATTATAACAGAGCGAAGGCGTCCGCACGCAACCGGGGTCAAATGTACACCGCCGGCTGGAAGAGTTTTAAATGTTTCTTCTCTTCTGCCCTCACGAAGGCTGTGTTGATTTGATCAAAAATACAGTAAAAATAGTGAAATATTTTTAGGATTTAAAATAGCTGCTTCTGTGTGAATCTATGTTAAATTGTAATTTATTTCTGGGACATAAATCTGAATTTTCTGCATCATTACTTTAAACTTTAGTGTAACATGATCCTTCAGAAATCATTCTAATATGCTGATTTGCTGCTCAACAAACATTTCTGATTATCATCAGTGTTGAAAACAGTTGTTGGAAACTGTGGTACTTTTTTATGTTTCAGGACTCACACATGAATAGAAAAATAAAAAGAACAGCATTTGTTTGATTATAAAGATTTTGTAATATTATAAATGCCTTCACTGTCACTTCTGAACAATTTACTGCATCCTTGATGAATAAATGCATTCATTTCTTTAAAAAATTGGCTGCAAACGTCAAATTTACGATATACAGGCTCATAAATCAATCACGCTTATAGCATTTAAGAAAAAAATAAATATTTGAAAAAGAAATTTAAAACGACATTAATCAAAAAATATTAATTTGAAAATGTTAAAAATATAGTTTTGATCAACAGAAAGTTCACAAGAACAACACTTATTTGAAATAATATAAATGTATAATACTGTCACTTTTAATCAATTAAATTATTTATTAATTTTTTTCATTTAAACTGGGACTATTTAATTAATATTATAATACTGTAACAATTTTAGAATATTAGTATATTATATATATATATATATATATATATAATTTAATATAATATTTTTAATATACATTTTTAATGTATTTTTTTTACATTTATTTTATTTAAATTCCATTTTTTTTTTGTATTTAATATAAACTCTAAACTTTTGCATTAGTGATAAAAAAATAAGAATTTGATTTGAGAGATTTGAAAATAATTTTAGTGATGTTAAATGCACTTAATTTTGCACTTTAATTTATATGAACTAACCTGGTAGTAAATAAACAAAATTAAACATAAGTATTTAAAAAGTTTAAAAAATAGATATAGAAATGTAATAAAAGAATGAATAAATGAATGAATAAATAAAAAAGAATAACAATGTTTAAAAGAATTGAAAAAAGTACAAAAAACTAAAAGAATAAAACTGTTTTGTAAAGTGTAAAAGATGAAAAAAAAAATAAAGTAAAAAATAAAGAGAAAAAGGAAAGAATAAAAAAAAAGTATAAAATACATATATAAAAGAAAAAGTTAAAATAAATGAAGAAAAGTAATACATAAATATGAGAATATTTAAATATGGAAAAATACATTTTTATTTAAACAGGGAATATTTAATTAATATTATAATACTATAAGAATTTTAGAATATTATATTATATTATATTATATATATATATATATATATATTATTATATATATTTATATATATATATATATATATATATATATATATATATATATATATATATATATATATATATATATATATATATATATATATATATATATATATATATAATAAATATACATTTTTAAATGTATTTTTTTTTTTACATTTATTTATACTAAAACTTTCCACAGAAATATTGTGCAGCACAACTGTTTTTAACATTGCTAATAATCAGAAATGTTTCTTGAGCAGCAAATCAGAATATTAGAATGATTCTGAAGCATCATGTGACACTGAAGACGAGTAATGATGCTGAAAATTCAGATTTGAACACAGAAATAAACTACAATTTAAAAGATATTCACCTGGAAAACAGCTATTTTAGATTGTAAAAATATTTCACTATTGTTAAAGTTAAAGTCCTCTTTTAAAAACATGAAAAAAAACCCTAATTATTCCAAATGTTTTGGCGCCAGTGAAACATGACCTTTGCCTGACCCCCGTGCAGACGGACGGCTCTCGCGTGAGCAGCCGCATGAGAGTCTGCATATTCCATGATTTCGGAGAACGCAAACCTGCTCCATAACCCATTATGCCTCGTTTCCCAGTTTTGACTTAATCAGGAATTGTTGAAGGCCTCCAGAGACCGCAGAGGGAAAAAAACGTCTCTCAAACACGCCATCTTCGTCCAAGGTGCTTTTTTCCTGACACTGAATGATTTTCCCAGCATTGATTATGCACATGTTCTGGGCAGACGGAGTCACGGGGGGTATAAGAGAAGCCACATGCTGCAGCCCTGAGCGTTTGTGCAAACGCTGGCAGCGGCTGGAATCCGTCGGCCGTCTCGTCTTATGTCATGCTGCCTCATATCTGCCTCGATTGTTTGGTCTCATTTTGGAAGTCTGTACTTGTCTTGGCCCTCTTAGTTTTCACTGCTGTAACATGAATTTAACCATATCTGAACTACAGTGGCTTTGCGTTTTGGTTTTGTGCATGAACTCTCATGAAAATATGTCCCCAAAAATCACTCCAAAATCAAAGCAAACATTTAGTAGGATATATTTGCCAAAAACAAGTTTTTGTTTAAAGAAATGAATGTGTTCATGGAATTGTGACATTATTTTCATGACAATTAAGCGACCCCTCCCCATTACTGTTATGAATGCACACATTTTCTCTCTTTTTTGTTGTTGTATACTTATTTATTATAGTGATTCTCATTAGATTATCTAATATTTTACTAGTATTTTTTTTTAAATAAGAAGCACTATTTGATGTTTTATTTAACATAAATTTATCATAATTTTATTTTGTATTGTATTATATTACATTATATTATACATAAATACCTTTTTTAATTTTATTTACTTTTTTTAAATTAAGGCAGCTTTTAAAATGCCAGTATAACATATAGATTCTCATTATTGTATTTTATTAATTTGTTATTAATTAATTAATTTATTTTTACTGTATTTTTATTAAGCACTATTTATATTTTTATTAAATATAATGATATTATAATAATTTTATAATATGTAATAAAAACAATGCTATCTTATAATAATAATAATATATTAGATAATACATAAATACATTTTTACATTTGACGTATGAAGAGTTTATTTGCAAATACAGATTGTTTTTAACCATTTTCAAAAATGTATTTTTCATTGTGAATTCCAATTAATCTCAAACTACTAACTTAATTAGTCAATTATGTTAGTAATTATGCGTTATTATGTTTAATAATATGTTTAAGTAAAAATAATAATTAAAAAAAATACAGCTAACTAACACAATAAGACACAATAAAAAAATAACAAAAAAAAAAAAACACGATTTTTGGAAAAATAAATATATATCTATCTGTTTACATTTTATATAAATATATCTGTTTATATTTTATATAAATACGCCAGATATTTATATTTTTATGACATATTAATATAATAATTTTAATAATACAATTATTGTAATTTTATAATATATAATAAAAACATTATTAAAATAATAATCTATAATAATAATAATATGTTATACTTGATAATATAATGCATAAATATATTTTTTCATTTTATTTATTTTTTTTATTTTATTTTAAGACAGCAATTAAAATACTAGTATGAAGTGCAGATTTCCATTTTTGTAACACATTATTTCTTAAAATAAGCACCATTTAACAGTTGTAATAATTTTAAAATATATAATAAAAACATTGTGTCTTATAATAATAATATGCTAAATAATATATATATATATATATATATATATAAAATATATATATATATATATATATATATATATATATATGTATAAAACTTATAAAGGCAGCTATTCACATCTTTACGAAATATTACATTATAAAAAGGTAACAATAATACAATAATACAATAATTATATCTAAATATAATAATAATAATATATTATACTACATAATATAATACATAAATATATTTTTATTTTAATTTATTTTTTTATTTAAATAAGACAGCAATTAAATACTAGTATGAAGTACAGACTCATTTTTGTAACACGTTATTTCTTAAATTAAGCACTATTTATATTTGTATTAAATATAATAATTGTATAATCATTTTAGAAAATATAATCAGAATAATTTTATAATATATGATAAAAACAATAATAAATAAATATTTTTTAAATATTTTATTAACATGCAATTTTAAGTATAAATACTTAATCGATATTTAAACTAAATAAAGAAATAAGAATTTGAAAATGTTGGGAATTTGGTGGAGTTAAAGGCACTTAATTGTCAGGAAAATAGCCTTTATGCAAGCTGTAATTTCTTATGTTTTCGGGGTGAAATATGATCTAGGCATTCGTCTAGACGTTCTAGACATTCGTGAGACTCACCCTCATACACATAATCAAATTTAGTGCCCTGTTATAATGATAAATTGCCAAGTAACAGGGTTTCTCTTAAAGAGCTCATATGCTGAAAACAGGGTTTTTCCTCGCTCTTTCGAAACAAGTATACAACGCACTACACAAACATACTCTAAAATTCACAGCATTTGCTGAATCCAAGCTACAGAATTTTTTTTAAGTCATATTTTATCTCTTAATTTTCCTATTTCTTTCATTCTTTCAGCAGGTTTGGGCCTTTGAATCTCATGGATTGGTGACTGAATCACTCACCAGCTTTGGGATTGTCAGGGTTTTTATCCGGATGGCAGGACAGCGCTTTCTGACGGTACGCTTTCTTGATCTGCAAAAGAAGAGAAAGAGGAATTTCATAACTTCATAACGCAAGCATCTGGCCTGATATCGCCAAGCGATTCTTTGTATTTAATATCTCGATCAAATTTCATTCTCGATTGTTTCTGCCACAGTTATTTCACAAGAAGTCATTATTATGCAAAACGCTTGACATAACTCAAGACAAAGGAGCTCACGCTTTCCTGGAAGGCCTAAACCAGAGATGTTTTATAACAATAGACTGCGGCCACATCCACCGCAACCCAGAGATCCCAGCAAACATCCGACCCGAATCCCTGAATAACACAGTAATGTCAGACTGCACACGCATCGCCGCACATGGGAAAAACACGCTCCGGCCAACAAATCTCAAACACGACATGCATTCTGACCGTTCTGAGCTCAAGTGCCATGAACTCCCATGAGCCTTTGGGAACGCGAACCGCACGTCTCATCGGCTTGACGGCGGCGTGTTTCTCATTAGACGGTGTGACAGCTGACAGAGACTCAAACAGGCCTTGGCAGCGTCTCACCGACGCTCGATCCACGATTTTGCTCGCTTCTGCCAGCACAAATACATTTGCATGTGTTTATTTTGGAACAGGTCTCAGGATTGACGTGTCGAGCTGCTCTGATTTATCAACAATACATTTTGCAATCTTGACTTATTATGAAAGGAACTAATAAAAAAGATGCCTGTGGGGTTTGATGCAACTCCTACATGCAGCGACAGGCTCGTAAAAACACTTCTGAATAAATCTGACTCAACGGTTTAAATAGTTTACTGCTACGCAGTGGGGTTCAGTTTATAGTAAAATGTAAAGTAACAATTTGATTTAATAGCCATCAAATTTGTAATAATTGTCAGTATTACTTCCTTTTTACCATTTATAATCATTTTTAATCCTACTGTATCATATCTCATACGCAAGGCCTCCAAATGATAAATATGGGAATAAATAAATTAAATTAAATTAAACAGAAAGAAAGAAAAAAGTTTAAAAAAATGAATGAATGAATGAATAAATAAATAAATAAATAAATAAAAGGTTTAAATGAAAAATTAATAAATAAATAAAAACTTTTAAATACAGGAAACAATAAGAAGTTTAAAATAATAAAATAAAGTTAAAGCACTGAAAATAAAGTTAAAAATAAATACAGAAAATAAATAGTTTAAGAAAAGCATAAAACAAAATAAAAAATAAAATTTACAAGCATTACAAGCATCAGAATTTAATCATATTAATATCAGCATCTGCACCAAATTGCATATGTAAATAAATGAAGTTTAAAATAATTAAATAAATAAATGAAACAATAAAATGTTTAAAAGAATAAATAAATAAATAGAAACGTTTAAAATAAATAAATAAATAAATAGGAAGGGAACAATAAGAAGTTTAAAATAATAAAATAAAGTTAAAAATAAAAACAGAAAATAAATAGTTTAAAAAAGAATAAAACAAAATAAAAAAATAAAATTTACAAGCATTACAAGCATCAGAAATTCATCATATTAATATCAGCATCTGCACCAAATCACAAACGTAAATAAATAAATAAAGTTTAAAACAATTAAATAAATAAAAGAATTAAACAAGAAAAGTAAAAATAAAATAAATAAATAAATACAGCAAACATATAAATAAGTTTATATATATATAAATAAGAACTTTAAAATAATAAAATAAAGTTAAAAATAAGCGCAGAAAATAAATAAAGTTTAAAAAAAGAATAAAAGAAAATTAAAAATAAAATTTACAAGCATTACAAGCATCAGAATTTAATCATATTAATATCAGCATCTGCACCAAATTGCATATGTAAATAAATGAAGTTTAAAATAATTAAATAAATAAATGAAACAATAAAATGTTTAAAAGAATAAATAAATAAATAGAAACGTTTAAAATAAATAAATAAATAAATAGGAAGGGAACAATAAGAAGTTTAAAATAATAAAATAAAGTTAAAAATAAAAACAGAAAATAAATAGTTTAAAAAAGAATAAAACAAAATAAAAAAATAAAATTTACAAGCATTACAAGCATCAGAAATTCATCATATTAATATCAGCATCTGCACCAAATCACAAACGTAAATAAATAAATAAAGTTTAAAACAATTAAATAAATAAAAGAATTAAACAAGAAAAGTAAAAAAAAAAAAAAAATAAATAAATACAGCAAACATATAAATAAGTTTATATATATATAAATAAGAACTTTAAAATAATAAAATAAAGTTAAAAATAAGCGCAGAAAATAAATAAAGTTTAAAAAAAAGAATAAAAGAAAATTAAAAATAAAATTTACAAGCATTACAAGCATCAGAATTTAATCATATTAATATCAGCATCTGCACCAAATTGCATATGTAAATAAATGAAGTTTAAAATAATTAAATAAATAAATGAAACAATAAAATGTTTAAAAGAATAAATAAATAAATAAATAAATAAATAGAAATGTTTAAAATAAATAAATAAATAAATAAAATACATAAATAGGAAGGGAAAAATAAGAAGTTTAAAATAATAAAATAAAGTTAAAAATAAAAACAGAAAATAAATAGTTTAAAAAAGAATAAAACAAAATAAAAAATACATTTTACAAGCATTACAAGCATCAGAATTTCATCATATTAATATCAGCATCTGCACCAAATTGCATATGTAAATAAATAAAGTTTAAAATAATTAAACAAAAAAAGTTAAAAACAATAAAAATAAATAAATAAAAAGTTTATAAGAATACAATAAATGATAAAAAAAATTTTAAAAGAATAAATGCGTAAAGAATAAAAAAATTAAAAGAATAAAACAAAGTAAATAAAAATAAAATAAATAAATAAAAGAATAAAATAAATAAAGAAAGAAAGAAAGAAAGAAAGAAACAATAAGAAGTTTAAATAATAAAATAAAGTAAATACAGAAAATAAAGTTTTTCAGTTTGAGCCTCTGAATAAAATTAAGCTGTTTTTTCCTCCATATTCTTACTATACTTTTTGAGTAAAAGTTTCAATAAAATGTTCCATGAAAAAAATACCTGTCTATTTTCTGAAGTTTCACCTAAAAACAATTGACTTCATTATGGCTTTTTATCTCACAATTAACTTACGTCATAATTTTGAAAATTATTTTTTTTACTATTTATATCCTCATTATGACTTATCTCATAATTATGACTTTTATTATCTCAGTTTTGACTTCTCTTCATAATTATGACTTTTTAACTTTGTAAACTTTTTTTTTTTTTTTTTTTTTAAATATTTAATTCAGATTTTGAATAAACTTTCAATATCCTGTGATTTTTCTGACTATTATTTCACATCATGCTTCAGAGGGTAAAAACAATCCCAGAAATGCCTGTGTTTTCTATGGCGTAAGGCTTTCTATGAGAAATGATCAGCAAATGGCTCTTTAACAAACCGCAGCTCAAACACTCAAACTTTATCTAGACTGAGATCCATCTGGGGTTTTGCATGTCGTCTCTAGTTTCACAGTCCACAATTTAATAAAACAACTGAAAACGGCTACAAAAGTTGCATCTACTCAAAATATTAAAGGTGCTTGACGTTCCAGACGTTTGATGCGTGTGCTGGACAGAAGTCAGGCAGTTGGTGGGTGAACGTCATTTATGTTTGTAACCCAATAAACTCTCTGTCATGATTGAGCTGGAGGGTTTTTAAACATCAGCTTCAGCAATGACGGGCCAAACGTCCCTCTGGACATTTATTTCTATTCATTAACATCTATTCAAAGCAACAGCTGGAGGTTTTGTGCTCAGCGAATGATGTTACAGAATCACAGAGAACACAGCAACAAACACCTCTGGACCGGCATTAAAACAGCAACTGTGAGTTTGCAGACCAAACCCTGAACAATTAAACGACAAGCGCTCAATGCAACATCTGCACTCTGGTGTAAAAAAAAACATTATTAAAAAAAGCACAAAGGGTAAACATGTCATAAACATAAATATATCACATTTCTTTTGTAAGGAAATAAAGCACAAATATTCTGCAAAATAAATAAAGATTTTACAAATAATTCTAAATTGATAAATAATTTATTTATTATGTATGAATTAATTGTTTTAATATAAAATATGTATATATTAAATTTAAATAAATACATATTTTACAAATAATTCTAAATTAATAAATTATGTACTAATTAAAATTAAAATGTACATTTATTATTTTAATAAAATATTTAAAATATAAACATATATATGTATATGTAATATATATGAAATATATATCATTCTTTTTTTAAGGAAATAAAGCACAACCATTCTGCAAAATAAATAAATATTTTATAAATAATTCTAAATTAATAAATAATTAATTTATTATGTATGAATTTTTTAATATAAATTACGTATATATTAAATTTAAATAAATAAATATTTTTAAAATAATTCAAAATTAATATATAAATGATGTACTAATTAAAATAAAAATGTAAATTTATAATTTAAATAAAATATTTTAAATATTTAAAATATGAATATTTTAATATTTTATTTTATATATATATATTCTTTTTTTATGGAAATAAAGCACAATTACTCTGCAAAATAAATAAATATTTTACAAATAATTCTAACTTAATAAATAATTTATTTATTATGTATGAATTAATTGTTTTATAAGTTATGTGTATATTAAATTTAAATAAATAAATATTTTCCAAATAATTCTAAATTAATAAATAAATTATGTACTAATTAAAATTAAAATGTACATTTATTATTTTAATAAAATATTTAAAATATAAACATATATATGTATATATAATATATATGAAATATATATCATTCTTTTTAAGGAAATAAAGCACAACCATTCTGCAAAATAAATAAATATTATATAAATAATTCTACATTAATAAATAATAAATTTATTATGTATGAATTATTTTTTATATAAATTATGTATATATTAAATTTAAATAAATATTTTTAAAATAATTCTAAATTAATATATAAATGATGTACTAAAAATGTAAATTTATAATTTAAATAAAATATTTAAAATATGAATATTTTAATATATATATATATATATATATACACACACATACACACACACACATATATATATATATTCTTTTTTTAAGGAAATAAAGCACAAACACTCTGCAAAATAAATAAATATTTAACAAATAATTCTAACTTAATAAATAATTTATTTATTATGTATGAATTAATTGTTTTATAAGTTATGTATATATTAAATTTAAATAAATAAATATTTTCCAAATAATTCTAAATTAATACATAAATGATGTACTAATTAAAATTAAAATGTAAATGTATTATTTAAATTATATATATATATATATATATATATATATATAACCCGTCATAAACATTAAAAAGTTATATGAAATGTCTAATTAAATGCATTTTTTATTATTATGTTTTATAGAATTTTAATATAACACAGAGATGTATATATATATACACACACACCTTTAATAAAACATTTTTACAAATAATTATATTAATAAATTATGTATTATGTATAAATTACAATTTTTAAATATATATTATGTATATATTAAATTTCAATAAATACATATTTTTCAAATAATTCTAAATTATTAAAATAAATAATGTACTAATTAAAATTAGTACATAAATAAAGTAAATGTATTATTTAAATATCTTTTTTTATTTATTATACGTTTATGTAATGTATATGTAACATATATCATTTTTTTAAAGAAAATATTCGATGATAATTAAGTAATAATCAATAATTAATCATTTTAATACTTAATTAATAAATATTTTTGATTTCAGGACCTGGGCATAATGACAAAAATCTCACTTCTTGAATCCCAATGACAGATTGGACTGGTCATTTGTTGACCTGCAGCGCCACCTACCGCTCACCAACACAAACTCACCCTCACTACTATATCGTGACAATCTTTTCCTCCAACACATCACACTCAAAACAGCACTCATTCTCATTACAGACAATATTATTTGTAAAGCGTTTTTATCTTCACAGTCTGTGTTTTCTTACTAAAAACCAAGCAGCAAAACAGACAACATGAGTGTCTTTACATCAAAACTGTCTTTAAAACATATAAAATACTCAAAAGCATGTCATTATAAGCCTGTTGTAGATGGAAAACAACATACTGAACATAACCTAAACTATAATGAATGAATTAATTAGTCATTTGTTGATTTCAAACATGTTCTGACATGTAAACACCACACTTTCATGTGTTCACATTCTGGACACCAAACATTCCCTCTATAACCTCAGCGTGTGACAGAAACCACCCCGTTATGCTGCTATTTTATTACTATCGTATATAAGTTCATACATGATTATTAATATTTGATTTATTGACAGAAAGACTCCTGTGAGCAGCTTCTCAATGCACTTTCAGATTCACGCACCTGTTTCTCTGTTGCGCTCGATTCAACTCCCAATAAAGCGTAAAGATCCATTTCTAAAATCTCCTTCGTTGACGCCATGATTTAATTTCAGTAAATAAACAAATAAATGCGTAAAAAAATAATATTGTTGAGTTCCTCAGCAGCAGCACTTGGTTCAAAGACTTCTTCTGTGCGGCTTGAAGTCTGTTGCCGTGTGAACGCAAGAGGAGCGCAGCGCCCCTTCAGGTCGGGATGAACAAATGCACCTTTATCAAATCAAATCAAATCAAATCAGATCAAATCAGATCAAATTAGTACACAATCACCATAAATACTGTTTTCATTTTAATTTTAATGAAAGCTTTAGTAATTTAGTCTTTTTTTGGGCTTCTGTTATATTATTCAAGATTTTGGTGTGTGTGTGTGTGTGTCTGTGTCTGTGTATGTAGTTTTTATTTATTTTGTGTTTTTTATATCACATTATTATATTATATTATATTATATTATATTATATTATATTATATTATATTATATTATATTATATTATATATTTTTTTGATATCACATTATATTATATTATATTATATTATATTATATTATATTATATTATATTATATTATATTATATATTTTTTTGATATCACATTATATTATATTTATATTTTTTATTTTATTTTAGTTAGAATTTTGTTAATTTTGGTGTTTCAGTTTTTTTTAGCAGATTTGGGTGTGTGTGTGTGCGTCTGTGTCTGTGTATGTAGTTTTTATTTATTTTGTGTTTTTTATACCACATTATTATATTATATTATGTTGTATTATATTATATATTTTTTTGATATCACATTATATTATATTTATATATATTTTTTATTTTAGTTAAAATTTTGTTAATTTTGGTGTTTCAGTTTTTTTAGCAGATTTTGTGGGTGTGTGTGTATAAATAAATATAAATGCAGGCATAATATATCTATTTTTAATTGCTTTTATTTCAGTTTTATTTTTAGCTGTTTTAGTACATCAATGACAAATTTGCTGAAATAAAAGGGTTTTTTATATTTTTTAATTTTATTTTTTATATTATTTATTTTAAAAATTATTTTCAATTAATGTTTATTTTAAGTAACCCATTTTTATGTTTATAATAACCCTAACACACATACACAAATTATATGTCTATATCTATCTATCTATCTATCTATATCTATATATATATATATATAGTATTATTATTATTATTATTATTATTATTATTATTATTAATATTTATATTTTTTGAAATACAAATATTTTAAAATTAAAATAAAAACAAAAATGCATGCGTAATATATCTGTCTAGTTTTTATTCATTTTATTTCAGTTTTATTTTTAGCAGTTTTAGCACGTCAATTTAAACTAAACTGCAATGAGAAATTTGCTGAAATAAAGTTTATATATATATATATAAAAAGTGAAAAAGTTCCCATGACTGTATATATATATATATATATATATATATATATATAGAATATTGAATTCCATGGTTTTCTGTATCAGGACATTATTTAAAAAAAAAAAAAAGGTCCTTGGTTGGTCTTAAAATTTCAAAAATAAAACCTCACATGAACAACAACACATGACAAATTACACCATGTCATTATTTACTGAACAAAAATAAAGCCAAAATGGAAAAGCCATGTGTGACAAAGTTAGGACACCCTTACTGTTTACATTGGAATTAAGAGGGTAAATAACAGTCAAGCACTGCTAATCAAATACCTTTGATGAACTGATCATCAGCAAGTCTGAGCACCTCTATAAAAGCATAAGCTTTGGCAGTTTGCTGGTCTGAAGCCTTCAGGTGTGTGTTAACACAATGCCAAGGAGGTAAGACATCAGCAATCATCTTAGAGAAGCAATTGTTGCTGCCATCAATCTGAGAAGAGCAATACGGCCATTTCCAAACTATTTGAAGTTTATTCACAAGTGGAAGACATTTAAAACAGACACCTCTCCTTCCAGGAGTGGACGTCCCAGAAAATTCACCCCAAGATCAGACTGTGTAAAGCTCAGAGAAATGGCAGACAACCCAAGAACTACACCTCAGACTCTACAGGCCTCAGTTCACATGTTATATGTTAAAGTTCATGACAATACCATTAGAAAAATATGGGACAAAAATGGCATGTTTGGAAGGCTTGGCAGAAGAAAGAGTTTTCTATATAAAAAAAAAAAAACAATGCAGCACAGCAAATTTGCATCTGAACAAAACACACGTCTTCTAGAATAATGTCCTCTGAACAGACGAGACCGAAGTGGAGATGTTTGGCCATAATGCACAGCGCCAAGTTTGGTGAAAACCTAAAAGCATATCAGCACAAACACCTCATACCAAAAGACAAGCATGCTGGAGGAGGGCTGATCATTTTGGGCTTGTTTTGTAGCCACAGGACCTGGGCACCTCACAGTCATTGAGCTGGCCATGAACTCCTCTGTATATCAAAGTATTCTAGAGTCAAATGCGAGGGCATCTGTCCGACATCTAAAGCTGGGCCAAAATTGGGTCATGCAACAGGACAATGAACTCAAGCACACCATCAAATCTACAACAGAATGGCTGAAAAGAAAAGAATCAAGCTGTTGCAATAACCCAGTCTATATCCAGAGCTCATCCGGACTCAAATGCTGTGGTGAGAGCTGTGCATAAGCAAATGCCCACAAACCTCAATAACCTGGAGCAACGTTGAAAAGAAGAGTGGTCCAAATTCCTCCAGAACGATGTGAGAGACTGATAAAGTCACAGAAAATGAATGCTTCAAGTTATTGCTGCTAAAAGTGGATCTACAGGCAGTTGACTCATAGGGTGTCCTAACTTTGTCACACATGGCCTTTCCCTCTTGGCTGTATTTTTCTTAAATAAAAAATGACACTGTGTGATATGTCATGTGATTATGTTTATCTGAGGATTTATTTTCCAAATTTTAAGACCTGCCAAGAACCAGATCATTTTTATCATGTTCTGATACAGAAAACAATAAAAATTCAATAGGGTGTCCTAACTTTTTCACATGACTGTATATACAGCGTTGGGGAGTAACTAGTTACATGTAACGGAATTACATAATTTAATTACAAAATAAATGTAATTGTAATTAGTTACAGTTACTGAGAAAAAATGTGTAATTAAATTACAGTTACTTTTGAAAAATGTCAGTGATTACAAAGGGGGTTACATCTGATTTTTTTTTTACACACCCACCCCCAAATACAGATTTAACTGACTTCTTTCATAAATTGCATTGACTGCTCTAAAATGAGACACCAATGTTTCAGGAGTTTAGGACACATGCTTATTGGGTTTATGCATAAACTTTATTTTTTAAGATGAATTGTTTTTTCCAAGGAATTGTTAGATGCCAGTGTTTCCTGTCATAGCTATGCAAACTTTTGATTTCAAACCCAGTATCATAGCTATTAAACTTGTTTCTTGTTATGATTTCAAATCTGTATTTATGTGGTTAAAATGTTCTTTAATTAAAGTGTTATGACTGAACTGTATCCCTAAAATGTCTGACTAGTTTGAACTTGCCACTTGCTAGCAACTGATTTCTTCATGGAAGCTTTGCTTTTAAATATTTCAACTCAGATCAGTGTTTCGTGTCTAATTATTTTGACACGAAACATCTAAATAATCTATCAAGCAGCTGTGTAATAAGTGGGATAATGTACATCCAGCCAGTTGTTATCGCAAAAGAAAGATGTATGTTATCCCTTACTTATTATAATCTTAATTTAAGATACAAAATAGTACTTCTTACCTATAAGGCACTTCACGGTTTCGCTCCTGCATACCTAACTAGTCTTCTACCACACTACAATCCATCACGCTCCCTAAGGTCACAAAACTCTGGACTTTTGGTAGTTCCTAGGATAGCAAAGTCCACTAAAGGAGGTAGAGCTTTTTTGCATTTGGCTCCCAAACTCTGGAACAGCCTTCCTGATAACGTTCGGGGTTCAGACACACTCTCTCTGTTTAAATCTAGATTAAAGACACATCGTTTTAGCCAAGCATTCAAATAATGCATCTCATAAACTTTTCCTGCAGTTATATCTGATCAAATGCTCATTATTAATCTTTTAGCTCTGGTTGAACAAATCTGTCTTTGCTTAGTTTGAACAGAAGATACACTAATTACGTTCCTATTTGTTCTCTGTTTCTGCCATGGGATTGACATCCCGTGGTAAGTAGGAATTCACAAGCTCCAGTGTGGATCCAGAACACTTAAGAAGAGATGATGCCAACCCCACAGAGGACTTCAGATGATGCCAACCCTGAAACAACACACAGCACTACCGAATCCTGCTGCTAATTTATAGTGTTCTTGTCTGTTTGATTATGTCATTATTTGATCTTTACCACACATCTCTGCCATATGTACATCAAGCTACTACTACGTATATTGTAAAAACGTTAATTTGGTGTAAAGTTGCTTTGCAACGATATGTACCGTGAAAAGCGCTATACAAATAAATTTGAATTGAAAAATGAATTGAATTACACAGCTGCTTGATAGATTATTTAGACGTTTCGTGTCAAAGTAATTAGACACGAAACACTGATCTGAGTTGAAATATTTGAAGCTTTCATGAAGAAATCCGTTGCTAGCAAACGGCAAGTTCAAACTAGACATTTTAGGGATACACTGCAGTCAGACCACTTTGCTTACACAACATTTCACCATTTCACCACATAAAAAATGGCAGCAGCTGTGTTTGTATGAAACATAAGAGCGAGTCCACGATACCAGGATGACAGACGCAAAGCTTTCGCCAAGAAAAACTATCAAGCATATAGCACTGATTTAAGTTGCCCCGAATGAGTCTGAGTTATTAGTTTTACCAGTTGTTATCGGGGAATAACATACCTTGGAATGTCATGACTGACCAATCAGAATCAAGCATTCCACAGAGCCGTGTAATCATTTAATTTAAAGCACAGCCGCCACAAATTCAGACATACTTATTTTTTGGGGCTTTTTATGCCTTTTATTGTGATATGATTGTAGAGAGATGACAGGAAAGAGCTGAGAGGAGAGAGGGGAGCGGGATCGGCAAAGGGCCTCAAGATGGGAATCAAACTCAGGTCACCGTGAGCGCAGTTGTGCTATATGTCGGCACACTAACCACGAGGATATTGGCACCAATGTCCCAAATTCAGCCTTAACAGCTCTTATTTACTTTGAGATCATTGTGAGGTTAAATACAGATTTGAAATCATAACAAGAAATAGTTTAATAGCTATGATACTGGGTTTGAAATCAAATGTTTGCATAGAAAACACTAGCATCTAACAATGCCTTGGAAAAAACAATCTTAAAAAATAAAGTTTATGCATAAACCCAAATAGGAAATAAAACAGTTATCGAATAAGCATGTGTCCTATTCTGTGTCCTACACTCCTGAAACATTGGTGTCTCATTTTAGAGCAGTCAATGCAATTTAAAAGAAGTCAATTGAATCTGTAAGTGGGGGTGGGTGTGTGAAAAAATTCAGATGTAATCACTGGCATTTTTCAGAAGTAACTCGTTTAATTACACATTTTTTTCTCAGTAACTGTAACTAATTACAATTACATTTATTTTGTAATTAAATTACGTAATTCCGTTACATGTAACTAGTTACTCCCCAACACTGTATATATATAATTATTATTATCATCATTTAATACATATATTTTTTCCACAAAATCTGCTAAAAATGTACAAAAAAGACAGAAACACAACAAAATTAACAAAACTTTTTAAAAAACGCATGCATAATATATCTGTTTAGTTTTTACTCATTTTATTTCAGTTTTATTTTTGCTGTTTTAGCACACACAACTATATTAAAATGATAAAAAAAAAAATTATTTTATTTTATGTTTATCTGAAGTAACACAGTTTTATGGTTATAATAACCCTAACACACACACACACACATATATATATATATATTATTGATGTTGCATGGAGGGACAAACACTTTTTTTAGGCATAAACAAAACTTTGCTAAACTTATGCATAACACCAAACTTGATTCATAATCATAAGATTCTCTTTGTATATTCATTACATGCAGGCAGGGAAATCATTTCCTTCTTTTTTTCTGTCATGCGTGTGTCAGCTGTGAATGACACTGCTTCTTGTGCTCATTCAGCTCTTGTTTGTTAGTTTATCAGATTTTCTGTTGTCCAGAGACGAACACGGACACTTTCACATCGCACTGAAAATCTAAAACGTACATGACGTGCAGAATCTCATTTATCAACACACCGGTGGATTTGTAAAAATATCTAATCAACTGATGACACTTGATTCAATCAAACAAAACATTTGCACAAGACAGTGGATCTGTCACGGAGATTTAGACTGTAGACGTGTTGTTTTAATAACTTTGTAAAACCAGAAATACAGTGAAAGTTAAAGATACATAATTAAATCTGAAAAAAAATCTGTTGCCTTAGTAATGATCTTTTTCTAAATCTAGACCGTTTGAGTAACATGAGTTGCAACACAACGTTGCATTAATTCGGGTGTGTCCGACCAGCGAGATTAGATTTGACATTCCTAAAGTTCATTTAGGGACACATTTCCAACATCATTTTAAACACGTGCAATGCAAACTAAAGGAATAGTTCATTCAAAAATGAAAATTTTTGAAAATATCCTCATTCCAAGGCCATCCATGATGTGGATGAGTTTGTTTCTTCACCAGATTTGTAGAAATGTCATTACATCACTTGCTCACCAATGGAAGTAAATGGGTGCCGTCAAAATGAGAATCCAAACAGATGATAAAAAACATCCACAAGTAACCCACACCACTCCAATCCATCAATTAACATCCTGAGAAGACAAAAGAAACACATTTTAAGTAAAATCCAGGTCCATAATCCATACTAACACTTCCTCTAGGGGAAAAAGTGGTGTGGTCCGAATCAGTAGAGAAAGCCAAAACAGTCTAAACAAATATGTGGCTGGATTTTGATGTGAGTGGTGTGGATTACTTGTAGATTATTGTGATGTTTTAATCAGCTGTTTGGACCTTCGTTCTGACGGCACCCATCCGCTCCAAAGGATCCATTGGTGAGCAAGTGATGCAAAGCTGCATTTAAACAAACCTGGTGAAGAAACAAACTCATCCTAATATTGGATGACCCGAGCACATTTTTATTTTTGGGTTTCTGTTTCTTTAAAAGTACTCCAGCATTCGGAATGTTTGGATTGGCACAGGAGCGCGTTAAGCCACGCCCCGTTTCGAGCAGTGGGCGTGGTCAGCACATGTGTCAGCAGCATCACGGGTCAGTCTAACATTCTCACCCTCATCCGCCTGGATTACTTCAAACTATCAGGAGAGACACCCGGAATGTGTCTCCTCACATCAGTCCTCCTCTTCATCACCTCATAAGGGACACTCGCTGAATCACAGGTAGGACAAATGAATATTTAATGTCTTAAACATACCGCTTTCAGCATAAAAACACATCTGAGTTCAAGTAAAACCTAGGTTTAGACAAAAATCTCAAGTGTCATCTTAGTAGTGTTCCAAAACGCTGATTATACATTGTGAATATGGCGCTGAGGAGGAAAAATCGCCATGTTTCGGAGATGAAGCTTGACTGTCGGTAAAGCAGCGGAGATTTTGTTACTATTTGTCTTTTGTTTATTGGTCTGAATATGGAAACAATGTTGCGTTTGTCCTATGAAGCCAAACATCAGCTGAAATCACTGTCTTGACACGTTCACGTTTGTTTGTCATTTCCTGAGTTAAGCATGTAAACAACGCGCAGAATTGTTGTATGTAAAGATGATTTATTGATGCTGTCTCGTCATTTTAAGACATGCTGTCCTCTTCAGTCGCTGCCTGTGCTTTATTTCACCGTGTGGGAGTAAATGCATCAGTGTGGGCGATATTTTCAGGAGATCAGATGGACAACAGCAATCAGATGTGGAGGTGGAGAGGCTTTCTGAAGAGCCCCAGTGCTTTCAGTGCGTTATGTTAGTGCTGGAGTTGAGGAAGAGTCTCAATATGAAGCAGATGTTGTGCTGAAATGCAGCTGCTGTGTGTAAAAACAGTGCATTAGATGGAGTTGATCAATATAAGAAGCCTTATCAGGTGTTTTGGGCTTTGTTTTCACATATTTTAAGACCAAATTGCTGGATTAACTCGGTCGAAACCATTTTTCTCAGAAATTGCTAGTAAATTTGCAATTATTTGCAAAGAAAAGGCAAGTAACACATTGAATTTATTGAAAAAAGGTAAACGGTATTTTCTTACGTACATAATCTTTGTTTTACTGTATTTCAACTTTGAATATCATTTTTAGTTTGATAAAATTAAATTAATATGTGACTTCTAATAGTGTAAAAACATGGCTTTTTGCTGCATTATTGCATTTTTACTGTAGTAGTGTGGTATTTTGCACAATTACTACAATTCAGTCCACAAAAATAGCAATGCAATAGGATTTTAAAAGTATAATTTTTAATAAAAAATATTTTTTATTTAAATTTTTTTATTAAAAATTAAAATTGCTAAATAAAAAGACAACTGTGAATTTTTTTTATTTGCAATTCCTTACCCAAAAATAGCAATGCAATATAATTTTAAAATAAAAAAATCTTAAAATGATTATTACATGAAAATGTGCTGTTTGTGAATTTTTTTTTTTGTTTACAATTCTTTACATAAAAATAGCAATGCAATATGATTTTAAAATTAAAATCTTAAAATGATTGTTAAATGAAAATGTGCTGTTTGTGAATTTTTTTTAATTTTTAGTTCCTTAACCAAAAATAGCAATGAAATATTATTTTAAAATTAAAATCTTATAATGATTGATAAATGAAAATGTGCTGTATGTGAATTTTTTATTTTCAATTCATTACCCAAAAATAGCAATGCAATATAATTTTAAAATAAAAAAAATCTTAAAATGATTATTAAATGAAAATGTGCTGTTTGTGAATTTTTTTTATTTTCAGTTCCTTAACCAAAAATAGCAATGAAATATGATTTTAAAATTAAAATCTTATAATGATTGATAAATGAAAATGTGCTGTATGTGAATTTTTTATTTGCAATTCTTTACCTAAAAATAGCAATGAAATATGATTTTAACATAAAAAAAACTTAAATGATTATTAAATGAAAATGTGCTGTTTGTGAGATTTTTATTTGCAATTCTTTACCTAAAAATAGCAATGAAATATGATTTTAACATAAAAAATCTTAAATGATTGTTAAATGAATATGTGCTGTTTATGATTTTTTTTTTTTTTTACAATTCTTTACATAAAAATAGCAATGCAATATGATTTTAAAATTAAAATCTTAAAATGATTGTTAAATGAAAATGTGCTGTTTGTGATTTTTTTTTTTTTTTTTTAGTTCCTTAACCAAAAATAGCAATGAAATATGATTTTAAAATTAAAATCGTATAATGATTGTTAAATGAATATGTGCTGTTTGTGAATTTTTTTTTTTATTTACAATTCTTTACATAAAAATAGCAATGAAATATGATTGTAAAATTAAAATCTTATAATGATTGATAAATGAAAATGTGCTGTATGTGAATTTTTTTATTTGCAATTCTTTACCTAAAAATAGCAATGAAATATGATTTTAACATAAAAAAATCTTAAAAGATTATTAAATGAAAATGTGCTGTTTGTGAATTTTTTTTTTTTATTTACAATTCTTTACATAAAAATAGCAATGCAATATGATTGTAAAATTTAAATCTTAAAATGATTATCAAATGAAAATGTGTTGTTGGTGAATTTTTTTGTTTAGAATTCCTTAACCAAAAATTGCAATGCAATGTAATTTTAAAATTAAAACCTTAAAATGATTATTAAATAAAAATGTGCTGTTTGTGAGATTTTTTTTTTTTTTTTTTTTTTTAATTTATTCTTAACAATTCCTTACCCAGATATAACAATGCAATAAGGTTTTTAACATTGAAAAAAGTATTGCAATATGATTTTAAAGTCAAAATGTTTACATTATTATTAAAAGAAAAGCTGTGAAATAAACCTTTAAAAATCTGTTAAATAACACCAGATTATTGCAGCTTTACTGTCATTTATTGTAATTATTAATTTAGTCAGGTGTGTCTGCTGAGTCAAGTATGATCTTATGGGTGTTTATCATGACATTTACATGTTAGAGGCTTGGCAAAGTTGGATCTCATGCAATGCATTGTGTTTTTTGTGATTCAGCTGTTTATATGGTGAATAATGTCTAATTCTCTAGACTCTTGTTGATGATATAATAAAGTGAGAGGTTGGCTGCTAGATTGAATAATGCATCCGTCATCAAAAACAAAACTGCATTGCTCTCTGTGCTGTTATCATTCTGGCACGATCCCTGTTATTTTATGTAAGTGGTTATTAAACGGCCTATTTGCATTTCACAGGAAACGGCTGCTGTTTGTCCCGTTAGATTGTGTCGTGTAAGCGTGACAGCCAGAAAAGGAGGAAATGTGATAAATTCACACTATTTCTAGTGATGCTCTTAATAAGTCACACATTCCAGTGAAATGAACAAGCCGTCGTTTGCAGGAGTGTTTATATGCAATCTCTGTACTTATATGGACTGTGCTTTTGCACTCAACTTCTGCACAGCCAAATTTCATCTGAAGAGGAGTGCTGTATGACTGATTTTCGTGTTTGCAGGTTTGAGACAAACACACGTGATTGTAGTGTTCATAAGTGGGTTATCATCACCCGTGAGAGGGTCTGACCTCACAGAGAAGCTTTATCAAGGTCAACACAGAGAAGACGCTTCGCTGTATCTGCGCTTCTGTTCAAAGCCATTACTGTCAAATAACCTTTGGACTGTTTGGGCGTTCTAGCTGCTTCTTGAAAGTATTAAGGTGAATCTCATGAAAACACGTCCGGGTTGTATTTTACCCCAAAAATCTAACAATGGGATTTTTAGGGGGGAAAAAAATTCTTGACAGTCACCAAAAACGGGATTTTTTTAAAGACAAAATTTTAACGTGATTACTTTTTTAAAATGTTTAAATATTAAAAGGATTACTAAAGAAAATTTTGTTTTTTTGTGACACTATTTTCTTCATAAATCTATCCCAAAAAAATAACAATGCAATATGATTTTACACTGTAAAAAAAGTTGTTTCAACTTAAAAAAGCAAGTGTTCGTGATAGCTTAAAAATGTAAGTTTCATCAGCATGAAATGTTATGTTGTACTACATGAAAACGAGGATATTTGAGTTGAGTAAACTTAAAATTTTAAGCCAGCACAAACACTTTTTTTTAAGTTAAAACAAGTTTGTTTGTTTTTTTAAATGTTAAAATTTCACTCCAAAAATGCAATGCAGTGGGATTTTATTAGAATTAAAATATTAAAGTGATTATTAAAGTAAAATGTGCTTTTTGTGACATTATTTTCTTGATAATTACGCTCAAAAAATTTAATGCAATGTGATTTTATTAAAGTTAAAATATTTAAATGATTATTAAATAAAATTCTCTTTTTTGTGACATTATTTTCTTAATAAATCCATCCCAAAAAATATGATGCAATATGATTTTATAGGTAAAATGTTAAAATGATTATTAAAAGAAAATGTGTTTATTGTCACATTATTTTCCTGATAATGTCACTCTAAAAATGCATTGCAGTGAAATTTAATCAAAGGTAAAATATTAAAGTTATTATTCATGTAAAATGTGTTTTTTGTGACATTATTTTCTTGATAATTCCACTCGAAAAATGCAATGCAATTGGATTTTATTAAAATTTAAATATTGAAATGATTATTAAAATAAAAATGAGCTTTTTGTGACATTATTTTCTTGATAATTTCATTTAAAAAATGCAGTGCCATGGGAATTTATTAAAGTTAAAATATTGAAATGATTATTAAATAAAAATGTGTTTTTGTGACATTATTTTCTTGATAATTCCACTCAAAAATGCAATGCAATGGGATTTTATCAAAGTTAAAATGTTGAAATGATAAATAAAAATGTGCTTTTGTGACATTATTTTCTTCATTGCATCCTTAAAAATAGCAACAAAGTGGGATTTTAAAAAGTCAGAATATTAAAATGATTCTTAAAGCAAAATTTGCTTTTTGTGACATTATTTTAATAATCATAATTTCACTCCAAAAATGCAATGCAATGGGATTTTATTAAAGTTAAAATATTGAAATTATTATTTTAAAAATGTATTTTTTGTGGCATTATTTACTTGATAATTCCACTCGAAAAATGCTACGCAATGGGATTTGAAATGATTATTAAATAAAAAATGGTTTTTGTGACATTATTTTCTTAGTAATTGCATCCTTAAAAATAGCAACAAAGTGGGATTTTAAAACTCAGAATATTAAAGTTATTATTAAAGTAAAAATGTGCTTTTTGTGACATTATTTTCTTGATAATTCCACTCAGAAAATGCAATGCAATGGGATTTTAGTAAAGTTAAAATATTGAAATGATTATTAAATAAAAATTAGCTTTTTGTGGCATTATTTTCTCGATAATTCCACTCAAAAATGCAGTGCAATTGAATTTTATTAAAGTTTAAATGTTGAAATGACAAATAAAAATGTGCTTTTGTGACATTATTTTCTCAGTAATTGCATCCTTAAAATAGCAAAACAATGGGATTTTAAAAGTCAGAATATTAAAATTATTATTAAAGGAAAAATTGTTTTTTTGTGACATTATTTTTTTTATTATTCCATTTGAAAAATGCAACACAATGGGATTTTGTTAAAGTTAAAATATTAAAGTGTTCATTTTTTTATTAAATTGTGCTTTTTGTGACATTATTTTCTTTAATAATTCCATCCTTAAAATAGAAACACAATGGGATTTTTGAAATCAGAATATTAAAATGATAATGTGCTTTTTGCGACTTTATTTTCTTAATAACTCCGTCCCAAAAAATATCAATGCAATATGATTTGTGATTATTTTTACGTTAATTCACGTTATGTCAACACAACGGGTTTTGTATTGTAAACTGTTCAAACGATTATTATTTTTTATTATTATTATAATTTTTACATTTTAAATAATAAGTTTATTATTTATTATTATTATTAATTTTTTTTTTATTATTTCATGACAGTTTCATCCACAAAAAATAGCGTTTTTTTTTTTAAATATACAAAATGATTATTATATGAATGCTTTGTCATGAAAATGCTTCTATCTGCATGGTTTTGGGTCAAATTATGGCCTGATTTAATGATTCTGTGCGATTCACTCTTCAGGAAAAATGACCACGGCAGTGGGAAAAGCAGAAGCATTGAGTCGTATTGTTCTGTGAATTTCCCTTCACGTGAAAGTCTTTCCTTCCTGACTAAGCATGTGACATGTGCTGAAGACATTCGAGGGTCTGTGTGAAGGACATTCCTGGCATTCATGCAGAGATTCTTGCATGAACGTTTGCGCAATTTGTTCTAAAAGGGAGTGTTTTGCTTTATCTGAGCGTCTGAGTTGAGTTAACATAACGGCATGACTGGTATTTCAGTAGATTTGTATCAACTTCAGGTGCTTCAGTATGTCGTAAATAAACTTATCTTGTTATTTCTTGTTCTGTGAGGGTCTTTGTTTTGAGTATCTAGCATCCAGAGATGAACAAGCCCAAATATGCCCAACTTTCTCTGAGACGAACATCTAAAATAGCTTTTTCTCTCCCGCTAAATAAAGCATCTGTCTGACTTTCTCTCTGTCAAAACAAACTGGGTAGAAAAAGGAAAAGTGCATCCAGTGCCAAAGATGCTCTGGCACTTTTGTTTAGCTTCGCCGTGGCATAAGCGCTCTTTTGTCGGCAGTAAATCCCTGCAGGACGTCCCGCTGTGGCTGATGGGACAGATTCCAGCGCTGGGCTGGTGTGTTTAGTGTAACATCATCAGATAAACAGTAAAGATCGAGTTGAATCAGCAGATGGATGTGCAATGCACTGCAATGCTTGTTGTCCTAACAATCAAGTGTTTGTTTAAAAAGTCAGTGAGCGTCCTGGAAAACACTTGCAATCTGTTTTAAGCATCTGATTTGTAAAAAGTCTTTTCTGCTCACCAAGTCTGCATTTATTTGATTAAAAATGCAGTCAAAAATCTGAAATATTATTGCAATTCAAAATAGCTGTTTTCTATGTGAATCTATGTTAAAAAATTATTTATTTCTGTGATGCGCAGCTGAATTTTCAGCATCGTTACTCCAGTCTTCAGTGTCACATGATCCTTCAGAAATCATTCTAATATGCTGATTTGCTGCTCAACAAACATTTCTGATTATTAGCAATGTTGAAAACAGTTGTGCTGCACAATATTTTTGTGGAAACATAATATAAAAGTTGTATTTTTTCAGATTTTTTGATGAAGAGAGAGCTCAAAGGACATCATTTATTTTGGTAAAATTATAAATGTTTTTATCGTTACTTTTCTTCAATTTAATGCACCTTTCCTGAATTTAAATGTTAATTTCTTTTAAAAATATATAATAAATATAATATAAAATATGCTTATACTAAGTATATTTTTGTCTCTTCTGCTCACCGATAGGGTTGTGACGATGAGGAAATTTCCCCACCGGTTAATCGACATGTGACAACACCGGTAATACCGGTATCACCGTGGGGGTGGGGGTTTCCTCTTTTCCTCTTTTCCTCTGCGTTTAAATAGCTTATAAATGCGTGCGCATTATACTTTCACTTTCAGTTTTGCGGGAATTGGCAATTCGGCGTCAATTGTTTGAATGGACGACAACGAAAGTACAAAAAAAAAAAAAAAAAAATCACTGATATTAAACAGAACTTTTATTAACATAACGAAAAAAAAAAACAACGCCATTCTCTTTCTGTAAATTCGACTCCTCTCGTTCTCCTCACGTGATAAATTAAATATGACGCAATGTAGCCATGTTCAGTTTTTAATTATAGTGCATGCTCTCGTCTTAAGTAAATTATTTAGAATTATATTTTCCATTTAATTCAAATAAATATTTCATAAAAAAACGAATACTTAAAAAAAAAAAAATGTCGGGACGGTGTCACGGTGGAAAAGTGATGTCACCGGTGTTGCGTCTTAAAACCGGTAACACCGTCAACACCGTCTATCGTGGCAAGCCTACTCACCGAGGCTGCATTTATTTATCAAAAATATGGTAAAAAATCTAAAATATTATTGCAATTTACAATAGCTGTTTTCTGTGTCAATCTATGTTAAGATGTAATTTATTTCTGTGATGCGCAGCTGAATTTTTAGCATCATTACTCCAGTCTTCAGTGTCACATGATTCTTCAGAAATCATTCTAATATGCTGATTTGCTGCTCAACAAACATTTCTGATTATTATTGATATTGTAAACAGTTGTGCTGCACAATATTTTTCTGAAAACTGTGCATGCATGTTATTTTTCAGGATTCACAGATGAATAAAAAGTTCAAAAGAACAGCATTTATTTGAAATAGGAATATTTGGTAACATTATAAATTTCTTTACTGTTGCTTTTTATCAATTTTAATGCATCTTTACTGAATAAAAATATACATTTTTATTGCACATAAAATTTAACTTTAAGTGATGCAATTTTTTATTTTCAAGGCTGCTGTTCACAGTTTATCTAGATGATTATACTAAGTATATTTTGGTCTGTTCTGCTCACCAAGGCTGCATTTATTTGGTCAAAAATACATTGAAAATCTGAAATATTACTGCAATTTAAAATAGCTGTTTTCTATGTGAATCTATGTTAAAAAATAATTTATTCCTGTGATCAAAGCTGAATTTTCAGCATCGTTGCTCCAGTCTTCAGTGTCACATGATCCTTCAGAAATCATTCTAATATGCCGATCTGCTGCTCAACAAACATTTTTGATTATTAGCAATGTTGAAAACAGTTGTGCTGCACAATATTTTTGTGGAAACTGTGATGCATTTTATTTTTTCAGTATTCACAAATGAATAGAAAGTTCAAAAGAACAGCATTTATTTGAAATATGAATATTTGGTAACATTATAAATGTCTTTATTGTCACTTTTCATCAATTGAATGCATCCTTACTGAATAAAAATATACATTTCTTTTAAAAAATCTAAAATAAATTTAGAATTGCACATAAAACGGCATAATTTAAATGCCTTTTACATGGAAAATATTGATGCAAACTGAAATTTAATTGAACTTTAAGTGATGCAATTTTTTATTTTCAAGGCTGCTGTTCACAGTTTATCTAGATGCTTATACTAAGTCTCTTCTCACCAAGGCTGCATTTATTTGGTCAAAAATACAATTAAAAATCTGAAATATTATTACAATTTAAAATAGCTGTTTTCTATGTGAATACATTTTAAAATGTAATTTATTTTTGTGATCAAAGCTGAGTTTTTCAGCATCATTACTCCAGTCTTCAGTGTCACATGATCCTTCAGAAATCATTCTAATACAGACAAACTTTAATTGAAATGATTTTCAGGGCTGTTGTTTGCAATTGATCTAAAGGTGTATGTTAAGTATGACTTCGTCTGTACGTGAACCTCATATGGCTTTCTGACCTTTGCATTGGCGTCTGTATGTGAGATCAATAAAATCTCTCATCTCTGTGTGTATGTTAGGGAGATTCCTGTGTTTGTTGACTGTAAGGGTGTGTTCAGACAAAGCTTTCAGCTTTTGTTTACTTACAGTGATGTGGAATAGATCTGAACATGCTTCTACAAAGGACACAGTTATTTTCCAATTAAAAAAAAAACCTGTATTCTTCACAGTTAATGTGAAAACACTTAAGCCTGTGATTAAAATGAGTTTCATGTCAGCGCTTGCCATAGAAAACCTCTCTCTGATCCCAGAACAGCGCAGATGGTGAGTCAAAATGAAATATGCCAGGAAAGTCTGAACTCATGTGGAGAAAGACGAGAAGAGTTCATGTTAGGTTGAGTCTTGCAAGTCTGAACGGATCATCAATTCCTGTGGATTGAGCAAAGTGTTACGCTGCTGTTTTATCCTTCCTTCCTGGCTCTCGTTTCCTCTAAATATGTGCGTTTCTGATAGACGCTCTGACCTTCCTGCATCTTCAAGCCTAGTTTTGATCTTTTGTTTATCGGGAGTGTTTTAAGATGGGAATTATTCCTCAAGGCATGTGTCTTTATGCTTGACAGACGTCTCTTTGTGTCTCACCAGCACCAAATGTGCACTGATGACTCTTTTCTAGCACAGAATATGACTCTCTTTTATGAAAGTAGAATTGAGCTACATTTTCCATATTACTCATTTACAATGTTTATCACGATATTCATTCCCGTCTATGGGAAAATGTTTTGTTAGACCTTGAAAATGAAGGTAAACTTAACTATACCAGTAAACTTCACAGAGTCAGCTACCTTTTAATTTAGGGCATGAAATCTGTTTTATTTATTCATTTATTTATTTATTTATTATCATTATTATTATTTTTTAATAAATTCTGTTTTCTGTTTTATTTTTCCTGGATTCTGTTTTATGTTTTTCATTAAAAAGAATTGTGTCTAAAGAAATTAATTCTTTAAACTTTTAAACTAAACAAGCATTTAAAATGTAATCACATGAAAATATAACAATTAAAAATGAATAACATACAGCAATTTTGTCACATTATAAATTAAAAATTCATTAAAATACTTTAATTTATTGGTATAAATTAACCAGATGAAAATAAATATTGGTTTTATGATTTTTTTTTAAATTATAATAATAATTGTATGAATATAAAAATAAAATAAATAAGTATAATAATATTACAATTTATTGAAACATTTAATTATTATTTATTATTATTATTAGTATTATTATTATTATTATTATATTTTTCATCTGGTTTAATTTATACAGTATGCAGGTTCTGTTGTATAGCCTCTTTAATAATAATAATTTATTATTAATAATAATAATAATAATAATAATAAAAAAATTAAAACATTACATTGATTTATTATTATTATTATTATTAAATTATTAAATAAGAGGCTGTAAAACAGAACTTATTATTATTATTATTATTATTGTTGTTGTTGTTAATAATAATAATATTGTTGCTGTTGTTATAAGGAATATCATAAAAACAAAAAATATTTTTTATCTTTTTTTATTTATACAGTATGCAAGTTATGTTGCACAGTAACTTAATAATTAAGTAGTAATAATAATAATAAATCAATTAATTTTTTAATACATTTATTATTATTTATTATTATTATTATTATTTGGAAATCATAAAAACAATATTATTTTTTATCTTTTTTTATTTATACAGTATACAAGTTCTGTTGCACAGTGCCTTAATAATTAAATAATAATAATAATAATAATAATAAAGCAATTCTTTTTAAAATAAATGTTATTATTATTATTATTATTATCATTATTATCATTATTATTATTACAAGGACTAACATAAAAACTGTTTGTTTGTTTTTTTTTAATTATTACATTATACAAGTTCTGTTGCATAGTGCCTTAATAATAATAATAATAATAATAAAGAATTTTTTTTTAATACATTTATTATTATTATTATTATTATTATTATTATAAGAAACGTCATTTTATTAATCTATTACATTTCATACAGTGAGCAAGTTTTGTTGTGCAGATAATAATAAAAAAAATAATAATGTTTTAAATTTTATTTAAATTTTATTTCATATTTATATGACTGTTTGAGAAATACTTTTTTGGTAGACAATAGTTATATATGTCTGTCATAATTTCATCATGTTAAACCAGACTTTTATTTTGGCGGGTTGTAGTGAAGAGATTTGAGTTTCTGTGTGAATCTGAACGAAACTCCTATTATTGTGTGTTTAATTGTATTCTCTGCCTTTTACCTTCACAGGACCTTCATCTATCATCATCATCATCATTCATCATCATGTCTGGGAAATCGGACGGCGCGCAGAAGAAGTGGGCGGCCGTGCGGGGTCGACTGGGCTCGTCTCAGGACTCGGACGGCCCGCAGGAGGCCAACCTGGAGAACGCAGACGCCGAGCTGTGCATCCGTCTGCTGCAGGTGCCCACCGTGGTCAACTACTCGGGCCTGAAGAAGCGTCTGGAGAAGAGCGACCAGACCTGGATGGTGCAGTTTCTGGAGCTCTCGGGCCTCGACCTGCTGCTGGAGGCCCTGGACCGTCTGTCGGGACGCGGCTGCTCTCGAATCGCAGACGCCCTGCTGCAGCTGACGTGTGTGAACTGCGTCAGAGCCGTGATGAACTCGTCCGCCGGGATTCACTTCATCGTGGATAATGAGGGATACGTGCGCAAGCTGTCGCAGGGTAAAGCCGCTCTTACTGTATCATATTTGAGAAATCAGTGAGTGTCAAATCTGATCATCAGGATCTTTACTTTCACTGTTCTTCAGTGGAGGAATTATCATTGGATTGCATTGCATTTATGTTTGGATCATTTCAATCTCATCCTATTAAAACATATTATTGGAGATACAAAATGACCTCTGATATTTAGACCATTTTATGTCAGTATCTGCTCTACTGTTATAAAGATCTCATTGGTTTACATCACAAGCAGCAGAATTTTATCATATGAATTTCAGCATCTGCACCAAATTACATATTTTTGCATATAGTTGAATCTTTTTAAGTATTTTGTCTGAAGTTTCATTAAACCATTCCATTTTCCATTTCAAAAGATTTACTATTTTATAGTCATAATTACGACTTCTTTTCTCAAAATTACGAATGTTTACATTTTCAGAATTTGTTCAAAATTATTCATGTATCATAATTATGACTTATGACTTAATCTCATAATTCACTTGTCACAATTTTGATTTTCTATCTCATAATTTTGACTTTTTATCTCATTATAGCTTTTGATCTCATAATTCACTTATGTCATAATTTTGGCTTTTTATCTCATAATTATGGATTTTTATCTCATAATTTTGAATTTCTGTTTAAAAATGATGACTTTTTCTCAAAATTATGACTTGATGTATTGACTTTTTATTTCATAATTCACTTATGTCATCATATTTACCTTCTATCTCACAATTTTGACTTTTTGTCTCATAATTATGAATTTTTCTCATAACTCACTTTTGCCGTAATTTAAGGGATTTGTCTCATAATTATGACTTTTTATCTCATAATTCACTTGTCATAATTTTGACTTTCTATCTTTCAATATTACTTTTTTTTTAAATTATGACTTTAAATGTAATAATTATGATACATTATCTCACAATTCACTTGTCATAATTTTGACTTTCTCATAATTTTGGGTTTTTATCTCATAATTATGACATTTTGTCTCATAGTTCACTTGTCGTCATTTTTACTTTGTCTCATAATTGTGACTTAATTTATCATAATCATGACTTTTTAATCTCATAATTCATTTATGTCAATTTTGACTTTCTATCTCATAATTTTGACTTTTCATCTCATAATTATAACTTTTTCTCATAACTTACTTTTGTCATAAATTTGTCTTTTTATCTCATAATTAATTTATGTCATAATTTTGCCCTTATATCTAATAATTATGACTTTTTTCCAAAATTATGACTTAAAATGTCATAATTATGATACATTATCTCACAATTCTCTTATGTCATAATTTAGATTTTCTTTCTCAAAATTTTGATTTTATGTTATAATTCACTTGTCATCATTTGTACTTTCTTTCTCATAATTATGACTTTTTTCTTAAAATTATGACTTAATCTATCATAATCATGATTTTTTTAATCTCATAATTCAGTTATGTCTATTTTGACTTTCTATCTCATAATTTTGACTTTTCATCTCATAATTATGACTTTTTCTCACTCACTTTGTCATGAATTTGTCTTTTGATCTCATAATTAACTTGTCATAATTTTGACATATTTTTGACAAATTTTCCAAAATGATGACTTAAAATTCATAATTGATACATTATCTCACAATTCGCTTATGTCATAATTTTGACTTTCTTTCTCATAATTATGACTTTTTCTCATAACTCACTTTTGTCATAAATTTGTCTTTTTTATCTCATAATTCACTTATGTCATATTTTTGACTTTCTATTTTAAAATTATGACTTAATGTTTCATAATTATGACTTTTTAATCTCATAATTCAAGTATGTCATAATTTTGACTTTCTGTCTCATAGTGTTGACTTTTTAATAATTATGCCTTTTTCTCATAACTCACTTTTGTCATAATTTTGTCTTTTTATCTCATTATTATGACTTTTTTTCACAATTCACTTGTCATAATTTTGACTTTTCCATCTCAAAATTGACTTAAAATGTCATGTCAATAATTATGACACATTATCTCACAATTCACTTTTGCCATAATAGTGACTTTTTAGCTCATAATTTTGACTTTTTCTCATTCACTTATGTCATAATGTTGACTTTTTTTTATCTAATAATTCACGTGTCTCATAATTTTCTTCTCATAACTCACTTTTGTCATAATTTTGGTTTTCTATCTCAGTGTTAACTTTTTATTTCATGATTATGACTTTTTGTCATAACTTTTGTTATAATTTTGTTTTTGTTTTTTTTCTCATAATTATGACTTTTTCTTTCTCAGAATTATGAGACATAAAAGTCTGATGTGTCAAATATGATACTCAACAAAAGCATGCAAATTTTTATCTAAAGCATGCAAATATTTTGTCTAAAGGTTCAATAAACTAGTCCATTTCATAAACTTAGTTTTTATTCACTATAATTTTGTATATCAGGCTTGGTTCACCCAGAAATCATTTACTCACCCTCATGTTGTTCCAAACCCGCATTAGTTTCCTTCACGCTTCTCTTTGAACAATGCATGTGTTCACAATCCAAAAACGAGTCTGTCAAAGTCATGCAATCGCTGTTTCTACATCCGAAAGACGGATTTGGCCGAACTGTTCCTTTAAACCAGTGACTAACTAACTATCCAGTAGACCAGATAAATTCAGAAAACACACATTCCTCCAAAGCTTTGCTCACAGTATCTGCATTGCACAATCTTCACACCTATCACATGCTTCGGCTGTTTTTTTTTAACCATCAGATGTACAAAGTTCACATTACGTCTGCCAAAAATTAGCTGCTAACACATCCTAAAAGTGGAGAGGGACAAAACGATGGAGGAGGAAGCTCAAATGATGGAGGAGGAAGCTAAAATCATGGTTTTTCCATTCCCTTTCCCTCCAGCTCTGGATACGTCCAACACCATGGTAAAGAAGCAGGTGTTTGAGCTGCTGGCAGCCCTCAGCATGTTCTCCTCAGAGGGACACAGACTCGCTTTAGATGCTCTGGACCATTACAAGGCAAGTGTTTATGTGATTTATGTGATTATATGATTCATGCACTTCCATCTGGATCAGTTCAGGGATTGATATCAGGTCACACAGTGAGTTTCGAACTGAATTGCTCAGCTGAGACAGATAACGCGCGTCTCAAATGCGTCTCCTGTGACCCTTTGCGATGGATTTTAGCTCTTAATATGTCAGTGTGTGACTGCATGTGGGTAAACACACAAAGCTGTGTTTTTTTATTTAGTGATAGTTGTTCATGAGTCCCTTGTTTGTCCTAAACAGTTAAACTGCCTGCTGTTCTTCAGAAAAATCCCACAAATTCTTTGGTTTTTCAGCATTTTGTGTATTTGAACTCTTTCCAACAATGACTGTATGATTTTGAGATCCATCTTTTCACACTGAGGACAACTGAGAGACTCATATGCAACTATTACAGAAGGTTCAAACACTCACTGATGCTTCAGAAGGAAACACCATGCATTAAGAGCCGGGGGTGAAAACTTTTGAAATTTGAAGATCAGGGTAAATTTAACTTAATAAGTACTAAACTAACTTATAATAATAAGTACTTTAACTAACTTAAGTACTAAATGGGAAAAAATATGATATTTAGGCAAAATAAGAAAAATGTACACATTTTCATTATGTTCAAAAGTTTTCACTCCCCGGCTCTTCATGCAGCATTTTTCCTTCTGGAGCATCAGTGAGTGTTTGAACCTTCTGTAATAGTTGCATTTGAGTCCCTCAGATGTCCTCAGTGTGAAAAGATGAATCTCAAAATCATACAGTCATTGCTGGAAAGAATTAAAATAAACAAAAATGCTGAAAAACCAAAGAATTCGTAAGGAACTGAAGGATTTTTCTATAGAACAGCAGGTAGTTGTGTATGATTTTGAGAGATCCATCTTTTCACACTGAGAGCAACTGAGAGACTCATATGCAACTATTACAGTAAGTTCAAATGCTCACTGATGCTCCAGAAGGAAACACCATGCATTAAGAGTCGGGGGGTGAAAACTTTTGAAATTTGAAGATCAGGGTAAATTTAACTTATTTTGTCTTCTGGGAAACATGCAAGTATCTTCTGTAGCTTCTGAAGGGCAGTACTAAATGGGAAAAAAATATGATATTTAGGCAAAATAAGAAAAATGTACACATTTTCATTATGCTCAAAAGTTTTCACTCCCCGGCTCTTAATGCAGCATTTTTCCTTCTGAAGCATCGGTGAGCGTTTGAACCTTCTGTAATAGTTGCATATGAGTCCCTCAGTTGTCCTCAGTGTGAAAAAATGGATCTCAAAATTATACAGTCATTGCTGGAAACTTATTTTGTCTTCTGGGAAACATGCAAGTATCTTCTGTAGCTTCTGAAGGGCAATACTAAATGGGAAAAAAATATGATATTTAGGCAAAATAAGAAAAATTTACACATTTTCATTATGTTCAAAAGCTAATGCATGGTGTTTCCTTCTGGAGCATCAGTGAGTGTATTTATTTATTTAATCTATTGCTTTTAAATTTAAGATTTATACACCATCTGAAAGCTGAATAAATAAGCTTTCCATTGATGTATGGTTGGTTAGGATAGGACAATATTTGAAAATCTGGATTCTGAGGGTGCAAAAAAATCAAAATATTGAGAAAATTAAAGTTGTCAAATGAAGTTCTTAGCAATACATATTACTAATTAAAAATTAAGTTTTGAAAATTAAAAAAAAGGTTGTGTGTTTTTCTAACAGTCTGTGAAGACGCAGCAGTACCGGTTTAGTGTGATTATGAATGAACTCCAATCCACTGATAACGTGCCTTACATGGTGACTCTTTTGAGCGTCATAAACGCCCTGATCTTCAGCGCCGATGGCCTACGCCAGAGAGACAAGATGCGCAAGGAGTTCATCGGTACGTTCAACATAGCTGAATTCAGAAACACTTGAGATATAATAAAAATAGTATGAGTAGTATGCTAGTATGCATCTCTGAATTCAGCATGTACTGAAAATTTACAAAACAGAAATTTAACATTTATTTATTGCATACTGGAGAAAAAGTAAAAGTAGCATGCAAGTATGCTATTTAGAACAGCACTTTTTTCCAAATACAGCTTAGCATGCTACTGACTGCACAGAGTGCTTTAAATACAAACTGCATGCATACTGTATATTGCACATTTGGACCTGTTAGTAGGTCATCTGAGTTGCATACTACAAAACTAGTATGAGTAGTATGCTAGTATGCATCTTTGAATTTAGCCATAGATATTACATATTATGCAGCATGTACTGTTTACATTTGCCTACAATTTTTTAAAAATAGAAAATATAACATTTATTTATTGCATACTGCAGAAAAAGTAAAAGTAGCATGCAAGTATGCTATTTAGCACACAGCCCTTTTTCCAAATACAGCCTAGCATACTACTGACTGCACAGCGTGCATTAAATACTGCCTAGTATTTATGACGAATTGCATGTGAAACTGCATGCATACTGTATATTGCACATTTGAACCTGTTAGTAAGTCATCTGAGTTGTGCATAATATGCATGTTGCATACTACAAAACTAGTATGAGTAGTATGCATAGTATGCAATTGCAAACAGATCAAGTCTTAATTGCACTCACCTGTTTGTCACACAAGAGCACGCCTCCTGTTTGGTGCTTTAACACAACTTAGCTTTCCAATACTGAGCACTAGATGTTATTTATGGTATATTCATGGACTTTATGTTAATTTCTATCCATCAGGATTACAGCTGCTTCACCTGCTGCCAAAGTTAAGGTGAGTTTAAGTGTAAGTTTAAGCGTGCAACTGTTTTCAACAAATTAGAAGGAAATTAAACAATGCAGCATGCAAAAAATAATGAAACATGCAATAAAGCATGCATGTGTGTGCTTTAGAGAAGAGGATGATGAAGACTTGATTATTCAGTGTGAGGCGTTTGAAGAGGCCATGGCTGAGGATGAGGACGAGCTCCTGAGGCTTTATGGAGGAATTGACATGAGCAACCATCAGGAGGTCTTCACATCTCTGTTTAACAAGGTAAGCATCGCTCGTTTTACGGATTTGGGATGATCTGTCTGCTTTCTTTGATTTGTGTCGTGTTGAGTAACTCGTGGTGTGTCGTGTGTTTGCAGGTGAGCAGTTTCCCGTCTTCTCTGCAGCTGTTGTCCATCATGCAGGCGCTGCTGCTGTTGGGTCCCGAGCGAGCGGATATCTGGCAGGCGCTGGAGGCGCTCGCTAACCGAGCCATACTGATCGCTCAGAGCTGTGAGTTTCTGTCTTTGCAGTGCATTTCAGTCTGTTTCTCATAGAATCCATTCAGATTGAAATGCTTTACCGGTGAATATAGTTTTATGTTAATGGAGGTGAACTGTCCTACTGTGTAAACCTCTCTTTTAAACCTTATTTCTTTTAAATCATTCTCTGATGTAGAAATGTTATGGGTGGACTGTCATTGTTATTATGGACTGTCTTTTTTAACTAAAAGGTAAATCACTCACTGATAAAGAAGTAGCAAGATTATTTTTTGTTGTTGTTGTGTTTTTTTTTTTTTTTTTTTTTTTTTTTTTTTTATCATGGTATTTCATTACTGCTTTATGTCCTTCATATTTACATTTTTATTCATGCTTATTTATTAATTTATACAATCTTGGTTTTTATTTACTTGTTTATTTGTACATTTAATTGTTTATTTACTTATTTTAATTGTAATTAAATATTTTTAAATTATTTTTTAAATTAATATAATTTTAATATTTTCAATTTTGTTTTTTACTAGTATGCCTATTTGCTTATTTACTTGATTTACATATTAATTTACTTTTACGTTTTTTGCTTGTTTGCTTATTTGCTTGCTTATTTATTCATTTCATGGCTTATTTACTTACACGTGTTTACTTATTTTAATTGTAATTATTTTAAAATGATTTTTTTTAATGAATACAATTTTTATATTTTTAGTTTTTTTTTTAGTTTTTTTTTTTTATTTGTATATCTATTTGCTTACTTACTGATATTTGCTTGATTTATTTACATAAATTAATTTACTTTTTTTATTTACATTTTTGCTTGCTTATTCATTTCTATAATCGTGGCTTATTTACTTATACTTGTTCACTTATTTTAATTGTAATTATTTTAGAATTATTTTTTAATACATATAATTTTATATTTTTAGTTTTGGTTTATTTACTTGTATATCTATTTGCTTATTTACTTGTATATATATTAATTTACTTATTTATTTACATTTTTTGCTTTCTTATTTATTAATTTATAAAATTGTTTATTTATTTGTATACTTGTTTACTTGTTTACTTGTACATTTAGTTGTTTATTTACTTATTTTAATTGTATTTTTTTAATGAATATAATTTTAATATTAGTATAATATACATGTGTATAATAATTACAAAATTACTAAAACTTTAAAATTTACATGAAAACACAATATACACAAAAAAACAAATCTTGTATTTAAGCCAGTTGCAAAATCTGGACATTTTAAAATAAATAAATAAATAAATAAATAAATAAATGAATGATTACAAAATTACTAAAACTTTAACTAAAATTGAAATGAAATCATAAAATATAAAAATAAAATTCAAAATATTAACAAAATAAAATAAAAAAAACATAAATCTTGTATTTCAGCTAGTTGCAAAATCTAGACATTTTGAAATAATAAAAATAATAAAAAAAACTAAAACTTTAACTAAAATGAAAACAGAAAATATAAAAATTTCAGCTAATTGCAAATGCAACATTTCTTATTTTTGTTTAGTTTAACTTTATGTACTAAAGAACTAAAAATTAATATATAGACAGTTTTTACAAAAACATAAACAGAACTAAATTACTAAAACTTTAACTAAAATTAAAATGAAATCATAAAATATATTTTAAAAAATGTTATTAAAAAACTCTAACGGTAAAATAACACTGCTAGTAGCAAGATTTTTATTTGTTTGTTTACTTGTTGAGAAAGTAACGTCAAATTACCAAAAATATGTATTATGTAGTGTTTTTTTTTTTTTTTTTGAGTTTCTGAATGTCAAAGTATAATTATTTTAGTATATACGTTTCTGCTCATGAATCATTAAATTGTCAAAATGCTTAAACTAAACTATGAATCTCAAAAGCGTTTGTTAAATCAGCTCTGACATGATTAATGATTTCTGTCATTTTTGCATGCGAATGTCTGTGAGTGTGACGTCTGAACCAGTTTGCACAAGTCTGAGTGGGTGTGTGTTTTTCTCTCATAGATGTTTTTTACTTGTATATCTATTTGCTTATTTACTTATATATATTTGCTTGATTTATTTACAAATATTAATTTACTTTTTTTATTTACATTTTTTGCTTGCTTATTCATTTCTATGATCTTGGCTTATTTACTTATATACTTGTTTACTTATTTTAATTGTAATTAATTGCTCTATTTATTTATTTATTTATTTTTACTTGTATGCCTGCGTGCTCATTACATAATATTTTATTTATTTATTTACTTGTATACTTGTACATTTACCTGCTGTTTACTTATTCACCTGCTTATTTACCAATTTATTTAATTTATAGCTTATTTATTTTACTTGCTTATTTACTTATATTTAGTTGTTTATTTGCATATTTATTTACTTTCTTATTTGTGTATTTACTTGCTTTATTTACTTATATATATATATATATATATTACTTTCCATTTGTTTATTGTACTTATATTTAATTTTGCCTATAATGTACTAATTCTCTCTCTCTCTCTCTCTCAGCTGAGATGGATTCTTGTGAGAAGATCCTGCAGCGTCTCGTCTTCGCTAAGGAATCGTCCAAAGGCTCTTTTGAGGTCAACAGTTACAAAAGAAAGAATCAAGCCGTTCAGACGGAGACAAAAGACGACAAACTGGAGTGCTCCTGCAGGTCAGCCAAAAACCAGGAACCTCCACGCAACTCCACAAAGGCTGCGTCTGCTTCTCTAGCACCTCCTCCACCACCTCCTCTGCCCAGCATGGCTGCTTCTCCCCTCTCAGCAGTGCCTCTTAAAACGGGAGCGGGACCTCCTCCTGCACCTCCTCCACCACCTCCTTTACCAGGAGCAGCGATGCTTCCTCCGCCACCTCCTCCACCTCCTCTTCCAGGAATGGGTTCTGCAGGTCCTCCACCGCCTCCACCTTTACCTGGCATGGGTGCGCCTCCTCCTCCACCTCCTCTGCCAGGAATGGGTGGTCCTCCTCCTCCCCCTCCTCCTTTCCCAGGAATGGGAGCTCCTCCTCCTCCACCTCCTCCTCCAGGTGTAAACGGCCCTCCTGCTCCTCCTCCTCCTCCAGGAGGGGGCGATGTGATCGTGGCCCGGACGTTTTATCCGGTTGGCCAGTGTTACTCCGCACCGGTGAAGAGCGGCCCGTACCCAACGCTCCGGATGAAGAAACTCAACTGGCAGAAGCTCAACTCCAGAGCCGTCACCGGTGAGATCCGGGAGAAATGCAAACAACGCCAACGCATGGTTGGATTCCCAGAACACGCGTGAAATGAGAACATTTAGTGCTGTCAATGTGCCATATGCATAGGAATGTAAATATGTAATGTAATGTAATAGCCAGGCTTGATATCATTAACAAAAATCATATAAAATTATTATTTGAAATAAAACAAACAATAATAGAAATAAAATATTTTTAAAAATCAACTTGTTTCAAATGTTTAAACTAAATAAACTAAAATGTAATGCAAATTATGTAGACGTTAAAATATAAAATCTAATAAAAATGACACAAAATCATTAAAACGTTTAATATAAATAACAAACTATAAAAATAAAATCTAATTATAAATATGAACTCAAGTAAAATACAAAAATGTTGATATTTTATCTGAGCTATTTCCAAAATGTAGACATTTAAAAGAAAAATTAGAAAATACATAAACGTAAAATCTATTTCACAATATTACAAAAAAATTATAAAAACAAATCTAGTTGCAAAATCTAGACATTTAAAAAAAAAAAAATAATAATAAAAATAATTACAAAATGACTAATTAACTAAAATAAAAATATAAACAGAAAATATAAAAAATAAAATTAATTCAAAATATTAACAAAATAAAATATGAAAAAACATATTTTATATTTTTTAGTTTATTTCAGCTTATTTATTGACAAAATGAAATATAAAAAACTAAATCTTGACATTTAAAAAAACATTTAAAAAAAAATAAAATAAAAACGAAAATAAAATAATTACAAAATTACTAAAACTTTAACAAAATTAAAATGAAAACAGAAAATATACAAATAAAATTAATTCAAAATATTACCAAAATGAAATAAATAAAAAAAAAACATAAATCTTGTGTTTCAGCTAGTTGCAAAGTCTAGACATTTAAAAAAAAAAAAAACGAAAATAAAATAATTACAAAATTACTAAAACTTTAAAATGTACATGAAAACAGAAAATATACACACACAAAAAAAAAAAAAAAAACTAAACAAATCTTGTATTTAAGCCAGGTGCAAAATCTGGACATTTTAAAATAAATAAATAAATACAAAATCACTAAAACTTTACCTAAAATTAAAATGAAAACAGAAAATATAAAAATAAAATTCAAAATATTAACAAAATGAAATTGAATAAACATAAATCTTGTATTTCAGCTAGTTGCAAAATCTAGACATTTTGAAATAATAAAAACAATAAAAAAAAAACTAAAACTTGAACTAAAATGAAAACAGAAAATATAAAAATAAAATTCAAAATATTAACAAAATAACATATAAAAAACATTGTATTTCAGCTAATTGCAAATGCAACATTTCTTATTTTTGTTTAGTTTAACTTTATGTACTAAAGAACTAAAACTTAATATGTAGACAGTTTTTACAAAACTATTTAGAAAAGTAAATTACTAAAACTTTAAAGTATAATTATTTTAGAATATACGTTTCTACTCTAATTCTCAAACTAAACTATGAATCTCAAAACCGTTTGTTAAATCAGCTCTGATTATCTTGATTAATGATTTCTGTCAGTTCCTGCATTTTTGCATGCAAATGTCTGAGTGTGTGAGTGTGACGTCTGAACCAGTTTGCACAAGTCTGAGTGGGAGTGTGTTGTTCTCTCATAGATGGCCCTTCAATATGGGCGTCCGTCCCGAGCGACTCGCCGCTGGAGCCCAATTACACCAGCATCGAGCAGCTCTTCTGTCTGCCGATCGCTGAACCCAAAGACAAGAGCACGGCCGCACCGGTCAAGAAAGAGCCCAAGGAGGTATGAGATCCTTCACAGGAAGATTCAACACTGACCTGCAGCGCAACCAGTGAAACCAGATATTCAAAGAGGAGAAAGACACACAGGATTTTATCATTAGGAATAGATTTAGCTGAGAAACGTAACTGATTGATGACACCAGCTGAAAGGGAAAGTTGAGGTTAGAGGTCATTTTGATGAAAGATCAAGAAGTCAAACATGTATTTCTTTAGAAAATAGAGCTGTATGATTTTTATAATGCTGAAAATGCTGACTCAATCGTTACTTGCACATGCTTTTTTCATTTAGCTTTAAAAATTGTAATGGAAAAAATGAATCCTGAAAAATTACAATGGAAAAAACTGTTTGGGGAAAACCGAGAATTTTTGAATAAATGAAATGGATTTCATAGAAACATAAAAAAGTATTTTTGTTAAACATTTAATAAATTGTTTAAGTCTCATGAATACAATAAATGACACATGTTTTAATTACTATAATTTAATTTAACCTGAAAAACTGTAATGGAAAAAATGAATTTGGGTAGGAAAAAATGAAAATAGAATTTGTGAATTCAATGAAATGGATTTCATAGAAATGTAAAAATTTAATTTTGGTAAAATACATGCAATTTAACATTTTGTTTTAAAGTTTAACCAAAATTACATGTAAATAAAAATGTAAAAAATGCTTGGAAAAACTTGGAAAAAAAATAAAATGGACTTCATAGGAATGTAAAAATACGATTTGTTAAACAATTAATAAATCATTAAATTGTATAAGTCAAGATTTTTGATTATTAAAATTTAATTTAATCTTTAATTTAACCTGAAAAATCATAGTGGAAAAAAATAAAAATAGAATTTGGGGAAAAAATTAAATGGATGTCATAGAAATGTAAACATTTAATTTAACAATTTATTAAAAGTTTAACCAAAATTAAATGTAAATAAAAATGTGAAAAAATAAATAAAATCAATATCATAGGAATGTAAAAATTAAATTGGTTAAACACTTAATAAATCATTAAATTATGTAAGTCTTATGATTAAAATGAATTATACATGCGTTTTGATTTAATAAAATCTAACTGAACCTGAAACATTGTAATGGGGAAATTTGGGGAGAAAAAAAAATGGATTTCATAGAAATGCAAAAATTTAATTTTGATAAAACACATGCAATTTAACAATTGATTAAATGTTTAAACAATATTAAATGTAAATGAAAATGTAAAAAATAGAAACAGAACTTGTAAAAATAAATAAATAAATAAAATGGATTTCATAGGAATGTAAAATGTAATTTGTTAAACACTTAATAAATCATTAAATTGTATAAGTCTTATGATTAAAATTAATTATACTTGTGTTTTGATTGATTATTAAAATTTAATTGAATCTGAAAAACTAATGAAAAAAATTAATTTGGGGGAAAAATAAAAACAGAATTTGTGGGGGAAAAAATAAAATGGATTTCATAGAAATGCAAAAATTTTATTTTGATAAAACACATGCAATTTAACAATATATTAAATGCTTAACCAAAATTAAATGTAAATAAAAGTGTAAAAAATAAACAGAACTTGTAAAAACAATGAAATGGATTTCATAGGAATGTGAAAGACATAATTTGTTAAACACTTAATAAATCATTAAATTGTGTATGTTTTATGATAATAATTAATTGCACATGCTTTTTGATTACTAAAATTTAATTTAACATTTAATTTATTTTGAAAAAATTGTAATGGAACAAACAAGGCCTGAAAAATTACAGAATTTGGAGAAAAAAAAATAAAATAAAATATTAATAATAAATATTTTTAAATAATAAATAAATAAATAAAATGGATTTCATAGAAATGCAAAAAGTTAATTTTAGTTAAACACATGCAATATAACTATTTATTTAATGTTTAACCAAAATTAAATGTAAATAAAAATGTACCTTTAATTTAACCAGAAACAAAAAATTAATTAAAAAAAAAAAAATGAATTTGAAAAAAAATGAAAACATTTCCTAGAGCCCTTAGAATCACATCACTGATGAATAATTGACAATAAGAACATGAATTAAATAAAAGGAGTCAATTTTAATGTCACAAAAAACACTGAAGGATGTTCTCCTATTTCTCAGATCTCCTTCATCGACCCCAAGAAGAATCTGAACCTGAATATCTTTCTGAAGCAGTTCAAGTGGTAAGATGAGACGTTTTGTATTGGTTAGTGTGTGTTTATGTGATATCATGGAAGTATGTCTAAGATTATTCGTTTGTTCTCGCAAACAGCTCTAATGAGGAGTTTGTGTCGATGGTGCAGAAAGGAGATTGCTCCAAATTTGACGTGGAGTCCTTGAAACAGCTCCTGAAACTGCTTCCGGAAAAACACGAGGTACTTCACAATAAAATCTGATTGTTTATAAGTGTTTCTTATTCACAAACCTTGATGCAAATGAAAACAAGACTCACAATTGACGTTTTCTGTCTTTGCGTTAGAGTAAATATGCACTTTCTTGTTTTTGGAGCGTTTTGCATTTACTTTTTCTTCTGCTTCTCCAGACTGAAAACTTAAAATCCTTTCAAGGAGATTTAGACAAACTGGCCAACGTGGATCGCTTTTACGTCTCACTGCTGGCTGTACCGTGGTAAAGTGTCACTAATATTAAAATTCACCTGTTGTTGTTCTGATACAGTATGTGCATGAGGCCATTATTATGGAGGATTGAGTTTGTTTTGTCCGTCATTAGTTACCAGCTGAGGATTGAATGCATGTTGCTGTGTGAGGAGACGCTGTCTGTGCTCGACATCCTGAAGCCGAAGGTGGATCTGGTGGAGACGGCCTGTGAGAGTGAGTATAATCCGCCCATCGCGTGTGAAGACGGATCGCTGCTGTTTCTAACGGTTGTAGTGTAAATGGCATTTTAAATGAACATCCCGAAATTTGAAACATTCAGTGAAATTCTTGTGCTTCATGTTTATACATGAGATTATTAAAAAAAAAAACTTCATTACACATTATAAAACAATTTTTTAAATTAATGTATTTGATTGTTTAATGTTTTGTGTATTATTTTTGTGTATTTTTTTTAATGCATTTATTGATGTTTGTGCATTTTTTTTTTTATTTATTTATTTTTTGTTTTTATTTATTTTATCCATTTATTTATTTTGTTAATTTGTTTTGTTTGTTTTGTTTTTTTTTTTTTTCTTTTAATTATTTATTTTATCCGTTTATTTATATTGTTAGTTTTGTTTTGTGTTGTACTTTTTATTTATTTATTAATGTTTGTTTTGATTTATTTTATCTGTTTATTTAAATTAGTTTTATTTGTTTTGTGTTGTACTTTTTATCTATTTTTATTATTATTAATAATTATTTTTATCTGTTTATTTGTTAATTAGTTTTATTTGTTGTGTTGTACTTTTTATTTATTTTTTTTTTTGTTTTTATTTATTTTATCTGATTTATTTTGTTAATTAGTTTTATTTTTGTCTTGTACTTTATTTTGTTTTTGTTTTAACTTGTTTATTTTATTTTATTTTTATTTGTCTATTTTAGTTTGTTTATTTGTGGTGTTTGTATTTTTTGTCTTTATTATTTTTTTTTGTGTGTGTGTTTTATTGATTTTATTTTTTATTTTTTTGTATTTTTATTTTGTTTATAGATTTTTTTATATTGTTTTTATTTGTCTATTTATGTAGTGTTTATTTGTGGTATTTGTATATTTTATTTGTTTTGTGTCTGTAATGTATTTGTTTATTTTATGTATTTTTTTGTTTATTTTTTAGTTTTTAGTTTTAGTGTTTTATATTTTGTTTTTGTCTATTTAGTTTATTTGTGGTGTTTGTATATTTTATTTTTGTTTTGTGCTTTTATTGTATTTATTTTTGTTTTATGTTTTTGTTTGTATATTTTAGTTTTATTTTTGTTTGTATTTTTTTTTTTTTTTGTATTTTATTTATTTATTTCATTGTTTATTTTATTTGTTAAAATTTACTGAAAATTTTAAAAGTTCACATGGAAAAAAAAAGTACATGAGAGATGTTCACTCTAAATTTTGCAATCATCAATGCATTTATTAATGTTTTTTACACATGATTAATGCACAGTATTTCTTAGCACACACAGAATTAATGTTTTTTTTTCTTCTCTGAATTAATGTAAAATGACATGCAAAAGTAATGTTTTTAAACTCAATGAGTGTGTGTCGCCCACAGATCTCAGGAAAAGTTCACTGCTGCCCAGTTTCTGCAAACTCATCCTCGACGTTGGAAACTTTCTCAACTATGTAAGAAAATTACAAAGAGTTTGACTTTTTCCTATTTTCTCTTGGTACATTGACAATCACTCTATATAGACTAATACAATCAGATAAAACTATAATTTATCAAATATTTATTACTAAACATATACTGATAAATGTAAGATTGATTTGACTGATTGATTAAGTCAGTAGTAGTACTGACAGTGTCGTGTAGACATGACTGAACACGCGGAAAGAAACACAGACAAACTGAATCAATTGAGTGAGTCATTTACGCTGGAACCGCTCTGAGTGATTCAAACTCGTGACTTCTTTCAGTTTAAGCGATTCACTTGCAAACAGAATAAAATAGCTATTCATTTTTTAATTTAAATATCGTAATGATTTTAAAAAGCATGTAGTGATGGTGTAAATAAAGCTTTTCGAATCTCACAATCGGTTCGCTATTTCGAAGCGCTCCAAACGGATCGCAAATCATTTGGTTCAGATCGGGAGTTCAAATCGCGAATCATTTGATCGGAACTTTGCGTATTGCAAATCATTTGATTCAGATCGATTGAATGATTCGCGATCCGCGCTCCGAGTCCTGATGGTAGTTTGCGAATCATTATTCAGATTCGGGACTTATCATTTGGATTCGGGACTTCGTTGCGGGTTCGCGAATCTTTTGATTCAGAACATAAGTTTGGAACGCGAATCGCGAATCATTTGATTCAGATCGGGATTTTGGTGCGGGTTTGCGAATCATTTGCTCGGAACTTCGCAATCGCGAATCATTTGATTCAGATCGGGATTTTGGATTCAGATGCGGGTTTGCGAATCATTTGATCGGAACTTCGCAATCGCGAATCATTTGATTCAGATCGGGATTTTGGTGCGGGTTTGCGAATCATTTGCTCGGAACTTCGCAATCGCGAATCATTTGATTCAGATCAGGATTTTGGTGCGGGTTTGCGAATCATTTGATCGGAACTTCGCAATCGCGAATCATTTGATTCAGATCGGGATTTTGGGCGGGTTTGCGAATCATTTGCTCGGAACTTCGCAATCGCGAATCATTTGATTCAGATCGGGATTTTGGTGCGGGTTTGCGAATCATTTGCTCGGAACTTCGCAATCGCGAATCATTTGATTCAGATCGGGATTTTGGTGCGGGTTTGCAAATCATTTGATCAGAGCTTCGCGATTTTGAATCATTTGATTCAAATCGATTTGAACGATTCGCAATCCGCGCTCCGAGTCCTGATCTGAAATGGTTCGCGAATCAGATCGGCACTTTAGCTTCGCGAATCTTTTTTTCCTGGTTTTTAGAAAACATCAAACCATTATAAAAACAAAACAAATAAGTATACACCAATATAAATCTCATAAGAAAACTAACAGTAGTTTTACAATAGTAAAAGTGTAGTATTATTTATTTATTTATTTATTTATGTTTGTATAACCACAGTTTTACTACAAATACCATGGTTAATTTGTGGTTACTATGGTGTAACTTTTTTTTTTGTTGTTGTTGTTTTTTTGTTTTTTAATAAAACATTTTTTTCGTAAGGGATGTGTTGCCAGGTTAACAAAAAATACACCTTAAGACATCTACACCTTACTTTTAATTTTGTTTGTATGAATTTGTGTGTCTACGCGTCAGTGATTGCCTGCATCTGTAAACTGTGACGGGACTGAGTTTGTTCATGGACAGTTGTTGTATTTTGTTGGTCTCTGAGAGCAGCAGGAGAGAGAAATTGAAGCCGTTCAGAAGCCGTCTGTGGCTCTATCTCCCAAATCACCCTGGATACTTACTCTGTTTTCTGTATTTGGAGTTCCTCATTTTGTGAATTTTTCTTTTTCCAGGGAAGCCACACAGGAAACGCTGAGGGATTCAAGATCAGTTCCCTGCTGAAACTCACTGAAACCAAAGCAAACAAGAGCCGCATCACACTCTTACATCACATCCTGGAGGTACAGCAGCCGTTCTAGAAGACTACAGTGAACGTCAGCAGCTTTGTTATTTTTAAGTTAAACTATTAAAGTTTCAGTAATTCAAAAAATAAAATATAAATATTACATGCAAAAACTTTTTAAAACTTAGAAGTGTTGCCTTGAATATTATCATTAACTAAAATCAAAACTAAAACCATAAACTCTTTTTCATTATTCAAAATAATAAAATGTTTACTCAACAAAATAAAATGTAATAAAAAAACAATTATTTTATTTCAGCTGGTTGCCTAGGCAAAATGTTTCATTTTTAATTGGTATAAGTGGCACTAAAATAACTAGAACAAAATAAATTTAAGTTTAATAAAAACGAAATAAGAACTATTTAAGCAAAACTAAAACCATAAACGTTTTACTTGAAATTAATTAATTATTTTAAATATTAAATATTTTAATATTAATGGTTGAATAAGATTAAAGTTGCTTTTAATATTTAACGCTTATTTTATAAAACACATATTTTAATGACAATACTTTGGTATTTCATTTTCTTTACATTAAAATTATTTATAGTTTATTTGATTAAAGTTGTTTGTAATATTTAACTAATTTTTAAATTCATGTTTAAATATTTTAATGTTAATAGTTAACTATTCATAACTATTCACAGTCAATTGAATTAAAAACTTGAATTACATAATTGATTTTAAAATAGTATTAAATGATCAATATTATAATAATTAATCCTAGTTTTATTTAAGTAAAACTAAAACCATAAACTTGAAATTAATTATATTTAGTTCATTTCTTTTAGTTCAGTTGCTTTTAATGTTAAAAACGAAAACTTTAAATTAATATTACATGTTTTTTAATATTAAGTCAGCAGTAGTTTTTTGGTTAAACTTTTAATTTGAACTATTTTAATTATTAACATTTTAAAAATGTTATAGTTATATAAATATAAAGTTGCTTTTAATATTAAAAATAATTGTGTTATTAAAATTGTAATCAGTTGGCAATAGTTAAATGATCAAATGTTTTAGTTAATATTAAATTATTAAAATAATTAGTTAATATAAAGTTGTTCTTAATATGAAACTGTTTTTAATATTACAATATTTTAATATTAACTAGTCAATAGTCATTTTAATGAAAAACTGTTTTTAATTTATTTTTGTAAATATATAGTCATAAAGTTGTTTTAAATATTAAAAATTATTTGAGTTAATATACATTTAAAAAATATTAAATGGTAAATACAAAGTGTTTTTAATATTAAAATACTGAATAATTAATAGTTAAAATTATAATTATTATTTGCTATTTGTTTTGTTTTTTTATATAATCTCAGAGCTGCTGTTGGATGATTTAAACGCTCCGAAGAAAAGACAAAAAAAGCAGCATAAACGTAGTTCCTATGACTTTTATAGCTTGTAATTAAGTAAAACTAAAACCATAACCTGTTTACTTAAAATTAATTATATTTAGTTAATTTTAAAGTTGCTTTTAATGTTAAAAACGAATATTTTTAGTTGATATTGCATGTTTGTTTGTTTGTTTGTTTTTTTAATATTAAGTCAGTAGTAGTTTTTGGTTGAAAACTTTTAATTATTAACATTTTAAACATTTTATAGTTTATATAAATATAAAGTTCCTTTTAATATTAAAAAATAATTTTATTATAAAAATTTTAATCAATAGGCAATAGTTAAATGATAAAATGTTTTAGTTAATATTAAATTATTAAAATAATTAGATAAAATAAAGTTGTTCTTAATATGAAACTTTTTTTAATATTACAATATTTTAATATTAACTAGTCAATAGTCATTTTAATGAAAAACTGTTTTTAATTTATTCACATCGTAAATATATAGTCATAAAGTAGTTTTTAATATTAAAATTTATTTTAGTTAATATACATTTAAAAAAAATATTAAATAGTAAATACAAAGTTGTTTTTAATATTAAAATATTGAATAATTAACAGTTAAGTCATTTTAATTAAAAACGTAAATTAATATTAAAAATTATAATTATTATTTGCTATTTGTTTTGTTTTTAATATAATTTCAGAGCTGCTGTTGGATAATTTATACTCTTGTATTTTGGTTGAAAACTTTTAATTTGAACTATTTTAATTATTAACATTTTAAACATTTTATAGTTATATACATATAAAGTTCCTTTTAATATTAAAAATAATTGTGTTATTAAAATTGTAATCAATAGGCAATAGTTAAATGATGAAACGTTTTAGTTAATATTAAATTATTAAAATAATTAGTTAATATAAAGTTGTTAATATGAAACTGTTTTTAATATTACAATATTTTAATATTAACTAGTCAATAGTCATTTTAATGAAAAACTTTTTAATTTATTCGCATCGTAAATATATAGTCATAAAGTTGTTTTAAATATTAAAAATTATTTTAGTTAATATACATTTAAAAAATATATTAAATAGTAAATGTGAAGTGTTTTTAATATTTAAAAAATTAATAGTTAAAATTATAATTATTATTTTCTTTTTTTTCTTTTTTTTATATAGTCTCAGAGCTGCCGTTGGATGATTTATACTCTTACGCTCCGAAGAAAAGACCAAAAAAGCAGCATAAATGTAGTTCCTATGACTTTTATAGCTTGTAATTTGATGCTTGTTTGTGTGCCTCCTTTTTATTTGAGGTCAGGACGACATGAGAGCGAGTAAATGCTCTCTATTTTTGGAGGAATTACTCCAGTTAAACTCTGCTTTGACTTGAATCCTTAAAAGCCGTCCTTCTGCTGTTCTCTGTGATTTGTGGTGAACGTCTGTGGATCTTGTGATTTCCAGGAAGCCGAATTAAACCATCCGGAGCTGCTGAACCTTCCAGACGACATTGAGGCCTGTGAGATAGCGGCCGGGTAAAACGACACGTCGTCTGATTGTGTGTGTGTCACAAGATCAGCTGGGGTTTTTTTTTTTAGTCATTTCTCAATCACTTTGTGTTCATTCTGTTTCAGCATAAATCTGGACTCCATTCAAGCAGAAACCAGTCAACTTCTGAAGAGGCTGAGAGACGCGGAGAAGAAAGTGTCTTCGTCGGTCGAGGACGTCAAGCAGCAGTTTTCGGGGCTCATTGAGGTACAAACACGTGTTTGAATCTGAAAAGATTTTCTCTTTCAGGCCTCAGTTTGTTGTTGATTGTTCCTGCGGTGTTTGTGCAGAAAAACCTGACGGCGTATGAAGCTCTGGACGAGCGTTTCTCAAACATCAACAATAAGAAGGGTGATCTGGCTCAGTATCTGTGTGAAGACGTGGCTCAGCTCTCGCTGGACGAGCTCTTCAACACCATCAAGACTTTCCGTCAGCTCTTCATCAAAGCCCTGAAGGTCCGTGAGCCGTTATAATGCACATTATAAACTCATTATATTGGGTTCATGAAGGCTTGGGCTCGGATAAAGACACTTTTAAACCCTTAACCTGAGCTGAGACACATTAAAGACAGTAAAATTAGTATTAAAGTAATATTAATTAAAGTTTTAATAGTTTACTAAAAGCTGTTTTTAATATTAAAAACTATAAACTTTTATTGTTATTAAAAAATGTTTTAATAATAATAGTTTAATTAGATTAAAGTGGCTTTTGATATTAAAAATGTATATTTTAATGACAATATTTTAATGTTAAAGTTATTTTGTTATATTTATAGTTGATTAAAGTTGTTTTTTAATATTTAAGTTATTTAATATTTAATTTAAATATATTATTTAAATATATATTTTAATATTAATAGCTAACTATTCATAACTATTCATAGTCATTTTAAATTAAAAACTTTAATTATATAGTTAATATTAAAATAGTATTAAATAATTAGTACAATTAGTATTAAAAGAACTATAGTAAATATTAAAAATTGTTAGTTTTTAAATAATATTAAAATATTCAATTAAAAATATTTATTTTAAAATATTTTATTTATAGTTACTATTCAGGTCTTTTTTTATTAGACACTATTGTTTAACATTTATATTAAAATATTGTAAACTAGTATTATAATAAGTAATAGAACTATGGTTAAAATTGTTATATTTTTTTTTATTAATTTTAAAATAATGTAATATTAAGGTTATAATAATTCAAAACTGATATTAAACTAGTATTATAAGAAGTATTAAAATAACTGTAGTTAATATTAAAATTAACTTTTTTTAAAATTAATTTAAAAATATTTTAATATTAATTAATAGTTAATTAATTGGACCCTTTTTTAATTAATATTAAAATATTGTAATATTAAGATTATATTAAATCAAAACTGATATTAAACTAGTAATTATAGAAAGTATTAAAATAGCTTTAGTTAATATTAAAATTAACTTTTTTTATTTAATTTTAAAATATTTTAATATTAATTAATATTTAAAATTCATCATTTTTTTTTACATTGGGCACTTTTTTAAAAATTAATATTAAAATGTTGTAATATTAAGGTTGTTCATTCAAAACTGATAAACTAGTATTATAATAAGTATTAAAATAACAATATTAAAATATGAAAAATATTAAGATATTAATTTTAATATTAAAATTGTTAATTTTTTATTAATATTAAAGTATTTTAATATTTATTTAGTTAAGATTTATTTATGGTTAACATTAAAGTTGTTTTTTAATGTTTAAAAACTATTTTTCATTATTAAACTATTGTAATGTGTAATTAATATTAAAAAGTAATTTGTAATGAATTAAAAAATGACTTTATTACTTAAGTTTATTATTGCATGAATGGTAATGCATACATGGTTCTTAATTGGAAAATATAAAAACATGACCTTAATTTAAATAAATGTTAAAATAAAATATGAAATTTTAATCAGCAAAATTATTTTTAAAACTTTAACTGAAATTAAAATTAAAACAAAAAAAAAAAATAAATAAAATAAATTTTATAAAAATTACATCAGTACATAATTTATAATAAAATAACATGGAGTGGTTTGTTCACGTCACAGAGGTCAGGAAATGTTGTTCCTTCTGTAGGAAAACAAGATCCGTAAAGAACAAGCGGCAAAAGCGGAGAAAAGAAAGCAGCAGCTGGCGGAGGAGGAATCCAAGAGACAGAAAGGAGAAGATGGGAAAATAAGTGAGTCTTTAGTCTAATTAACCAATGTCTGTGTGTTTATTGGCTTTGTATTGTCACACCCACTGTGTTTTCCTCTCATCACATTCAATTCAGACTCGCATTCAGTGCAGATCAAACATGGTTTCTGTTGTTGTGATGCTGGAGATTCAGGTTTTTTCAGCATGCTGAAAAACACAGATGTTAATGAACCAAATCAGATGTTAATACTGTATATTCACTTCCAGTATTTCCAGTTTTCATTTCACATCTCTAATAGAAATCTGTTTTCAGTCCAAAGAGACTGAATCCAGCAGGATGGCGGTTGCTCCATTGATCGATTGAAAATTTAATGTTTAACCTTTTCCTTAATATTAAAATATTAATATTAAGTTATTTAAGTTATCCATTTTATTATTAATATTTTAATATTAAAGTTGTTTTAATTAAAAATGTTGCTATTACGTATAGCTAACATTAGTTTTTAATATTAAACTAATATGTTTAATATTATAATATTTTCATATTCATTCATTTTAATATTAATGTGTTTTAATTAATTAAAATAGTCATTAATGGTAACTAATAGTAGCTAATTTAATACTACAATATTTTAATATTAATTGTTAATATAAATTTTAAATGTTAATATTAAAGCGTTTTAAATACAGTTTTTCTAACTATTATTAAAAAAGTGTAGTTAATATTAGTTTTTTTAAATTTTAAACTAATGTTTAATGTTATAATATGTTCATATTAATTTTATTATCTGTTTTAATTAAAATAGTTATTTTAAATTCATTTAAAGACTAATTTTTATTTAATATTACAATATTTTAATTAATGTTTTTTTTTTACATTTTAATATTAAAGCAGTTTTATTTAAACATTTTCCAATTAATATAAAAAATTATTAATTAATATTAGTTTTTAATATTAAACCAATGTTTAATATAATATTTTCATATTCATTAATTTTAATGTTAAAGTGTTTTAATTCATAAAAATGGACATTAATAGTTATTTTAAATTCATTAAAAATTATTTAATATTACAATATTTTTATAATAATTGCTTTTAAATTAAAATTAAAAATTATTATTATTATTATTATTATTATTATTATTCAAATGTCTGTTTTTAATATTATAAACTTTAATTGATATTTAAATATTTTCACATTAACAAATTTTTAGATTAAAGTGACTAAAGTTGTTTTTAATATTAAAAACATTCTATTAAATAGATTCTATTCTATTTAATCTTTTCCTTGATATTTAAGTATTAAATTATTTTTATCACTAAAACAAATCTTTTTTAAATATTAAAGGTTTTATATTAAAGTTGTTTTAATAAAATATTTTCTAATTAATATTAAAAAATAAGTATAGTTAGTTTTAGTTTTTAATATTAAACTGTTTAATATTATAATATTTTCATATTCATTCATTTTAATATTAAAGTGTTTTAATTAAAATAGTCATTAATAATAATTTAAAAACATTTAATTTTACAATATTTTAATATTAATTGTTAATATAAATTTGCTTCTAATTAAAAATTAATTTTAAATTAAAATAAAACTATTATTATTTATTATTATTATTATTATTATTAAGTAATGTAGTAATAATATATAATTATAATATTTAATAATTATTCTAATATATAACAATATAATTATAGCTGTTTTTAAAATTAAAAACTTTGATATTTAAGTATTTTCACATTAATTGATTAATTTTTAGATTAAAGTGACTGTTTAAACTTGTTAAAAAATGAGTTGTAATTAATATTAAAAAGTTATTTTTTTTTTATATTTTCATGTATTAATAAACAAAATCAGGGTTTATACTGAAGAATACAGTTGTTAATGAACGGGATCAGATGTTATATGTTACACTTCTAGTATTTCCAGTTTTCACGTCTCTAATAGAAATGTGTTTTCTGTCAGTTCGTAAAGGGCCGGTGCCGCAGGACGACGGCTGCATCATCGATCAGCTCCTGGCCGACATTCGGAAGGGTTTCCATCTGAGAAAGACTCATCCCAGGTGCGAAACGGATTCCCCTTCTAGTGAAATGCGTAGAGATACGGGAGCGTCCGGTAAGAATGTCGGCCTGTCCGGCTCTAAAACGTCTCCGGTGCTGCGGTCCGAACCGCACGCGTTTGCTTCTCCTCTGCTGTCTATAGTGAGTGGACTGAAGGGGTTGAATTTATTATATGATAAAAACAGACTGTAGTGTATTTGACCCCTTTAAAGCCAAACCCGTGTTTGCGTGTCCAGTCGCTCATAGAGTCATTTTGAGCCTGATTCCTCACCTCCTGCTGCTCGACCAATCAGCTTTTGCTGCTTGCCCTCTTCTCCTCTTCTGATTGGTTGTTCACACAAGCCTGAGCTGTCAATCACGTGTCAGTGATATTAAACGCTTCATTGTTTTCAAACCTGCATGTCAATGTCAAACTGTAAATACAAGCTGTAAACTCAAATGGGTAGTTGACATTTATTTATTTATTTTTTCAACATCAGTATTTTCAGAATGTTGAAGAAAGAGTGTTTATATCCTGTAAATGGGGATGACTATTTTCAGGTTCATTCAGCTTTATGTAGGGCTGCACGATTAATCAGAATGTAACCTAGTGCTTTAAAACCCTGCCGTTTTCAAGCAAAATAAAAGTTTGATGGTTTAATGTTTAAAAATGAATAAAGTTTGAAAAATAAGTTATAAATATTTTAAATAGTTTAATGGTGTACAATAAATAAATTACAGTAAACGGTACAAAAATTTGTTTTATAATGAATACTACTAATAATAAAATAATAAAACATTTATATTTTTCATTTTGTTTAATATTTTGTTTAATAATAATGAGATACAATACTACTACTACTACTAATAATAATTTATTACATATAATAATGTTGCTGATGTTCAATAATAATAATAATAATAATAATAATAATAATAATAATAGTGTTATATAAATAATTATAAAATTCTGAAATATTTTTATTTGTCAGGATTTTAATATTTTGCTTAATGAGATTATGTTGTTGTTGTTGTTGTTGTTGTTGTTGTTGTTGTTGTTATTATTATTATTATTATTATTATTATTATTATTATTATTATTATTATTATTATTACTGTTATAACTTATTAAATATAATGTTGTTGTTGTTGTCGTAGTAGTAGTAATAATAATAATAATAATAATATATTTTTTCAGCATTTTTAATATTTCAATAATAATAATAATAATAATAAATTTATTACATATAATAATGTTGTTAATATAATAATAATGCATAATAAAGTTTTAATAAGTAATAATATTTTAGATTTTTCAGCATTGTAATATTTTTAATATATAATACTTGGAATTTTATTAAATATTTATTACATATAATAATTTTGTTGTTAAACAATAAAAATAATTACATAATGTTAATAATGTTATGATAAATAATAAAATAATACAAAGTTTATTTTTAGCATTTTCTTTAATATAGTTATAATGACAGTAGTAATAATAATAATAATAATAATAATAATAATAATAATAATAATAAAAATTATTACATAATGTTAAGTGTTATAATAAATAATAATAAAATAATAAAATGTTTATTTTTCGTCATTTTGTTTAATGTTGTTTAATAACAATAATTTATTACATATAATGTTACTATTGTTGTTCAATAATAATAGTAATAATAATATTAATATTAAAAATGTTATAATAAATTAATATAATACTTGTATTATTTTTTTTTAATATTTTGTTTAATAATAATATTGTTTTATTATATTTTGAATACATTTTTTAATTTATTATTATTAATAATTTATTACATATAATTAATAATGTAATAATAATGTTGTTCTTATCATTGTTTATATATACATAGTTTATATATATATATAATTTTTTTGTTGTTCTTGTTACATACAATTATAATTATAATAATAATAATTTTATCCATTATTATTATTATTATTATTATTATTATTATTATTATTATTATTACTACTACATTTTTATATATTTAATTTTATATGACAATATAAAAAATACAATATAAAAATATAATAATTCGGCACATGTATAAATTACTACTACTATAATATTAAATAACATATAATAATTTAATTAATTTTTAAATCATGCAGCTCTACCTGTTTATCTGCAGATTTCAAATAGTACATACTTCTACTTCCATGTAGTCGCCCAGTGTATAGCAACTACATGCACAATTATGGAAGACAAATTAGAGAAATATCAGTCAGAAAATTAAAGCATGTCACACCATGATGTCAACTACCCAAACACAAGCTGTACACTGCATGTAAACAAGCAAATTTTATCATTCTGCAGAGAACTTGTCTATATTTTGTTAGTTTAAAAAACTCAACCGACCCTCAAAAGAGCGCTGGCTTTGCTTCATGCTTCATCTCCATTCAGCACACGCTTCTGTTCCTCAACAAACCCGTCTCTTCTCGTCCTAAAGCAGCAAGTGCCAAGTGTGTCGGAGAAGAAGCTGGATCGTCTGTAGTCGAAACGTCTCCAGGAGATCCGGCCAAAGGCGGCACCAGTCCCAGCACTGAAGACTCCTCAGTGGTTAACAGTGAAGCGGAGAGCCCTACGTCAGACGTGAAGGAGCTTCAGTCGCCTGAAACCAACTCAACAGACGTCAGTCCAGCACAAACCCCATCCACAAACACTCCAGCTCAGGAAACAGACAATACGTCACCCAGCTGCCTTACAACAACCAACACAGAACAACAGCATCAGAATCACAACAGAAATAATATCAGGTCTACAGATGAACATGTGACTCCAGTGAACACAACCGACCCTTTAACCTCCAGCGCTCATAATGACTCAAACACGAACGGCGGATGCGATAATAGTGACTCTGTGAAGAATAAAGACGAGCCGCTTCAGTCGAGTAACGCTAGCACGGATGACAACGGAAACCAGACGTCTGGAAGACAGCAGGCGTGTGATGATGTAGACGGAGTGACGCCACAAGCCCCGCCCACTCCTGGTGTAGGCCCCGCCCCCCTGAAACCTGAAAATAAAAAACATTTCCTCCCAAGAAACAAAAAAAGCAGTGAAGGTAATCTATTTATATATCCAATAAAGGGCATTTTTCAGCATCCAAAGTGTGTTTTTAAAACATTTTGCTAACGCAGTAAATGTTTTATTTATAAAGCTAATATTTTTTTGTATTATTAAAATATTACTTTAGAATATTTTAATGTTTAACATTAATTTGCTGAAGCTAGGCTGCTGGGATATTTCTGGAAAATTCTCAAACACATTTTCCTGCAATTCACAATCCCAGATATTTGGCAAATTGTTTGAATCTCATTATAAAGCATGTCCAAGTCACATCTCATCCCAAAATAAAAAGAAAATGGATTTAAAAATAAGGAGGGATTTTTCAAAAATAGTGAAATTTTGTTTTGCAGTTATTTGTTTTTTCAATCAGCTCAAAGCACTGTAAATACTACTAAAAATATATAATATTTATATAAGATGTTATAGTATATAATTTTATTTGTACTTGTTATACTATAATGACACAAATATATGTATTTATTTGTTTATTTATAGATTACATATTCCCCCCTCCCAAACTGTCTTTACTTTAATGTCATATTAAAAATATTACTATTGTAATGTTAAAATATTTATTATTATTAAATTTCAACCCACCCATTTATTTATCGCACAATAAATATTAAAATAATAAGTTTTTATACATTTTTCAACTCGCCCATTTATTTGTTTATTTATGCATTAAATATTCAAATATTTTTATTGTTATTGTACATTTTTCAGCCCACCCATTTATTTATTTATTTATTTATTAATTTTACATTAAATATTAAAATATATATTGTTGTTGTTATACATTTTTCAACCCGCTTATTTATTTATTTATTTATTTATTTATTTATTTATTTATTTATTTATGCATTAAATATTCAAATATTTATTATTGTTATTATTATACATTTTTCAATCCACCCATTTTAAACAATAAATAACAAAATATTTATTGTTATGCATTTTTCAACCTAAACATTTATTTATTTATTTTACGTAAAATAATAAAATATTTATCATTGTTGTTGTTTTTGTTGCTGTAAATTTTTCAACCCACCTATTTATTTATTTATTTATTATACATTAAATGTTAACATTTGTTGTTGTTGTTGTACATTTTTCAACTCACCCATTTATTTATTTATTTATTTATTATACAATAAGTATACAAATATTTAGTGTATTTATACATTTTAACCCACCCATTTATTATTTATTATACATTAAATGGTGATTATTAAATATTTATTATTATTATTATTATTATTATTATTATTATTATTATTATTATTATTATTATTGTAAATTAAGTTTTTCAACCCACCTATTTATTCATTTATTTATTATACATGTTAGCATTATTTTACATTTTTCAACCCACCTATTTATTTACTTATTTATACAATAAATATAAATATATTTATTAATATAATATTTATAATGTTTTTATACTTTTTAACCCACCCATTTATTGTTTATTATACATTAAATAGTAAAATATTTATTATTATTGTTGTTGTTATAAATTTTTCAGTCTACCCATTTTATTTATTTATTGTACATTAAATAATAAAATATTTATTATTATACATTTTTCAGCCTAACCGTTTATTTATTTTACATTAAATATTAAATTATTTATTATTGTTGTTATTGTAAATCTTTCAACCCACCTATTTTATTTATTATACATTAAATGTTATAATTTATTATTATTATTATTATTATTATACATATAAAAAAATGTATTTTGTTTTTATACGTTTTAACCCACCCATTTATTATTTATTATATATTAAATAATAAAATATTTATTTCATTATTATTATTATTATTATTATTATTATTATTATTAATAATAATAATTTTTCAACCCACCTATTTATTATTTTTTTATTATTATTATACATTAAATATTGCAGTATTTCTTATTCTTATTATTATCATACATTTTTATTATCATACACCTGCCCTTATTTATTTATTTATTTCCCACCAACCCAGCAAAATTGTCATTACTATAATGTCACAATGGAAAAAAAAAAATGTTCTAAAAACAAGCTTTTCATTTTTGGGTGAAATATGACTTGGATATGACTTTTTCTTTTTGACATCTCATCAGGTTATTAAAAATTAATTTGTTGTCATTTTCTAATGACAATTCCAGAAACATCTGTTTTTAACACTCATCATAATGTGTGTTTATGCTCTGTATTCTCTGCTGTCAGATGTTTACTATCTGGCACGAGTGCATTTCCTCTGTCTCTGAGCTGAGGTCATGCCATACAGACCCATGAAACCAATGTCAGTCATTTCTTCAGTGTGTCTCTTTTTCTTTGACCCTCTGAAGTGGAGGGTAACAGAGGGAATGGACGCTCTAAAAAGGGATGTGTGTTGCAGTGAGGTAGGTCAAACGCCGCCCTATAGACAACTAACGGGGCCGAGCAGGACGTCCGCTCAAAACCGCCTTATCGATCTCTAACCAGTCCTATCTACTTACCCACATGTGTCGACTAGTCGCCCGACTATGTTATTAACATTCTGTCTCATCCTGAACTCGTGGGAATCTGCTGTGGTTTGTTCTCATCTTCGGTCCGTCAAATAAACCTCGTCTCTTTCGTGACGGAGAGACTGTTGAATCATTTCTATACATGTGTTCTGTCTTGTATAAATCAGATTTGTCTCATTTCTTTGTGTTAACAAAAAGATCTCTGCTTGTCTGTCATTTTAACCAGTAACTTAATTATGATGAATTACTATTCTCTTAATTATCATCAGTTTGGGGTCCGCAAGAGGGTGTTTTTTTTTTTTTTTTTGTTGTTTTTTTTTTTAAATAACATTTCTGCAAGTCTCTAAAATACTAAAAAATTGTGAAATATTTTTATGGTTCAAAATAGCAGTTTTCTATGTGAATCTATGTTAAAATGTAATTTATTTCTGTGATTTGCAGCTGAATTTTCAGCATCATTACTCCAGTCTTCAGTGTCACATGATCCTTCAGAAATCATTCTAATATGCTGATTTGCTGCTCAACAAACATTTCTGATTATCATCAGTGTTAAAAACATGAATATTTTTGTGGAAACTGTTTTATATTTTGTTTTTCAGGATGCTTGGATGGATAGAAAGTCCCAAAGAACAGCATTTATTTAAAATAGAAATATTTTGTAACATCTTGAATGTCTTCAATGTCACTTTTGATCAATTTAATGCATCCTTGATGAACAAAAAAGTATTTATTTCTTTTCAAAAAACGTAAAATTTGAAGAAATAAGACCAAATTGTGAGAAATAAACAAAATTTAAAGGAAAAAGTCAGAATTGCAAGAAAAAAAATTAAAATGCAAAGAAATAGGTCAGAATTGTGATAAATTTTACAATTATAGAAATAAAGTTAGAATGTGAGAAATAAACTTAGTCAAAAGTGTGAAAAATAAATGTAAAGAATAAGTGAGAATTGTGAGAAATACATTCTGAAATTACAGAAAAAAGTCAGAATTATGAGAAATAAACTTAAAATTTAAAGAAATAAGTCAAAATTGTGAGAAAGAAATTCTAAAATTAAACAAAAAGGTCAGAATTGTAAGAAATAAATTCTAAAATTAAAAAGTCAGAATTGCAAGAAATATATGTAAAATTTAAAGAAATAAGTCAGAACTGTAAGAAATAAATTCTAAAATTAAAGAAAAAAGTCAGAATTGTGAAAAATATATGTAAAATTAAAAAAAAAAAGTCAGAATTCCTTGAAATTAACTTAAACTTTAAAGAAATAAGTCAAAATTGTGAGAAATAAATTCAAAAATTAAAGAATAAAGTCAGAATTGCGAGAAATATATGTAAAATTTAACAAAAGTCAGAATTCGTAGAAATTAACTTAAAATTTAATGAATTAAGTCAGAATTATGAGAAATACTAAAATTAAAGAAAAAAGTCAAAATTGCAAGAAAAAAAAACTTAAAATTTCAAGAAATACATCAGAATTGTGAGAAATAAATTCTACAATTAAAGAAAGTCAGAACTGCAAGAAATAAACTTTAAATTTAAAGAAATAAGTCAGATTTGTGAGAAATAAACTTAAAATTTAATTAAATAAGTCAGAATTATGAGAAATAAATTCTAAAATTAAAGAAAAAAGTCGAAATTGCAAGAAATAAACTTAAAATTTCAAGAAATAAGTCAGAACTGTAATAAATTCTACAATTAAAGAAAAAAGTCAGAATTGCAAGAAATAAATTTCAAGAAATAAATCAGAATTGAGAGAAAGAAATTCAAAAGTGAAAAAAGCCCCGCCCACTCACCGAAAGTGTGCTCGTTATTGGATGTTGTGATGAAGCGAACCAAAACAAGGCTGCATTGTTCTAAAACACACATATTATGATCAAACTCGCAGCTTTCCTTCTTTTCCTCTAAACACTGCGTCCGTAAACAGCATATTATGCCTTCATCGGTTATCTGTCAGTATCTGTCTATTAATAAAAGTTTTCATTTCTTTTCAAAAAAAATCTTACTGACCCCAAACAGAAGTGTATATTTGTATAAACAGATAAATCTACCAGTTTAAATCACATTGCAAAATGTTTGTTTAATGACTAACAGTAAATGATTGACAGCAGAAGAATGTGAAGATTCTGGTTACTGAGTGTGACCTTTGACCCGACATGTTTTAGGGTTGTCGTCATGATTAAACCAAAGCTTTAGATCTGTCTGTCTGTGACGAATGAAAGATAAACGAAGCAAATAGTTTAGAAATGAGTCCAGATGTGCAGCTGTCAGAATAAAGACTTTAAATTCCAGGATTATCAGTTTGTGTGTTTAGAAATTGCATTTTTTTTGCTAAATATCAGCCATGATATTTACAAATAAAATGTATATGGATTGTTTTTGAAGTCTAAGAGTATCATTTCTAAGCTGATTTGTTAAAAATTAAAGGAATAGTTCACCCCAAAATGAAAATGTGCTAAATATGTGCTCACCCTCAAGCCATCTGAGATTAGGATGAGTTTGTTTCTTCATCAGATTTGTACAAATGTAGCATTCCATCACCTGCTCACCAATGGATGTGAATGGGTGCCGTCAGAATGAGAGTCCAAACAGCTGATAAAAACATCACAATAATCCACACCACTCCAGTCCATCAGTTAACATCTTGAAAAGTCAAAAAATGTACATTTTTGACTCTTTTGATCTGTGCAGATTTCTCTCCTGATTCAGACCAGACCACTTTTTCACTGGAGGAAGCGTTATTATGGATTAAAAGCATCTTAATGATGGATTTCTTTCAGCTGTTGTCTTCTCAAGATGTTAACTGGTGGACTGGAGTTTCTTGTGGATTATTGTAATGTTTTTAATCAGCTGTTTGGACTCTCATTCTGACGGCACCCATTCGCTACAGCTATTCCTTTAATGTTGAGCTTCTCAAATCGATGTGCATTTCAGGCCAAATGTTGGCGTTTTAAGTTTAAACTGTTTTTCCCTCATGTTGCAGGAAGCTCTAGAAAAAGAAGAACAAAAGGGAGAAGGAAAAGCTGAGCCAGTTCCTGCTGTGATCCTGTTATTCCACTGGATCTCATCGGAGCGGATGAGATCAGAGCCGCCGTTTCATCTGCAGAGGAGCGACTGATGGCGTACTTAAGTGAAAATACACATTGTACACTGTGTATTTGCGTTTGGCTTAAAGAAATGTATTTTTAAATGCTAATTCTTTGGATTTGACCAAACTGTTTTAATATTTGCACACTGTAAGATACATTTATGATACACCAAATGTTTGTTTACATATGAGTGTGTTTAATAGAGGAGAGGAAAAAAGGCTAATCATGGATTGCTGTGTGTTTCTCAAACCTTTAAGAACTTGCTGTTAACTATTAATATTGCTCTGAATGTAAACTTTATATGTTACAAAGATGTTTGGCATTAATCCTGCAAAGTATTAGTTCATTAGGAGATATCAGTTCTGAAATATTAGTGTAATAAAATTTCTTAGCAGAAATGATTAGATTATATTTTACGCTTGCAGTGGTTGAGCCGGACTGTTTAGTATCTTCATTTGAGTGTGAGTTTCATATTGATGTCGGTATGTATTTTCATCAAGAAAATGTCTAAATTATATATATATAAAAATAAAAATGCAATCGGTGTTGAGTTTTGTTCTTTAGCATTCAAGCTCACATTGCAATTTATAGTGCATTAGAATTGACATTCATAGTTGAAGATGCTGTAATGTCTGGCGTTCCGTCTTCAATCGCGTGTCTTCACTTCTAAGCTCCGCCCCCGAATGCATGTGAGCCAATCACAAGTTTGCAATTGTGAACGCATAAAATGAATGACAGACGGGTGTCGCTTTAATGACTTTTATGTTTGTGTTTACACAATTTAAACACACAGGTTTTGAAATTATGGGTTTTTATTTAGTAACTGCATGATATAAACTTGAAATGTAGAGATGTAATATTGAAGTTGTGAGAAACAATCACAATTTAACCATTAAATGAAAGAATTTACCAGAAAAAAAACTTACATTTTAAAGAAATAAATCAGAATTGTGAGAAATAAATTCCAAAATTAAATGGAAAAAAATCAGAATTGTGAGAAATAAACTTCAATTTTAAAGAAATAAGTCAGAATTGTGAGAAATAAATTCAAAAATTAAAGTAAAAAAGTCAGAATTGTGAGAAATAAATGTTAAAATTGAAGAAAAATTAAAGAATTGCCAGAAATAAACTTACATTTTAAAGAAATAAATCAGAATTGTGAGAAATAAATTCTAAAATTAAAAAAAAAGTCAGAATTGCAAGAAATAAGCTAATTTTTTTAAAGAAATAAGCCAGAATTGCAGCAGATAAACATAAATGTTAAAGAACTAAGTTAGAATTGCAAAAAAAAAAAAAAAAAAAAAAAAAAAAAACATAAAATTTGGTCACTTAAAATTAACTTCAGAATTGTGCTAAATAAATTCTAAAATAAAGAAAAAAGTCAAAATTGCAAGAAATAAACAAATTTTAAAGAAATAAGTCACAATTGCGAGAAATAAATTAAAAAATTAAAGAAAATAAGTCAGAATTGTGATAAATGCTAAAACTGAAGAAAAAAGAAAGAATTGTCAGAAATAAACTTACATTTTAAATAAATAAATCAGAATTGTGAGAAATAAATTCTAAAATTAAAGGAAAAAAGTCAGAATTCTTAGAAAAAAAAATTCTAAAATAAAGAAAAAGTCAGAATTGCAAGAAAGAAATACATTTTAAAGAAATAAAATAAAAAAAAAAAAATTAAATAAATAATTTAGAATTGTGAGAAATTCAAAAATTTAAGAAAAAACTCAGAATTGTAAGAAATAAATTCTAAAATTAAAGAAAAAAGAACTGGCAGAAATAAACTTAGATTTTAAAGAAATAAATCAGAATTGTAAGAAAAAAATTCTAAAATTACAGAAAAAAGTTGGAATTGTGAGAAATAAACTTACATTTTAAAGAAATAAGTCAGAATTGTGAGAAATAAATGTAAAAAATAAAGAAAAAAGTCAGTATTGTGAAAAATAAATTAAAAAATTAAAAAGAAAAAGCTCCGCCCACTCGCCGTGTTGTAAGGAAGTGGACCATAACAAAGCTGCATTGTACCAAAACACATATATTATGATCAAACTTGCAGCTTTCTTTCTTATCCTGTACATGCATCCGTAAACAGCATATTATGCCTTCATTGGTTATCTGTCAGTGCGTTTAAAGTCATATCCATTCCGGAGTCTTCAAACTGAAGTGATTACTTGCCTAAAATCAGTACTGATTGTATCAGCTGATGGTTTATCACATGCACAAGCCAAAACAATCAATAGTGCATTGTTTAGTAACTCAATAATAGCGCATACTACACTGCGCATGCGCGCGAATCTGGTCTCTGTCTCTAGGCGGCGCTCGGCGGCTCAAAAACCCGAATCCTCTTTGAGTCGCATTCAAATATCAAAGCGTTTTTTGTCTTATTGGAAATATATGTGCGCTCATAAGTGTAATCGTTTAAATCTAAGAACTCTCAGGATTGGTTACTGACATATAAACAAAAATCTGCCTTAGCGGTCTTTACGAAATGGTTTTTAAAAAAGCTCATCCAGTCATCATCATCGACTGCGATTGGTCTATTAAGACCAGCGTTGAGAAAAGTAACCAGTGTCACGTGACAACGCGCGCCGTTCTGCAGCGGTTTAGATAATTTACACCCCCGCAGATAAACTTTAAAAACTATTAAAATAGTGTTAAAACAGTAAATAGTTGGAATAGAAGAAATATTATTTATCCTTCTTGTATTTAAGAACCGCCACGTCCCGCCCGTTGCAGAAGCGCTCGATGTCCGTTGCACCCGCCCGTTCAGTTCCAGTGAGGCGCGCGGCTGACGGCTGTCATCAGATTCATTCCGCTCCGGAAACTTCAAGATGTCTTCGGGCTGGTCAGCGAACGACCACAAGAGCTACTCGAACCCGCCGTCAGCCGCGGTGAAACGGGCGAGAAACGACTCAGGGAACAAAGTGACGGTGGTTCTGGGAGCGCAATGGGGAGACGAAGGCAAAGGAAAAGTTGTTGATTTATTGGCGACGGAGTCTGACGTCGTGTGCAGGTGTCAGGTAAATATAACGGTCAAAAGATAAACCTATATACATAACTGATAAACTATAAACAACTCAACCGGTAACGTTTTGTGTAAGATATATAACGAATGTGACTGTAATCGTATATAATTTAAATAATTAGTTGTATTAAGTGCGTAAGTATTTTTTTATTTTTAATAATTGCTTATTATATCTAATTAATATTATGAATCGATTTTAATACTATTCTAAATCATTGTTTACCGTAATTACATTAATAAAAACACATTTAATACTATGTACTACTACTACTACTGCTATCAATACTAATAAATTACTTATTTATGTATATTATTTATGAATATCTATAATTATAGCAAACTATGCAAGTGTGGTGCTGTTTTCTCTGTATAATTTGTGGGTCCAATCCGCTTTTTTTTTAGTTAAGTCAAGATTTTAACGTGTTATTATAGAAAATTATGTCATATCTCATGTTTATGAAAATGCAACTTCACTGAACATGTATAGAAATATAATATATATATATATATATATATATATATATATATTCATATTAATAGTTTACAGTATTGCTTAGTTATTTTACTACACATTTAGTGTTACTACATATTCTATACTAATTTAAGAATTCACTCTTTATCAGTCTAAACTAGTCTGATTATGGGAGGGAGTGTCAGCATGAGTGTTTATTGAGTGTTTACGGCTTTGTTTTGAGTCATTGTCATTATAAATCACATGCAATGCTTTTAAAACTATATTTATATGCATGTAGTATTCCTTAAAGTTCATGCATGTTCAGCTGTATCCCTGTGTGAGTCTGAATCTCACTGAATGTCAGTCCCAGAATTCCTCCTGCCCTTCGCTAAACTCGGGTCACATTCCCAGCGTTACTGGACATGTGAGAAGGGCACGGCGCTGGCGACACAAGCCCGTTGCATAGCCTGTTGAAAATAAGCGTCTCTGGTTGGTGGGATCAGCTGGAGGCTGGTCTTCTCCGCTGGACACTGTGTGTCTGAGTAAAGGGCAAGTCGGCCGTCTGGATGCTTACAGAGTCACATTTCCAGGTCTCCCTTCTGGAGAAAATTAGATAGTAAATCTGGACCGTGAACCTTTGAGACGTTGGTGTCCTTTGACTGCAAACCATCCTGCAGCTTCACGGAACACTGTGTGAAGTTCATGTGTTTTTTCTGTCACTCAACAGGGAGGAAATAACGCTGGTCACACGGTGGTGGTGGATGAGAAAGAGTATGATTTCCATCTTCTCCCCAGTGGAATCATCAGCACCAAATGCACATCATTCATCGGTGAGAATAAAAGTCTTGCAGTCCAATGCACAGAACTGACTGACTTTGGAGGATGAAGTGAAATGAAGTGGTGCATGTGGCATATTTACTGTATATGGAAGATTGTTTCCAAAAATTAAATAAGGTCTTTTTTTTTTTAGAATAGAAGATAGATAGAAACCCACAAATTCTGATGAAAAACTTTAAATTGCGGGACATAAACTCACCATTATGAGAAAAAAAGGTCAGAATTGTGAGAAAAGAAAATGTAAACTTGAAATTATGGGTTTATATTTAGCAACTGCAAGATATAAACACAATTTAGAGATATAAACTTGAAACTGTGAGAAAAAATCAGAAATGCAAAATTTAACCTGTGAATTTAGTTATAAAAGTTGAAATTGCAAGAGAGAAATTCAAAATTTTAAGGAAAAAGTCAGAATTGTGAGAAATAAATTCAAAATTAAAGAAATAAGTCAGAATTGTGAGAAATAAATTCAAAATTAAAGAAATAAGTCAAAATTGTGAGAAATAAATGTAAAAATTTAAAAAAAAAAAGTCAGAATTGTGAGAATTAAATTAAAAAAATTAAAGATAAAAGGTCAGAATTGGAAGAAATAAATTGAAAATTTCAAGAAAAAGTCAGAATTGTGAGATTTAAACTTAGAATTCAAAGAAGAAATTCGGAATTGCAAGAAATAAACTTAGTTTGAAGAAATAAGACAGAATTGCGAGAAATAAAAAAAAAAAAAGAAGAAAGTCAGAATTGTGAGAAATAAAAAGTGAAAGAAAAAGGTCAGAATTGCGAGAAATAAACTTAAAATTTAAGGAAATAAATTGAAATTGTGAGAAATACACTTACAAAAAATTAAAGAAAAAGTCAGAATTGTAAAAAGAAAAACTTAAAATTTAAGGAAATAAGTCAGAATTGTGAGAAATGAAAAGAAAAATAAAGTCAGATTCATGAGATGCAATTACATTTTTTATTTTTTATGCAGTGGCAGAAACAAGCTTCCACATATTTAAGGCAACTTATCACTTAATGATTAAAGCACTGTTTTGTGTATAATCAAACATGATATTTTGAGAGATTATAAAGATGAATCCAGATTGCCTGTGTAGTTTCAGTATCGTACGTTCATCTGCAGGTAATGGCGTAGTCATTCATCTTCCAGGATTATTTGAGGAGATTGACAAGAATGAGAAAAAAGGTATTTTTGTCATCATTTCCATATAGATGCAAACATTACATTTTTAATAAATCAGTCGTACACAAATCCTGTTCAGTTGATATAATTAATTAATTATTCATAGCTTGATTCTGTGCTCAAGAATAATTCGTTGTTTTCTTCCATGATAAGGGCTGAAAGGATGGGAAAAAAGACTGGTCATCTCAGATCGGGCTCACATTGGTAAATAACAGTGATTTTTATTAATATATTGAATACAGTGATGATGGAAAATACATAGAATAATAGACGATCTTATGATTGCATTTGTTTGTCAGTGTTTGATTTTCATCAGGCCGTGGACGGACTTCAGGAGGTTCAGAGACAAGCTCAGGAAGGACAGAAGTAAGCACTTTCTATATGTACACTTTAGTTTTTTGTAGTGAGATAAACTATTATCTAACATCAGATTGGCCTAGTATCAAAAGCAGGTTGTTTTTAAAAAATCAAATGCCTGCATCCCCATTAAAAGGAATTTGTCCTGTCCCACATCAAAGGTCTTGATGTGACCTTCACGATTAAACAAGTACTTCTATAATTTAATGTAAATTTGATTACAATTGCAGTTATGTTTGATAAATATTTGTTTATTTCATGTTAATTGTTAGAAGACAACAAAATCACACCGATCAAGGCCTGTATTCAGACAAATTTGCAACTATTTATGAATTTCAGTTGCAAATATTGCAAACTTCATATAATAATTATTATTAATTATTATTATTATGTACATTTCTTATACTAAAATAACTAACATATTACATAAAACATAAACAAAAAAAACTAAAAAATAAAATCATGCAAAAACAGTGAAATAAAAAATTATAAATAATATATTTATAATATTTATATTATATATATATTATAGAATATTTATAATATATAATAATATAAATAATATAAACCAGCTTATAATATTTAGTTTGAAATCATAATATTACAAAATCACACATAAATATATTAAACATAATACATAAAATATAAAATAATGCAAAAAAAATAACAACATTGATATAAAAAAAAAAAAATAGCTGAGCTTTTAATATTTACTTTGACCTCCTGAATTTATTGATTCACATTTTCTGAAAAACAAATTTCTGTTGCATTATTTTTTATTGGTATATATATCTATATCTATATCTATATATATATATATATATAGATAGATAGATATAGATATAGATATAGATATAGATATATAGATATAGATATATATAATTTAATCTTTTTAAATAATGCACCTTATTTAAAAAAAAAAAAAAAAACATAAATAAAATAATATAAAATAAGTAGGTTTATAATATTTAGTTTGACCTGAATTTTTTCAAATGTGAATGATTCACATTTTCTGAACTGTAAAATCCAACTTTAGTAGTTTAGGTTAGTATTTTTCTTATATATTTTTTATGTATTTATGTTTGTTCACAGCATAGAATCAACTAAGAAATCACTGCAGGATTTAACAAAATCAGTCAAATTATTATTATTATTATTTTTCTTTTTTTGTATTTATGGTTTATGTTTAAAATTCTTTTAAATCTTTTAAATAATGCACCTTTTTTACTTAAAGAAATACAAACATAAAACATACAAAAATAATAATAATAAATGCAAAAAATAAAATAACATAAAAATGTAAAATAAAATGTCTTATAATAAATAGTTTGACCTCCTGAGTTTAATGATTCACACTTTCTGAACTTTAAAATGCAACTTTAGTCGTTTTTTTAGTAGTTTTCTAGTTTTTGGTGATTTAAAAAAAACAACTAGGATCTAGTTTTCTTATATTTTCCTTTAAATGTGTTTATGTTCATTCACAGCATAGGAACAACTAAAAAGGGCATCGGCCCCACATACTCCTGTAAAGCGTCTCGCACTGGGCTTCGCATCTGTGACCTGATGGCCGATTTCAACGAGTTTTCTACCAGGTAAATCTTGTGTAAATCTTACAGTGATGGTTACGTCTATGCGCTGATGATCTGAAGTGTTGATAACTCACTGGTGAAGGGTGAAGAACCTGGTGCAGCAGTACCAGTCCATGTATCCGGCTCTGAAAGTGGACGTGGAGAGCGAGCTGAAGAAGCTGAAGGTCAGTTGAACAGCAGACGCATGCGGTGTGTGTTTGGCTGGCCGTCTCTGACCCGCGCTCGTTCACAGGACTACGCCGAGAGGATCAGACCGCTGGTCAGGGACGGCGTCTATTTCATGTATGATGCCATTCACGGACCGCCGAAGAAAATCCTGGTGGAGGGAGCAAACGCGGCGCTGCTCGACATCGACTTTGGTGAGGAGCTATTTCTGTATGTGTGCGTCAGCTGTGTTGATGTCAGGGTTAAACGGTGGTTTGTCTCTCTGTAGGAACGTATCCGTTTGTGACGTCGTCCAATTGTACGGTGGGCGGCGTGTGCACCGGCCTCGGCATCCCGCCCGCAAACATCGGCGACGTGTACGGAGTGTCAAAGGCCTACACCACTAGAGTCGGGATCGGCGCCTTTCCCACGGAACAACTCAATGTAAGAGACCGATTTCAGCAGGGTTATTATAGTTAACTAAAATAATAACTGACTACAAATCAGTCAGAATTGCAAGATATAAACTCAGAAATCAGAGAAAAAAAAGCCATAATTGCAAGATTTAAACTCTGAGTTTAGAGAAAAAAGTCAGAAATGCAGGAAATATATTTAAAATGTAAAGAAAAAAGTCAGAATCGTGAGTTATAAACTCAGCAATCAGAGACAAATGGCATAATTGTGAGATTAAAACTCAAAATTTACATAAGTTAGAGTTGCAAGAAATTAATTACAAATTCAGAAAGAAAAATAGAATTATGAGATATAAACAAAATTAAAAGAATAAAGTCAGAAAATTTAAAATTGCAAGATATTTATTAAACATTCACAGGAAAAAATGTGAATTTCGAGATATAAACTCATGAAGAAAAATTTCAGAATTGCTAAAAATAAATTTGAAATTTAAAGAAAAAGGTCAGAATTGTGAGATATAAAAAATTGAATTGCAAGACATTAATTCTAAATTCAGAGGAAAAAATAGAATTACAAGATATAAACTCAGAATTATGAGGAAAAAAGTCAGAATTGCTATAAATAAATTAAAAATGTAAGGAAAAAAGTTAGAATTGCAAGAAATTAATTAGAAATTCAGAAAACATTTAATTACGAGATAAACTTGGAATTATGAGGAAAAATGTCAGAACTGTAGAAATTAATTTAAAATGTAAATAAAAAAAGTTAGAATTGTGAGATATAAAGTTAAAATTCAGGAAAAAAGTTACAATTGCAAGAAATTAATTAAAAACTCTAAGACAAACTCAGAATTATGAGGAAAAAAGTCAGAATTGGTAGAAATAAATTCTACATTTAAAGAAAAAAGCTAGAATTGTGAGATATAAACTCAAAATTCAGATAAAAGGTTAGAATTGCAAGAAATGTATTAAAAATTCTGAGAAAAAATTAAAATGAAAAGATATAAACTTTGAATTATGAGTAAAAAATTCTGAATTGCTAGAAATAAATTCAAAATTTAAAGAAAAAAGTCAGAATTGTGAGATATAAATTTAAAATTCTGAAAAAAATGTAGAATTGCAAGAAATTAATTAAACATTCAGAGGAAAAAAAATAGAATTACAAGATATAAACTTAGAATTATAAGGAAAAAAGAATTGCTATAAATAAATAAAAATGTAAAGAAAAACAGAAAAAAAGTTAGAATTGCAAGAAATTAATTAAGAATTCAGAGAAAAAAATAGAATTATGAGTTATATACTCAGAATTATGAGGAAAAAATCAGTGTTGCTAGAAATAAATTCAAAATGTAAAGAAAGGTTACAATTGTGAGATATAAACTTAAAATTAAGAAAATAGGTAGAATTGCAAAGAAATTAAAAATTCTGAGACAAAAATAGAATTATGAGATATAAACTCAGAATTATGAGGGAAATAAGCCAGAATTGCTAAAAATAAATTCAAAATTTAAAGAAAATGTCAGAATTGTGAGATATAAACTCACATGAAAATAACAGAAGTAAGATCAAATGTAAAAGAAGAACTTACCTTATTTTATTTCAACTAGTTTTCAGCTTATTTAATTTAAACTTGATATACTAAAATAACTAAAACTAAAACCATAAAAAAACTTTCATTACCTTCAAAATTAAATAAATTTAATTAAAAATAAAATATAAAACATTGTACTAAAACTGAAACAAAAATGAATTAAATTAGATGTGTTTAAATAAAAATAAAAATGACAAAAACTCGAGTAGTGTCTCAGTGATTTCCAGTGTTGTGTTCAGTGAGTCTGTAATCAGTCCTTGAATGTCGTCTGAGGGTGAGACCAATGTGTGCGTTACTGATGGCCCGAATTCCACCACAAAAACACTAATCTGTTTGTGTTCATATGATCTGATGTTTGCTGCAGTTATATTTAGTTTGTGTAACTTCCACACATATGAACATTTGGGTTTAGTGGATTTGCCCTTTGGAGCAGCTGTGCTTAACCACAGTCACATCAACAACAGATAAATTTAGATTTACCGCCAGGTTACCGCTGCTGATTAAGACATCAGACAGCAAACTTTATTGTAATTCTACCTGGATATTAATATAAAGATACATCAGTTGATTTGATCTGTACTTTGCCAGTTAACGTTTTTAAAATAAATAAATAAAAATATAAATAAAATTAAAAAATAAATATAAATATAAAAAATATTTATCTAGCTAAGTAAATGATAAGAAAAAATATATATATATGTTTTTTTTCTTGATATTTTGAATTATATTTAATATATGTATAGCATAATATTTAGAGATATAACAAGATTTTAAAATTATATTCTCTCTCTTTCCAGGCCGTGGGCGAGTTACTGCAGACCAGAGGTCATGAGGTGGGCGTGACCACAGGCAGAAAGAGACGCTGTGGTTGGCTGGATTTGGTTATTCTTAAATACGCTCATATGATCAACGGATTCACTGCGTGAGTATTTCACTTCTCTATATGATTATAATGTGTAGTAATTACATACTGAATTATACTAAATATTAATTTTTAATATATGATATAGCGTGCACTTAAAAGTCACATGACCTCACTATGTTGCATAAGAGATCCAATAAATAAAGGGATTTATCTGTTTTTTAAATTCAAACTTTGTATAAAATGTGCAAAGATTTGTATCAGCAATAAATGTAAAAATCATAGTATTTTTTCTACTGGTTGTTTTGTGTCTTTCTTCAGCATTGCTTTGACTAAACTGGACATCCTTGATGTTTTGGACGAAATTAAAGTGGGTGTTGCTTATAAGATCAACGGCAAGAGAATCCCGTATTTCCCAGGTAAAATGATTCAGAGCTGCTGAAGAAAAATTTGTTCTATAATTGAATTGGTTCAGAAGAATGATTCACTGATTCATTTGAGTCCCAGCATTGACGTCCATATGTTTTGTGCAGTTAAATGTTTAATTTTTCTGTGTTCGTCACTATACTTTTTTGACTACTGTATGTTTGCTTTGTTTTATTAGGTATGACAATTATATACATTATATAATTTGCACAACATTGTGCACTATATATGTAATAAAATAACTAAAACTAAAATTAGACATTTAAATAAAAAAAACAATAACAATAAACATGACAAATCCACAAAACAAAATTACTCAACTTAATATTATTTTTTATTCTTTTATTTTTCTGTTTTCATTTTAATTTTATTTAGTTTTTTTTAAATCTTCTCTTAAAACTCTTTTTTTCAGAGTAGCTTTAATGTGATAATTTCATATTTTTTATTTTATATTAATTATTTTGATGTGTTTTCATTTGCAATATCAATATAATTCAATTTCAATATATTTTATTTTTTTTAGATTCAACTTTAAAAGGTGCTATAAATTTTATAAATTTTTATAAGTAAAGTTTAAAATGTAATCATTTTGTTGTGTTTAGTCGTTTTATTCTTTTAAAGTTAATTTAGTTTTTATTTATAATTTATTTTTATTCTTTTATTTACACTTTTATTTATACTATTAAATTAACATAGTATGTTCTCATTTTTTTCAGTATATGCAATATCAATATAATTCAATTTCAAAATATTTTATTTTTTAGATGCAACTTTTAAAGTTGCTATAATAAAATAAGTTTATTATTATTAAAGTTTAAAAATTTTGTTGTGCTTAGTCATTTTTATTCTTTTTTTAAGTTAATTTATTTATCATTTATTATTTGATTTACACTTTTATTTATACTAATAAAATGATCTATTTTTACTATTTTTTAATTAAATAATTATTATTTATTATTTTATTTAAAGTATTTTATTTACATTATTAAATATTATTTATTATTTCATTTACACTTTATTTATTTATACTATTTATTATGTTTATTATTTATTATTATTATTACAAACATTTAGTCACTTTATTTACTCATATTTATACTATTAATAATTATTAATGTTTTATTTTTTTCAATTAAATAATTATAATTTGTTTTGTTATACCATCATTTCGGGTGCAAATAAAACTTTTAATTATTGTTTTTATTTTTTATTAATATTGGAATATTTTTTTATTTAGCTTTAAAGAAATTTTAGCAATTTCTCAAGAAATTGAGAAATGTTGAAATAAGTTAGCTGAAATAAAATACAGGCAGGTTTATGTTTAATTTTATTTTAGTACAAGTAACATTTTTTGTTGTTGTTTTAATTATAGTTTTAGTTAACAATAATAACCCTTTTCAATGCAACCACACGTTATTTCTGTCTCATTCTCTTCTTGAATCTCTCTGTACTTTTAGCCAATTTGGAGGTTCTGCAGAAGGTGGAGGTTGAATACGAGACGTTTCCCGGATGGAAGACGGACACGTCGGCGGCCAGGAAGTGGAACGATCTTCCTCCCAAAGCTCAGAACTACATCCGCTTCGTGGAGAATCACATCGGCGTTCCTAGTAAGTCACTCAGACCGATAAACGCACGGCATCACAGCATCATCCTCTCGATCTGACTCACGTTTGCATCTCTTCACCACAGTTAAGTGGGTCGGCGTGGGCAAATCCAGGGAATGCATGATCCAGATGTTCTAGGATCATGAAGATTCAACAGTTTCCTACCTACAATCCTCCTGACGACTATCAGCTCAGCGGGACTCTTGATTTTACTGGTTGGCATTCATAAAACTCTCTTATAGAAGATCAACTATAATGGGTCTCTCAGATTGACTGCAACATGTTTACACCGTTCTTCACTAGTGGTGCTGATGTGGAGTTTTTGGCATTCAATTGACCCCAAAGTGGCATTTGATCATGTTTTGTTGAATTGCACTCTTTTGTTTTCATTGAGACACATAAATCGATCCCCCTGAATCTGTGTTTATTTTTATTGGTTGTATGCTTTTCATTTTCTGCTCTCAGAATAAGATCATGAAAGAATGTCTTTCCATTAAAACTGATTTTTCCTTTGTGCCGCGCTGATTTAGCAGGCTTCTTTCCCTGCATTTTGTCTAATGTCAGATATAATTAGGTTAGATTCACCATTAGCTGCGTCAGAAATAGATTGGGACAGAGAACACTGTGTTCCCCTCATCTATGCCAGGATGATCTGATCTCAGACGAGACGTAGTGCCGTTATAATCATAGACTGACAGAAAAACTCGTGACTACAAACACTACAGGAATAAGGAAACGATCAAGTCCAGTAATCAGACAGTGGGTGTGAATAAACTTACTAAAATTGTATTATTTATTGTTTTTATTATTTATTATTTTAATCGTATTAAAATAATTTATTATTGTTTTTTACACTATTTTTATTTATGCTATTTAATAATAATTATTTTATATTTTTATATTTATTATTTTATATATAATTTATATATTTATATATTTTTTAATTCATTATTACAGTTTACACTCAACAAAAAGTAAATCCACTTTAACAGGTAGAATTAATCTTCCACAGATGCAAATCATTTGATTCAGATCGGGAATTTTGGTTTGCGAATCATTTGGATTCCTTATCTGAAATGATGGTTCGCGAATCATTATTCGGATCGGGACTCTAGAGCGCGGATCGCGAATCATTTGATTTAAATCGGGACTTTGGAAAGTGGTTGCGAATCATTTCGCTAACAGAATGATGCATGATTCGCGATCCGATTCCTTATCTGAAATTATGGTTCGCGAATCATTATTCAGATCGGGAGTCTGGAGCGCGGATCGGGATTCATTTGAATCAAATTGGGACTTCGGAACGGGTTTGCGAATCATTTCGCGAATCAAATGATTCACGGTTCGCACTCCGATTCCTTATCTGAAATGATGGTTCGCGAATCATTATTTGGATTGGGACTCTAGAGTGCGGATCGCGAATCATTTGATTCAAATCAGGACTTCCAAACGGGTTTGTGAATCATTTTGCGAATCGATTGATTTACGGTTCGCGCTCGGATTCCTTATCTGAAATTATGGTTCGCGAATCATTATTCGGATCGGGACTCTAGAGCGCGGATCGCGAATCATTTGAGTAAACTCGGGACTTTGAAATGGGTTTGCGAATCATTTCGTGAATCAAATGATTCATAATTCGCACTCCGATTCCTTATCTGAAATGATGGTTCACTATTTGGATCGGGACTCTAGAGCGCGGAATGCGAATCATTTGATTCAAATCAGGACCTCCGAACGGGTATGCGAATCATTTCGCGAATCGAATGATGCACGGTTCGTGCTCCGATTCCTTATCTGAAATGATGGTTCGCGAATCATTATTTCGATCTGGACTCTAGAACGCGGATCGCAAATCATTTTATTCAAATCGGGACTTAGGAACGGGTTTGCGAATCATTTTGTGAAACAAATGATTCACGGGTCGCGCTCCGATTCCTTATCTGAAATTATGGTTCGCCATTCATTATTCGGATCGGGAGTCTGGAGCGCTGATCGCGAATCATTTGATTCAAATCGGGACTTCGGAACGGATTTGCGAATCAAATGATTCACGGTTCGCGCTCCGATTTCTTATCTGAAATGATGGCTTGCGAATCATTAATCGGATCAGGAGTCTGGAGTGTGGATCGCGAATCATTTGATTAAACTCGGGACTTTGAAATGGGTTTGCGAATCATTTCATGAATCGAATGATTCATGATTCGCACTCCGATTCCTTATCTGAAATGATGGTTCACTATTTGGATCGGGACTCTAGAGCGCGGATCGTGAATCATTTGATTCAAATCAGGACCTCCGAACGGGTATGGGAATCATTTCGCGAATCGAATGATTCACGGTTCGCGCTCCGATTCCTTATCTGAAATAATTGTTTGGACTCTCGAATCATTTGAATTAGTTCGGGAGTTCGGAGCGGGTTCGCAAATCTTTTTAATTAAATCCTAGAAAAGATCAAACCATTTAGGCAGTACAGTTACAAAAACAAAACCAAAAATAAATAATAAATGAAGAAAGTAGCTATACAAAAATACAAAACCCTTAAGAAAATTAACAGCGGTTTTACTTTAGTAAATGTGTAGTAACCACAGTTTTAATACGAAATACCATGGTTAAACTATGGTTAGTGTAGCAAAACCATGGTTCCAAATGTCTCTGTGTGGTTCATTGACAAATAAGTGAATGAATATTCCTCAGAAGAGACAAAAACAGCAACTCACTTCTGACTTATATTATAATTACGTCCATAAGCTTTTTGTGAAATGTGGATGAACTCTCTTTCTCTCTTTCTGTTTTTGTTCTTCAGTTGACATCACTGCACACTTTGCATGTGCTTTGCTTTATTTTGCCATCTTGTTATATTAGACTAGTTTTATAGAATTTGAATGATAAGACATTTGTTTGGTAAGTGAGATCTGCCCTTTGAAAATGCATTCATGCATTTTGGCAGACGCTTTTTAGTCCAAAGCGACTTAAAAGTCATTCAAAGTGTATTCAAAGTATATCTTTCTTTCATCTCTCTCCTTGTCATGAGCAGCAGTTGCTGTGATTCGCCGACCGATCGGCAGGTGGCGCTGAGCGCGTCTTCGCGTCTGTCCGTCGCAGCAGCGGGTGAAGAAGAAGCGGAGCCCTTAAAGCGCGAACGCGTGTTTTTCTTCCTGCACGTTCGCGCGGTTTGTTTGTTTGGTTGTTTAGTTTGTTTATTTTTCATTGTCCGTCGCTTTAGTTGTCGTGTTTTATAATCTGTCGTTTTTAAAATGCCCAAGAGGTCGTACCCGTTCAGCGAGAGCTTCTCCTCTCAGTATAAGGTTCATGTTGGCCTGAAGGAGATCAACAACTGCGGAGTTTTTGGACTCAAATACAGACAGGAGATTTATGGTGAGACATATACACATTTATAACAGCGTTAGAGTCAAATATGGATCATAAATGAGTTCGTAATCGAATTCTGAAGTTGAAATAAATCCGTTTCAGTGGTTTAAAATAAAGTAATCCTCATGTAAAGGCGAAACATGACTTTATGCAATATAAATCTCTTTTCCCCTCATTTATATGTACATTTCGTTTGCTTTAAACCATTTAAACTGATTTTTCTTACCATTAAGTAATTGTTAAATATTTTAATCGGTGCTCAGTCATAATTGCTCAAGTGTTTGTTGGTTTAATTGCGTTTATCACAAGTTTTACAGCTGCTTTTATAATATTAATGGTTGTTTGCATGACTTAAAATAAGGTAATATTTGTATATAGTTGATTTGTAAAAGTTATTTTTCTGTGTAATAATTATGGAAGCACCTGGGTAGCAAAATTCATTTTGCAAAATGCATTTTTGTGTCTAAAACCACATTTTCCCATAGATATGTGCAATGTTTAGTGCAAAACGAAAATTAAAAGTCATTTAGAAAATTCAAGTTATATATTATAATGCAATCCCAAGTGTCCTCCCCCTAAATCTTAATGCATTTAGAAAAAATAGCATTTAAATGCTAATTTAAATTTAAGTGCTTTTTCATTTTGCACTAAATGTTGCACATCTCTATGGGAAAATGTACATTTAAGCACAGAAATGCATTGCCTTTTTGCATATTCCATTTCAAAATAAATTGCTACTGATATGCTTCCAAATTTCTTTTTTTTTGTTATTATTATTATTATTATTATTATTATTTTTTAATTTCTTCATCACCAGCAGTTTTTTTTTAAATTGTTGTTTTTGTTTTGTTTTGCTTGTTAGTCTCTTACCTTACCAGTTGTTTTCTTTATTTCTTAATTAGAAAAGACCAAAAACCTGCTCTTTAATGGGACCAAAGCCATGATGGGTCGAATCTGGAAGGCGGACGGGGAGGAAAAGGCGTCAGACGCGCTCGTGTCCGATCAGACTGCCGTATCGCCGGCTCCTGGACATCAGACGCTTCTCAAAGGACAAACACGCATTGGGCTGGATGGACGGTTACAGAAAGCAAGTGCTGCTCCAGGTGAATCCATGGGGGGGAAAAAAGCAGCACATATCAGTTCAGTGTGGAAAAAGACTTATTTGTGCTGGCATATGATGATTACACATTGTGTTTGAGTAAAATTGAAGTTTCATACAAACTTTGAGCTGCTGATTCCAAATTTAATGCATGTTTTGCTCTTTCACATCACGCTTTGTCACAAAATAAGCCGCGTTTTGTAGCACTTTTGCTTTTGAGAATCATTTGTGTGGCAAAGTCTTGCATTTTCTTTTAATCGGCAGAAAACGCCATGATTCATGTCCTCGGCTGAGCCACATTATAGCTGTTTGATTCAGATCTCAGCCCCTTTTTCCTTTCCATGCGTGACATTTGTATGCATAATCCTGATTTCAAGTTCTCATTTATGGCCAGTAACAGAAGAAAACGATGTTGTTTGCTTCGTCTGTTTTACTGCATCCAAACAGACACAGAAAATCACAGATTTAGGGGAAAAAAGGCTTATTTTGGTAGTTTTTAGTAACAAAATTACAAAAGTTTCATAATTGTTATGACATCTGACTGCTTTTATTTTAATAAGTGCATTAGAGATTTTATTTCTAATTTAAAAAAAAAAAAATTCATTTTACAGACTCTAAGATCTTTTAATAACATAAGACATACATATGCGCATGCACATGAGTGCATTCAAAGTGGTAGTTCAGTCAAAACTGTTATTTACCCTTCAGAATATAATTTGAGTCATGTGTTTGTGATTTACTTGAGGGTAAGTGACTGTGGTTTTATTCAAACGGTCTTTTAATCAGCGCTGGTGGTGTTTTGTGCTGTCTTGATGTGACTTTCTGTGAACTACTGTCGTAACTCATGTCTGCGTGTGTCGTCAGGTTGTGCAGCGGCTCCTACAGCATGTTGTGTGTGTCAGAGGGTGTCTGGTTCGAGGAAGCCGTGCTCTCAGTGTGAGCGTCCTGCGTGTGCGGCGTGCATCCAGCAGTGCAACAGCTGCTCCGACCGCTGCTGCTCCTTATGCACCGTCACTGAGTGAGTCAACGACACTTAAACTTAAGGACAAATGTCCAGACAGTGTGCTCATTCTCAGGCCATCTAAGGTGTAGATTGGTTTGTTTGTTCATCAGATTTGGAGAAATGTAGCGTTGCATCACTTGCGCACCAACGGATTCAAACACTCAGAATGAGAGTCCAAACAGCTGATTAAAAACATCACAATAATCCACAAGTAATCCACACCACTCCAGTCCATCAGTTCACATCTTGAGAAGACAAAAGCTGAAACAAATCCATCACTGTGATGTTTACATTTTAATTGAAATGATGGAGCCCTACGCGGACCCAACCCGAGTCGCCTAAGCCCGAGCCCTGCCCTTGTCCGACAGCCCATGTTTATTACACTGCTGCTGTTGCAGCCATTAAAATGGTTCCGTTTTGGTTTTTAATGGCAAAGTGGCTAGATTTCATTTCTTCAAGTTAATTTAGAAATGCGTTTAGAACTTATGTTTGTTAAATTCAAGTTTGTCTTTTAAAGCGGCCAGCGGCAATGAGCTGAGCATTGATGCTCAAATCAACACGGCTTGCCTAAAATAAAATCTATAGACATAAAACACTTGATGCGTTTCACAATATTAATTTAAACATTTAACTTCGATAAATGTGCCCTGTTAGACTTGCATCCAGTCGTTTTTCGGAGAGTGGAAGCTAAAACGTGCTTTGCAGGACGTATTCATTGATATTTTTGCATGTTTATTTCGTGCTGCAAATATTAAAGAGGAAAAGATTCACATGCTGCTTGATCTGAGACGAATATAGTTATCTAACTATATTAAAGAGTGTAAAAACACATTTATTATTTGTATTTTATCACAAAATTGACAATTTATAGGCTGAGACTTGCGTGCCACAAATAATGAATGGATGAAAATGTTAAATGTTATTTCCAAGCGTTTATACTGTAAACAAAAAAACGGCGTGTGAATACTCTCGTAGCATTATGTACTTCGGTTCATGAAACCCTGGACTTCTTTTTCTGAGATTTGAGCAGAGGTGTTTGTGTTGCACATCATATATGACAATGTTAGCATCCATTAATTTTAATTGTTGGAGAAAACTGGTTAATTTTGAGCTTTTTTTGCTCCATTTTCATCTTCCGGGTTTAAAATCTACATTGTGCTGATGTCACAGTTTGGATTGTAGTACTTAGATGACGCGTCGGTGTCTCATAATTATTCATGAGACTGTGCGTTCTTATCCAATGAGAAGACGCTTCGCCTAATTATTCATGACAGCGCGTGTTGACTTGCTATGACCGAGGCTTCAGATTGTGAGATTGCGTACAATAACTGAGAGAAACGTTAATGGATCAAAGGAGCCTGTTTTTGTTTGCTTTGAAAGAGTTTGGCACAAACACGATTCATTCATAAGGTGAGTGTAATAGCGTTTTTACAACTCCTTAACGCAACCCATCAAAAGGATTATAAATGCAGCAAAATAAGCCTTAAAAGTTAATAGAGGTGCAACAGCAGGTTCATATATATTTTCGATGCAGTGTACAAATGCCTGTGCATTTATTTGTGGTGTTAACTCAATGGGAGCGAAATGAAACTAACCAGTGTGGAAACAAGGGTTTCATGGCCCTTTAAGAAAAATCAACACATTAACAGAGTTGGAGCCCATAGTGTTTGGGGGGGACACGTACAAAGTTTTTGCATATTGGCCCAGAGCTGACTTGATACGCCACTTACTTGTATGTTAGTTAAAAACGTCTGGAGTTGTGTGTATTATTGTGGTGTTTTTATCAGCTGTTTGGACTCTCATTATGACGACACCCATTCATTGCAGATGTGACGTAAATATAGTTTCATGCTGTTCATCTTGCTGAAATGTCTCATTCTCTGTCTTCAGTTATAGTGAGCGTTACGAGCGTGTCCTCTGCTGTGGCTGTTCATCCTGATAGCAGCGATCACAACAGACGTGTGCTGAGACGACTGACCGTTATGATGCCAGACATTATTTTTAATGCGTTACCCATTACATGTAAATGAGATTACTATTTTATATATGCATTGTTACTTGCTCTGTACTTCCTTTTTATGTACATACTCCTGTGGTTATTCAAATAAATACTTGACATTGATAATTTCCTAATTATGATGTTTGGGTTTTTTTTTATTTTTTTTTTTATTATTATAAATATGCACACACCCACATGTCTGGTCCGCTATCTTGTAGGGACTCTCCATAGGTGTGATGGTTTTTATAGTGTACGAACCTTGTAAATCACCCTACACCTACCCATCACAGGAAACTTTCTGCATTTTTACTTTATCAAACTCATTCTGTATGACTTATAAGCTTCTGTACCCATAGGAACCTCAGTTTAGTTCCACATGAGTCTGTGTATTCAAGTTTAAGTCCCCACCAGTGTGTATATAACCAAAACCCATACTTTTTTTATATATACATATGTACTTGTCATTAGAGCACATTGGATGAAGTCTGTTAACAGTGGTGTGAGCAAGTGTTTGTCACTAGAGGGCAGCACCTGAACATAATACTTTATCAGTTCCTCAATGAACAGCTGTGTTTGTCTATCTGGACTATATTCACGTCTCCAAGCAAAACTCTTATTAAAGGTTTTTAATTATAGTGTTCTTTTTTTCTTTTAAAGTGAAGTGGAAGTATTAATGCAGTTAATATGATTTTAAATGGTGCTGGAATCAGAGGTTTGACACTTTGTGAAACTCAGATCAGACTTCAGTGTTAACTGGAAACTTTTAGCTAATCTGACATCAAATCCTCATGAATGGTTGCATGACATATACGACTTTTTTGGGTTGGAGCAGCTGGACTGTTTCACCCATAGAAATTACCATAGTATAGCCATGGTACTTCAGACCTTTATATTAAGGTTGATGTAAGTTTCTTCTCACCAAGACTGAATTTATTTGATCAAAAATACAGTAAAATAGTAAAATATTTTTGCAGTTTGCAACAATGTTTTCTATGTGAATACCTGTTAAAATGTAATTTATTCCTGTGATCAAATCTGAATTTTCAGCATCATTACTCCAGTCTTCAGTGCCACATGATCCTTCAGAAATCATTCTGATCTGCTGATTTGCTGCTCAAGCATTTATGATTATTAGCAATATTGAAAATTTTGCTGCCCAGTATTGTTGGGGAAACTATGATACATTTTGTTTTTCAGGATTCACAGATGGATAGAAAGTTCAAAAGAACAGCATTTATTTTTCAATTACTTTTTTTTTGCAATATTATAAATGTTTTTACTATCACTTTTGATCAGTTTAATGCATTATATGACCTTTGAAGACCTGGAATAAAGCAGATTAGTTGTATGGACTATGATACATCACAAACTTAATTTGTGTGACTTCAGCATCTCCACAGACGTATGAAGGTGAGTAAATGATGACGTGATCTTTTAATATAGATCATGATAGTGAGGGCAGGAGTCTTCATGCTGTGGAGATGGAAAAGCAATTAGATGTTCCTGACACTCCTCCTGTTCTTTTGTCTGTGCTTCTCTGCAGCTGTCCAGACTTTCATCACGAGCGTTTTACTGTAAAAGGTCACAGCCGTGACTTCCGAGGCGGCTCCTCTTTCTCTGCGCCACATGCCAGGGACCCCCGAAGGCCTGCCGGGCCCCGCTGACTCCTGGACGCACTTAAGTCCAGGCGTGTGGCTCTGTATCACCCCCCATTTGTACAGAGCAGCTGTGCGCAGACACACGGCCGGCCGCGGTGATGCGGCTGCTATAAATACGTGTGCATGTAGTGAAGGAGTGACAGCTGTGCGCTGGACTCCTCTGCTGCTCCATCAACTCACGCGTCATACGGGACAGAAGGACACATTACTAATATGCCCTGTCTCATAGGCAACTTTTGATTTCCAGGAGTTTTTAGACAGTCAAAGTTTGCCATGCAGAAGTTCAGAATTCAGTGTTCTGAATGGTAGCTAGGGTCTGCTAAGTGGTTGTTAATGTTGCTTAGCAACCAAGCATTTGTTACTTGTTGATACAAGTATACATTTTCTAGCTGTTCTGAGTGGTTTCTAGGGAGTCACTATGGTGTTCTGAATGGTTGCTAGGGTGTTGGGAGTATTTGTTACTTGTTGATACAAGTATACATTTTCTAGCTGTTCTGACTGCTTGCTAGGGAGTTGTTAGGGTTTTCAAGTGGTTGCCAGGGTGTTCTGTTGGCTGTTGACAAAAGAATGCATTTTCTTACTGTTCCGAGTGGTTGTTAGGGAGTTGCTAGGGTTTGTGAGTGGTGACTGAGAAAAGAATACATTTCCTGGCTGTTCTGAGTGGTTGCTAGGGTGTTGCTAGATGGTTGCTAATGTGTTGCGAGCATTTGTTACTTTTCTGGCTGTTCTGAGTGGTTGCTAGGGAATTGCTAGGATTTTCTGAGTGGCTGTTGACAAAATAATGCATTTTCTGGCTGTTCTGAGTGGTTGCTAATGTCTTGTGAGCATTTGTTACTTGTTAATACAAGTATATGTTTTCTGGCTGTTCTGAGTGGTTGTTAGGGAGTTGCTAGGGTTTTTGAGTGGTTGCCAGGGTGTTCTGTTGGCTGTTGACAAAATAATATTTTTTCTAGCTATTCCGATTGGTTGCTAGGGTGTTTCTAGGGTTTTCTGAGTGATGACTGACAAAATAATACATTTCCTGGCTGTTCTGAGTGGTTGCTAGGGAATTGTTATTTTTTTTGAGTGGTTGCCAGGGTTTGCTGAGTGACTGTTAACAAAATAATGCATTTTCTGGTTGTTCAGAGTGGTTGCTAGGGAGACACTATGGGGTTCTGAGTGGTTACTAGGGTGTTGCTGGGAGGTTGCCAATGTGTTGTGAGCATTTATTTGCTTGTCGACAAAAGAATGCATTTCCCACATGTTCTGAGTGGTTGCTAGAGAGTTGCTATGGTTTTTGAATGGTTGACAGAATTTTCTGGCTGGCTGTTGACAAAATAATTTTTCTAGCTGTTCTGAGTGGTTTCTATGGTGTTGCTAAGGCCTGTTTTAGTGGTTGCTGACAAAAGAATGCATTTTCTAGCCATTCTAATTGGTTGCTAGGGTTTTCTAAGTGGTGACTGACAAAAGAATACATTTCCTGGCTGTTCTGAGTGGTTGTTATGGAAATGCTATGGTGTTCTGAGTGGTTGCTAGGGTGTTGATAGATGGTTGTTAATGTGTTGCACTTGTTACTATTCTGGCTGTTCTGAGTGGTTGCTAGGGAATTGCTTTTTTTTTTTTTTTTGAGTGGTTGCCAGGGTTTTCTGAGTGGCTGTTGACAAAATAATATTATATATTTTTCTAGCTATTCCGATTGGTTGCTAGGGTGTTGCTAGGGTTTTCTGAGTGGGGACTGACAAAAGAATGCATTTTTCTGGCTGTTCTGAGTGGTTGCTAGGGAGTTGCTAGGGTGTTTTAGGTGGCTGTTGACAAAATAATGCATTTTTCTGGATGTTCTGGTGTTGCTAAGTGGTTGCTAGGGTATTCTGAGTGGTTTCTAAAGCATTGCAAGGTGGTTCCTCAGGTGTTGTGAGCATTTTTAGCTTGTTCATACAAGAATTCATTTTCTAGCTGTTTTTGATGGTTGCTAGAGTGTTGCTGGGTATTTGCTATGGTGTTCTAAGTGGTTGTTAGTAGGAGTGGAACGGTACATTTATTCCTACAGAGGATTTTCAGTATGTGTCTACACGTGTGTCCTCTAGCGTTTTTAACCACCATTTATAATCTCAATAAAACTCGTGCTTTGTTACTTTTGATATAGTACATATAGTACAACTAATTAAAATGTATCATATTTAGTATAATCGCTCAGTAAGTGTTTCAACCGCGGAATCAACTTGTAAACAAAACGTCACGTACATTTACCTCAGTAAAGTCACCGGTGTTCTCAGTTTGTTAGTTCTCTAGAGAAATAAACTCTAGAGAGGAGCATTTTGTTAAATATATGCACTATATTAGCCTCTATGTTCATTATTATTTTACTTAACCTGTTACTTTTCTGTTTGTTTACGTTTAGGTTAGTTGTTAGAGAGTTGCATGGTGGTTGCTAACAACTTGTAAGCTTGTTGATAGAAATATCTGTTTTCAAGCAGTTCAAAGTAGTTGCTAGACAGTTGCTGGTTTGTTTTGAGGATATGATGTTATCATGATTATTGTCCTGTGTTAGTACTACGGTATTCTGTAAAACACCTTGAAAATATGACGGTGCATGAACACAATATCACAATATTTATCAAAGTATTACCACCTCATAGCATCAGTGTATGACCACAGTGCTATAAAGGTGATATTGAGGATATAATGTTTTGATGTTAATTATATAAGACACAAAGGTCTCGTCTCTGACAGAGCATTGCTCTTTTTCTGTTTTATGTGCACGAGTGTGTGTGTGTGTAAGGCTGCATCGCTCCTTTTCAAGTGTGACCACCTGTCTTTTGTTATGAGGTAAATAAATAAATAAACATGGCCAGCACCAGATGTCCCCGGCCGTCCGTTCAGAGGTCAAGGTCTCCCACCGCTGGCCTTGCGAGGTGAAGACATCCAAGTTTCAACTTCACTTCTCCTACAAAGACTTGCTGTCGTCTGGGGAATACATGCAAATGTGCTAGCTGTGGTGAAATGGAAATTACATGAAGCTTTTTGATAAGCGAGGGCAAAACACACATCTAATTAAGTCAAAGAGACGACAGCGCGCTCATCAAAGAGTGCAACTAGTCATGGCATGCTTGTTTCTCATTTGCTAGTTGTCTAGTCCGGTCCTTCAACTGGTTTTGCAGATTTTATATCAAATATCAAGCAGAGACCAAACAGTACACAAGATAAAATAGCCTTAAAATCAATAGAAGTTCAAACAATATTGCAAAATTATGTGACGTGAAAGACTACACTTTATAGTTTTACCTTGTCCATTTAGTTGAAGTGTTTGCTTTCTAAATGTCTCTAAACATTTAGAATAATATTATATTTTACCCTTTTTAATTTCGTCTGTGTCATAGCTTCTTTTACTTGTATTTTCTACTATGTGGTTGATCGTGTGTTTTGAGCATTGTTACCTTGTCAATACAAGTACTGTATGCATTTTTCAAACTGTTTTGAATGGTTGCTATGGAATTACAAGGGTTTTCCGAGTGGTTGCTAGGCTGTTGCTAGGGTCTTTTGGGTGGTTGCTCACATGTTGTGAGCATTTTTAACTTGTTGACACAAGTATGTATTTTTAACTGTTCTGAGTGGTTTCTAGGGTGTTCAAAGTGGTTACTAGCATGTTTCTAGGTAGCTGCTCACATGTGAGAATTTTTAGTTTGTTGATACAAGTATGCACTTTTCTAGCTGTTCTGAGTGGTTACTATGGAGTTGCTAAGGTTTTTGAGTGGTTGCTAGGCTGTTGCTAGGGTCTTCTGCATATTTGCTCACATCTTGTGAGCATTTTAGCTTGTTAATACAAGTATGAATTTTTCTACCTGTTCTGAGTGGTTGCTATAAAGTTGACAAGGTTTGCTGAGTGGTCGCTAGGTGGTTGCTCATGTGTTTTGAGTATTTTTAGCCTTTTGATACAAGCATGCATTTTTCTAACTGTTCTGATTTGTTCCTATGGACCTCCTAGGGTGTTCTGAGTGGTTGCGCACATGTTGTGACAATTTAGCTTGTTGATACAAGTATGCATTTTTCTAGCTTATCTAACTATAGAGTTGCTAGGGTTTTTGAGTGGTTGCTAAGGTGTAGCTAGGGACTTCTGAGGTTGCTGGGGCATTGCTAGGGTGTTTTAAATGGGGGCTAGGATGTTTCTAGGGTGTTTTGGGTGGTTGCTGGGTGATTGCTCAATTGTTGTGAGTATTTGTTACTTGTTGCATTTTCATAGTTGTTGCTATAGAGTTTCTAGGGTGTTCTGAGTTGTTGCTGTGGTGTTTTAACTTGATACAAGTATGCATTTTTGTAGCTTAACTATAGAGTTGCTAGGGTTTTTGAGTGGTTGCTAGGGTGTTGCTAGGGTCTTCTGGGTGGTTGCTATGTAGGTGCTCGTGTTGTGAGAATGTATTTTTTTAAAACTGTTCTGAGTGGTTACTATGGAGTTGCAAGGGTTTTCAGAGTAGTTGCTAAGGTGTTGCTAGGATCTTCTGAGAGGTTGCTGAGGTGTTCCTAGTGCATTCTGGGTGGTTGCTGGGGTGTTGCTAGGTGATTGCTCAAGTGTTGTGAGCATTTGTTACTTGTTGATACAACTCTGCATTTTGTGATCTGAGTGGTTACTATGGAGTTGCTATGGAGTTACTATGGAGGTGTTCTTAGGGTCTTCTGAGAGGCTGCTGGGATATTGGTTGGGTGTTCTGAGTGGTGGCTAGGGTGTTCTGAATTGTTTCTAGGGTGTTTATACATAGTTACTCACATGTTGTGAGAATTTTTAGCTTGTTGAAACAAGTATGCATTTTTCTAACTTATCTGAGTGGTTACTATGGATTTGCTAGGTTTTTTTTTAGGTTGCTAGGGTGTTGTTGGGGTCTTCTGGATCGTTGCTAAGTAGTTGCTCATGTGTTGTGAGCATTTCTCCTTGTTGATACAAGTATGTGTTTTGCAGTGGTTGTTCTGGTGTTGCTAGGACATTGCTCAAGTGTTGTGAGCATTTTTTAATTTTTTTACAAGTAGCTGTTCTGAATGGTTGCTATAAAGTTGTTAGGGTGGATGCTAAGTACTTGCTAGGTGTTTACTCATGTGTTTTGAGCATTTTTAGCCTTTTGATACCAGTATACATTTTTCTAACTGTTCTGATTGGTTCGTATGGACTTCCTAGGGGTATTCTGAGTGGTTGCTACAGTGTTTCTAGGGTGTTCAGAGTGGTTACCAGGGTGTTTCTATGTAGTTGCTCACATAATGTGAGTATTTGTAGCTTGTTCATACTAGTATGCATTTATCTAGCTGTTCTGAGTAGTTACTATGAAGTTGCTAGGGGGTTCTGAGTGGTTGCTAGGGTGTTTCTATGTAGTTGCTAACATGTTGTGCACAGTTTTAGCTTGTTCATACTAGTATGTATTTATCTAGTTGGTCTGAGTAGTTACTATGAAGTTGCTAGGGTGTTCTGAGTGGTTGCTAGGGTGTTTCTAGGGTGTTCAGAGTGGTTGATAGGGTGTTTCTATGTAGTCGCTCACATGCTGTGAGTGTTTGTAGCTTGTTCATACTAGTATGCATTTATCTAGCTGTTCTGAGTAGTTACTATGAAGTTGCTAGGGTGTTCAGAGTGGTTGCTAGGGTGTTTCTAGGGTGTTCAGAGTGGTTGCTAGGGTGTTTCTATGTAGTAGGTCTCATATGTTGTGAGTATTTGTAGCTTGTTCGTACTAGTATGCGATTTATCTAGCTGTACTGAGTTGTTACTATGAAGTTACTAGTGTTTTTGAGTGGTTGCTAGGGTGTTTCTAGGGTGTTCAGACTGGTTGCTAGGGTGTTTCTATGTAGTAGCTCTCACATGTTGTGAGTGTTTGTAGCTTGTTCATACTAGTATGCATTTTTATCTAGCTGTTCTGAGTAATTACTATGAAGTTGCTAGGGTTTTTCTAGGGTGTTCAGAGTTGTTGCTAGGGTGTTTCTAGGGTATTTCTGTGTAGTTGTTCACATATTGTGAGCAGTTTTAGCTTTTTTAAACTAGTATGCATTTATCTAGCCGTTCTGAGTTGTTGCCATAGAGTTACTAGGGTGTTACTGTGCGCTTGGTTACATCGTTAGCTGGTTTCTTTCTTTGCAATATTTAAACCATATAACCTTCCAGCTCTAATCTGTGACTATAAGGCACAAAGATATAAAGATAAACATAAACATGATGATTTCCTGTAAATCTGCTGTGAGATAGATTTGATTTCCTGTTCATGAACAGTGAAAGAACAGTTTGCTAACCACATGTGACCTTTGACATCAACAACAAATAAATGTGTTTTCTCCTCCCATATTATTCCCATATATTTAGCATTGTTTTGCATCTGGTTACTAATTTTCTGACTGATCTCTGGCAGCAGGTGTAATGTTAGTAAAGCGTAATCCTCCGGGCCTCTAGTTTAAATTCTAGTATTTCTAGCCGGACCGCCACACACCCTTATTTACACGTCGTTGTCTTTGAACGGGTCTAAAGCGTAACGTCTACAGCGGTTCACTGAGCTTCAGGGCAGAACCTGAGCGCCGCAGCGGACAATAGACACGCCGAACTACTAAGCGCACACAAAAGAGTCGGGGTATTTGCAGGGGTGGATGGGGGCTTCAGTCCCGATGGGGGCAGGGTCATGGGAATCACACCGCCGAGCAGCTGGATTGCTTTACATGTGCAGTCGGAGAATAATTAGCATCTCGCTCGCTAAGAAAATGACCAATGAATTGGCTTTGAGATTCCGAATTAGCCACGCATTTCTCGTCCTCCTCCGGCGTGAATGTTTGTTTGCTCAGAATGCAAATGAGCGTCCAGTGAAGGAGGCGTTCGTTTCATTTGTTTAAGAGAGAGGAAGTTAAAAATGAGTTCAGCTTTATAAGGGTTAAAACTGGATCTTTCCACATCATCATCTGAATTGATGAGAAGCTGCAGTGTTTTCTGTGCACAAATCTCCACTGAAAGACAAGACGACTGATGGGAAACTCTCTTTGACAGGTCATTCATTCTGGGCTCACATACATTTAGCAAATGACCTTCCAGTGACAGTTTTCTGGTCACCTGGAAGGCTTTTAAAAAATCTGTTTATAAAGATTACACTCAAAAAGAGCTTTGAAATAATTAGGCTGAGCAAAACTAGGAAAGTTATATTAACTCCAGTTAATTTTTCAAGATTTTTTACAATTTTAGTAAAGTCATCTGGGGTCATATATTCTTTAAATACTATGTGTAGTTTTGTTGTTTTATGAAGATGAGGGTGTCCATGTTGACATCTGTTTATTTTATCTAGTACTACAGGTGATGAACTTACTATACTGTAGAGTTTGACTGGAAACATATTCTGAGATGATTTTAATTTCATAATTTTTTAAAATTATTTTATTTCCTTTTTTAAATTCCTATGGAAGCAAACCACTCATTTGTTCTCAAAGATATTATTTTTTAAAACCCTAATCATTTATCTCTTGAATATGTTGCCAACTTTATTATATTGCACAAAAAAACACACAATTCAAAAACAAAAATTATGTAAATATTACATTTTTTCTTCTTGAATTTAACACTGTAATTTCACCTCTCATACAAATAAAATTTATTTTTTGACCGAATGCATTTCCATGACTTTTCCAGTCACGTGCAGCATTTAACAAAATATATTTTATAGAAATTACACTAAAAAGAGCTATGAAATCTGAGCAAAATAGGGAATTTATATTAACTACAGAATTTTAAAAAACTTTTTAATATTTTACTGAAGTCACCTAGATTGTATTTTCTTTTATTTTGTGTAGTTTTGATGTTTTATGAAGATGTTGACATCTGTCTAATTTCAGTAGATTCTACAGGTGATGAACTTACGCCAAAATACTGTGGAGTTTGACTGGAAACATATTCTGGGATGATTATTTTATTTATTTATTTTTTTTTTTTTTTCAGGTCTACAAAAGCAAACCACTTGTTTGTCCTCAAAAATATTATTTTATATTCTGAAAACCCTAATCATTTTTCTTTAGAATTTGTTGCCAACTTTATTATATTGCACACACAATTTTTATTCAAGAACAAAAATGATGTAAATATTCCATTATTTCTTCTTGAATTTAATTCAAATTTTACCCCTCATAAAAATTTGATTTATTTTTTTAACCATGCATTTCCATGACTTTTCTAGTCACCTGCACCTACACTATTTTATATTACATTATTTTGATTTAAGAGCAATGAAATCTGAACTATGAAATATGAAAAATAGGGAATTTATTTTAACTACAAACTTTTTTTGTGTGGTTTTGATGTTTTATGAAGATGTTGACATCTGTCTAATTTTTTATAATTAATGAATAATTCATAATAATTATTTTTAAATAATTTCAGTAGATTCTACAGGTGATGAACTTACCACAAAATACTGTAGAGTTTGATTGTAAACATAGTTGTTTTATTTTTAGCCCTACAGAAACAAACCACTCCTTTGTTCTCAAGGACATATTACTTATATTTTTTTAACAAAATATCTTGTATACTTCTTGTATTTATTATCTTAAATTCCCTGTATTAATGCTCATAAAATGTCAGACTGATTTATTTTAACCAATGCATTTCCATGACTTCGCCATTTCACATATTTAAAAATATATTACAGCTGTGAAATCTCAGCAAAATATGTAATTTACTTTAACAACAGAATTTTTCAAATCTTTTAAGGATTTTAGTAAAGTCATCTGGATTGTATTTTCTTTTTTTGTGTGTAGTTTTGATGTTTTATAAAGATATGCTTGTAAAATGTCAGATTGATTTATTTTAACCAATGCATTTCAATGACTTTTCCAGTCACCTTTTTCAGAGATTACACTCAAAAAGTGCAATAAAATAAAAAAGATGAGCAAAACTAAATTTATATTAAGCATAGAAATTCCCAGGTTTTCCATGACTGAAGATGATTCTACTTGTAACTGTTAATCATTTTTCCTCTAATGAATATTCATATTGTTCTGAATGCTGTTTTTCTGAAATGCAACATCACTCTAGCATCGTTTTTCAAAAAGACAACCACAATAATTCCACAGAAAATGTTGTTTAATCTACGCTTCAGCTAAATAAAGATCTAGATAAAGATTGTCACATTTTCACAGCACAAACAAACAGGCACAATGTGCCTGAGAAGAAAGAAAGAAAAAGAAACAAAGAAAGAAAGGAAGAAAGCAAAGCAAGCGCAAACACACAAACAAACAAGAGAATCCAAATAAATTACCAAAGAATTCAGGCAAAATCAACTCAAACAGATTGTCATCTACATTCACTAGAGGACTTACAATGAAGCTTTTGTTTCCTATAAAATATGTTTTTGTTTATCAAAAAATTATATTACATCTAATGGCACTTCTACAAAGTCTATTAAAAAGTCTCAACTTAGTATCTTTCATTTTACAAGTCAAAATTCTGATACAGTAAAATTTTGCACAAGAAACAAATCAATAAATATTACTTACGATTATACAATTCACAGTCTGAACCTTTAGAAGACAATAATCCGGTATTAATGTACATATACAGCCGTCATTCAGCAGACTGAACTGAGAAAAACACCTTCATCGTGTTAAAAGAGACATTATTACTGAAAATCTGACAGCAAAAACACTGAACGATTCGCCGTTCTTACTGTCCGCGCTGATGAGTTCGTTATTGCATTCATATATCAGTTTTATGAATAGCTTTGAAATGTTTTTCTTGAATGAAGAACAGCGTCGGTGTAAAAAGAAATATTAAAAAACATTCAAATGCACAAAAATCTGCTAAATCACCAACATGTGAAATCTTCCGATAGCCCACGAACTCCAGTGTAACATGATATTAATTTGCACAGGACTAAAAATGTAAAAAATAAACCAAAACGTGCAATGAATCATGATGCAGATATGCAAGAGAATAAGACGCACGTTCGATTTTATACGTGCATCATCAGAAATATCATAATTGTGGGCGTTTCAGGTAGATTTTTAGTCTTCAGGTCGTTCGGATGTTTGTGCTTGTGAACCAACAGTTTTTAACCTCACAAATGAGGAGAGTTCAGACAACGACGGCGATTTTAACTGGAAGACTGTGAAAAACTGCAGCTTTTACCAGAGATTTCATTCTATGTTCTAAACAAAATGAGACAATGATTCGATAAATAAAATACATATTTACAATAAATATACAGTTAGAAATAGCAGCCTACGGTATATGAGTGTTGTATCTATCAGTGAAGTGCTCGACGGTCGATGAAATCAGGTACTCACATACAGCAACTGATCGATTATCCCAATATTAGAGCGCAAATATCAGCACAATCGTCTTCCATGCTTTAAACAAAGTCAAGTCTAGAGTAAACCCTGAACCAAAACCAGCTAATAAATAACTAATCAAGTTTATCAGGACCGATGAAACATACAGCATAACGTGGGTGGGTTTTTAGTGCTGATTACTGTTACTACACAAAACAGCCGGTCAAATAAGCACAAAATAAGAAAACATTTTTGAGATTCAGTCAGCAGTGGTTTAACCATATTTCTGTCTGCAGAAAAAAAGATGTGAAATTAAACAACACAGGTTCCAGTAGATGTTAGCAAAACTATAAGAAGTAGTCCTTAACTAGTCCTTCATGTCTTCTAAACCCTGACCTCGACTAAAAAGAAAATCACGTAATCCTGACCGATAGCCAGTAGCTTTAAAAGGTGTCGTCACTTTAAATGTTGCCAAGTGCTTCAGTGAAACATTTCAGTGACAAAGCCCTTCAGGAGATGAAAACACACAAAACTATAACAGCATAAATAAAATCTGCCCGACTGTACTTCAGATATGCGGTTACGCAGAAAAACAATGAAATCATAAACATACAGTACTTCTTCAAAACTTTCTGTCGTGATGCGCAAATGATTTGTAAAAAATTACAGCAGATACAAAAGCAAATCTTCTGGACGGAGCTGCAGAACTGTCTTATCAGTGCACTGCGTATATATTTGTTTTTTGTTTTTTTACCGTTCATCAACAATTTGATGTATTTGGGACTTTGACATCATATATATATATATATATATATAAAATATGAAGTTTATTTGCAAAAACATTCTTTTACATTTTCAAAAAACACATTTTTTTTTATTATGTGATCATGTTTTTATTGTTTTATTGTTTTAGCTGTATTTTTTTACTTTTTTAAATGTATATCAAAATAACCCAACTGCAGTTTGACTGAGTAATTGGAATGCACCGTGAAAAAACATAATTTTTGAAAATTAAGCGTTTATGAAAATCAATAAAAATGTATGTTTTTGCAAATAATCTTTTTATGTATATATATGTGTGTGTGTGTGTATTTATGAAGAGTTACGTTGCAAAACTCAGTTTTTGATTGAATATCATGTCATATTTTTTGTTCTGTTATGTTTTTATTGTGTCAGCTAGATGTATTTTATTATATATTAATAACTAGAGTTATTATTATTTAATCAAAACAATCCAACTGATTTATCAGTTGAGTTATCCATTTTTGAAACTCTTCACATATATATATATATATATATATATATATATATAATAAAAAACCATTAAAAAATATATGTATCATATATTTAAAAGAGTTAAAAATGTGTGTGTGTGTGTGTGTGTGTGTGTAACGTTTTTTTTTAACTGTTAACGGTTTTTGAAGTGTTATTTATAACATATACATACATTTTTTATCTGTTATATATATATATATATATATATAAACAGTTAATCTCACCCACCCACCCTCTCACACATTTATATTATATATATATATATATATATGAAGAGTTCAGATGCAAAACCAGCTAAAAGCCATCTCGGTCAAAAATTAGATAATGATACTGAGTGAATGCTCCTGACACGTATTATTTGTCCATCAAATACTTTCTTTTCAAACTCGCTAAATTCCAGCCTCAGCCCAATCAGAAGTACCGGTACTTACATAGAAACTTATACTGTACATCTGAGCCTGATAAAAATGCATTTTTTAAAGAAAGACGTCAGATGGATTTAGCTGGTTTGTATCTGAACTCTTCATTCATATATATATACATATATATATATATAATTAAATGATCAAAGTTGTCCTAAAACCAAAACAATACCCATTCTTGTCTTAGGACAACTTTGATGAGCTTTTTTGATCCACACGTCATATATATCAAAGGCCCCAAGTTTATCAAATTGTTGCTTGCTGGAGACACAGTTGTGTTTTAAAAGCATTATTGAACCAATTTTCTGCCACCTGCAAAATACTGGGTATTATTATTACAGTATTATTCTTCTTCATAAAAACTGCTGTCGTTTTTCTACAAAAGGACGTGATTGCACGGCGCCCTTATCCGATAGCGAGCGTTTTGACGAGGCCGCAGTGGAACTTGCGTATGTGGCGGTAGAGATCGCCGGACTGCGTGAAGCGCCGCTCGCACCACTTGCAGGCGTGCGGTTTCTCGCGCGTGTGCACCACGGCGTGCCGGCTCAGGTTGTGCGAGTACTGGAAGCTCTTTCCGCACTGTCCGCAGGTGTACGGCTTCTCGCCGGAGTGCGTGCGCTCGTGCCGCTTGAGCGTGTACATGCAGGAGAAGGTCTTGCCGCACTGCGAGCAGGTGGGGACGGATCCGTCGGGCGAGAGCTTGGAGCGGACGCCGTCCTTCTCGCGGAAGTGCGAGCTGAGGTGGAGCTGCAGCACGTGCGGGCTCGGGAAGACCTTGCTGCAGAGCGGGCACACGCAGACCTGCTGCCCGCCCGGCGGGAGAAGTACCCCGCTGGACGTGGAGATGTCCGAGGACGCCAGGTCGTCCTCGTCCTCGCCCTCGCTGTCCCCGAGCTGGCGCTCGGGACGCACGCGCAGCCCCTCCTCCTCCTCCTCCATCAGGTCGTCGTCCGGAGGGAGCAGCGAAGCCGCGGCCTTGTTGTCGGGGAAGAGGGCAGCGAACCCTGTCACCACCGAGCTCCTGGCGCTATTCCCAAAGCGCTGGCTCTCCGGGCTCACCGGATCAGCGTCCTCCTGCTCTGACAGCAAGTCATGTTCGTCTTTAACAAGTGGCTCGGTGCCCTGCTGCTGGCTGTCGAGGGCCAGCTGTCCCGAGACGTAGGAGGGGTGGAAGGCGTCTCGGCTCGACAGAGGCTTGAAAGACAAATCCAGCGCGCAGTCCGTGTCATCCGATGCCCGGGACCTCTGGGACGCGGGGACGGCCGAACCACTGACATCAGCTTTTGTTTTTCCAGCTGTTCGGACACAGGCCTCGGCCTCGGCTGACACATAATTGACACCTACAAGGTCCGGGGACCCGGCGGGGTGACCGTTCGCCTTCTGCCCGCCGCAATCTGTGTCGCTCGCCGCCTCGCACAGCTCCTTATCCTTCAGCTTCCCCTTGCACACTTTGACGATGTCGTACATGTGCAAGTAGCTGGCGGCCGCCAGGACGTCCTCCACAGGGAGCGTGCCGAACTCCAGCTTCCCCTCGTACATGAACTCCAGCAGCAGCCCGAACGCCGGCGCCGTCACGATGTCGCCGTTCAGGTGCACCACGTCCCTCTTGTCCAGCTGGTCCCGGTAGAAGAGGTGGAAGTACATGCTGCACGAGGCCAGGACGGCTCGGTGCGCTTTGAATCGCGCCTCTCCCACCAACACCGTGCAGTCGCAGAGAAAGCCTTGGTGTCTCTGCTGACTCAGGCACTGCAGTAACTGGCGGCTATGGTCTGGGAACTCCATTCTCGTGGCGTGACCTGCCGGGAAAAACAGGAAAAACTGGATGTTAAATAAACGCCGGGTAGCCATTCACGACGGCGCATCTTACAGGCCGCCGGAGACAAACAAAAGTACACCCAACCCGCTGCGTGCTGCATTACAAACACGACCCGTGCCTTTTTTTTTTCTTCTAACGCTTCTCATACATGAACAAGTTTGCATGTTATTTTCCTGCGAGGCTGCTTTGAAACAGTCTGCGTCGTATAAAATAAACGGCTCGTCAACAAAAAGAGAAAAGGTTTTATCTCACAGAAAATCTTTCTAAAACCAGGTGTGCTTTCAAGCTGTTTGTAATGCAGCTATGTGAAAGAAACACTCAGAATTGTTATTTTACTTCTAATTCAACATAAAGGCCACTAAAAACAAACAAAATAATATCCTACTACATTAAAAATGAGTTTTGAGATTGAGCCTTCAATGCAGCTGCAGTATATGTGTCAAAATCTGACATTTTATTTGAGTTTCAAACATGCTTTTTAATGCAAAACAAACTGTCTCATTAGTAAGAATTGTTTATTTCACTACTAAGTTAACATACAGTTTACATACTGTGTTAGAAACAAGTTGTGCTTCCAAGATGCTGTGCTTTTGCAATGTACAGCTTCAGTATATGTCCAAAACTGTAATTTTAAAGCTTTTTAAAATCAGAATTATAGTTTGACGTTATAAACAATCTGTTATTTCACTTCTAATTCAACATAAAGGCCACTGAAGACAAACGTAATATCCTACTATATTAAAAAACAAGCTTCTAAGTTGTTTGCAGCTGCAGTATATCTGACAAACTGACATTTTAATTGACTTTCAAGGATGCTTTTTAATGCATAACAAACAGCTGTCTTACAATTATAGTTTTAAGCTACAAAAGAATCGTTTAACATACAGTATACATATGATATTGTAATATTTTTGCTTTAAAGATGTATGCAATGCATAGCTTTAGTAAATGTCCAAAACTGACATGTAATTGTGAGTTTCAAAGCTTTTTAAACTCAGAATTATAGTTTGAAGCTAGACAAAATAATTTATTTCACTTCAAATTCAACATAGAGATCACTGAAGACAAATGCAATATCATACTATATTAAAAACAAGTTGTGCTTTTAAGATGTTTGTAATGCAGCTGCATTATTTCGACTGTCAAAAATGTGACTTTGCTTCTGAAAACTCAGGATTATAGTTTGAATCTACGTTTATTTCACGTTTAATTCAACATACAAGCCACCAGAGATCATCCTACAATAAAAAACGAGTTGCTTCCAAGATGTTTGCAACGTGCAGCTGCAGTATATCTGTCAAAAACTGACATTTTAATTGAGTCTCGAAGATGCTTTTTAATGCACAACAAACAGCTGTCTCACAGTTATAGTTTTGAGCCACCAAATCATCTTTATTTCACTACCAAATTATACATACAATATCAAACTATATTAAAAACAAGATGTTTGCAATGTTTCAGTATGTCAAAAATTGAGTTTCAAAGATGCTTTTTTAACTGAAAACTCAGAATTATAGTTTGAAGCTACAAAAAAATCAATTATTTCACCTCTAATTCAACAGAGATCACTGAAGACAAACACATGCAATATCATACTACATTAAAAACAAGTTTCAAAGATGTTTGTAATGCAGCTGCATTATTTCAGCTGTCAGAAATGTGAGTTTTTAAGTCAGAACTTGTATAGTTTCAAGCTACAAACAAACTTATTTCCCTTCTAATTCAACATGCAAGCCACCAAAGATCATCCTACATTAAAAACGAGTTGCTTCCAAGATGTTTGCAACGCGCAGCTGCAGTATATCTGTCAAAAACTGACATTTTAATTGAGTTTCGAAGATGCTTTTTAATGCACAGCAAACAGCTGGCTCCGAACTATGGTTTAGAGCTACAAAAGAGTCGTTTGTTTCACTTCAACATACAAGGCACTGAAGACGAACAAAAGCAGTATCACACTACATTAAAAACAAGTGCTTCCGAGATGTTTGCGACGCGCAGCTAAGCTTATGTGTCAGAAATTAAAATGAATTCAAGACAGTGAATAAAAGCCAACTTGTTTACATTTAAGCCTAGATCGCAAAGCTCAACATACCCCTTCTTTCAGCGCTCACACAAGTTGATCTTCACTTTGCGCTTCCCATCGAACAGCAGCAGTGAATGAGCGTAAATCCAGTCATGCGCAAACAACATCTCCAAACGCAAGTTTGCGGACTAAAACATGACGAACATCATACAAACTGAATGAAAAGAATATCTCCAGAGCAGCCGACGACTAACCGCAACCTATCGTCCATGTGAGCGGAGAGAAAGAGCGTGTGTGTGCGCACGCGTGTGTGTGTGTGTGTGTGTGTGTGTGTGAGATCTGGTGGAGTCAGCTGCTCTGACATCAGCCTCAAATCTCCAGCTGTGTCTTTATGCCATATGTTTCTCAGAGGAACCTCAAACTTCTCAGAGTTTTTGCATTTTAACTCGGCGGCGTTATAATTCTAACACGATCCTTAGACAGAAAAAACACACGCGTCTCGCTGATATTAAAGTTTTCAAAGCGCGAACGAGCTCATGACAGGATACTTTTGTTTTAAAACAAACTCGCGAGAACAGGTCAGCGGCGCATTACGCGGAACTTTGACGCGCTTTTCTCCTTCTCCAGTGTCTTAACTCTTTCCCGAAGCTCTCGCAAGCTGCTGTGGCTCAGTGCATTCTAAAGTCCCGGCAGCGGAACTCAGACAGTGTCGCGGATCAAACGCGCCGCGCCGCGCCGAGCGCGGATACATTGTGTCACATTCAAGTCCAGATCAAAGCGCGTAACGTTACTCACTGCTGTGTCCTCAGATGGACCGGCGTGCTCTCATGGTGTGTGTCCAGATGTTGGAGTCTGTGTGTTTCTGCTCCTCAGCGCGATTCGAGTCCGGTGCGCTTGAAGCCCTGCGCTGCGCGTGTGTTTGTGTGTGTGTGTGTGTGCGTTTGTGTGTCAAGCAGGTTGTTAATGGTCCAGTCTCGCGATAACACCAGTGCACTGTACTTCAGGACAAACTCACACTGGGGCAGTAAGTAGCAGTGTTCACTTGTAAGACAGCTGTGTGACTCACTGCATTTATAAAACACCGTTTATTTGTGATATATAAGTAAATAATAGTATATACCATTTAAAGTACATCATATTTTATTAAATTAAATCCATTTCTATTCTGTTATTATTATTATTATTTTATGTTTTGGGGTTTATTCACAAACTACAATATATCTGCCTTAATTTTATTTTCAAATTTCTTAACGCATTTTATATATTGAGACTGTGCATCTAAAAATCTGTTTGTTTTTTTTTGTAATATTTTATTTATTGATTTTTATTTTTTTTATTTTTTTAGGGTTAGAATATCTGTCTTAATTTTATATAATGTGTTAATTTCAGATGTATACATGCATTTTGTATCTTTAGGTTGTGTGTTAAAAACACCTGAAATCTATTATTTACTGATTTACTTTTTATGTTTTGGGGTTTATTCACAAGTTAAGTTTTAAAATACAATATTTTAATGTTATATTAACTGATGTTAATGGGTTAATGTTTTAAAATAATTAATTATTAATGTTAAATGAATTATAATTAATTACAATTTAAAAATAATTTTAAAAATTAAATATAAACATTATTTATTTAAAATTATTTAACAAAAGATTTTTTTATGTTTTAGTCACAAATTACAACATCTGTCTGGTTCATTTCAAATTTATTCATTTTGTATCTTGAGGTTGTGTGTTAAAAATACCTAAAATTTACTTTTTTTTTCTTTGTAATTGATTTTATTTTTTTATGTTTGGGGTTTATTCACAGGTAACAATATCTTAATATGAAAAATTTTAATTGTATATTAACTGATGTTAATGGGTTAATTTTCTTTTTCAAAAAATAAATGTTTAATTAATTATAATTAATTAATTAAAAATGTAAAATAATTTCAAAAAAATAAAATATTTATTTAAAGATATTTTACAAATTTTTGATTATTTAAAAATATAACAACAATATAACAAAGACTTATTTTTAGTCTTTCAAATCCTATGTGACTAATCTAAAGTAAGTAATGAGTATCATTGAAAATCTGTTTTTGTTTCCATCAATACAACAATAAGAATTGATAAAAATATCAGAATAATAAACTTGGAAATAAACAAAAAGATTTAGAATTCAGATAAAAATGAAATAATAATAAAAATAATTTAAAATCATTACAGTCATTTTAAAAACAATACGATATTTAAAAATGTAAAAATAATTATAATAATGTAGACAATTTTACAAGGCTTTTTAAAATCTCCTATGTGACTAATTTTTTTTTTTCAATTTACACTTTTTTCAATTTACACTTGGAAATACAACAATGAAAATCAAAATATTAAATGCATTTTAAATTTTAAAGTTTTCATCATTTGCTCATGATTTTTTTCATTTACTTAAACTGTTAACCGTTAGAAAAAAGCTAAAAATAAGAGACATTTGCAAACACAAAGTGAGATGAAGAGGACTTTAAACTAAAGAGCGTCAATATAAGACTGTTCCCTTTCTCTAGAAAATGAAGTGTTTTTTGGAGAGGGCTCTAGATGCTAAAGTTATTGCAAATTGCAACGATCCTCTCAAACCCGTCCAGCCTAAATGCATTCCACTCTTTCAATACATTTAAGTGTATAATTAGAGGTCTTTTGAGAAGCTGCCCCTCCTCCTGTGGCCTTTGTTGAGAGCGCTGATTTGTTGTGTGTTGGGAGAGCGTTTGCTGGGATCTAATCGAAGCTAATCCTGCCCTGAGCTGGAATGTCTTGGCACTGACTCGCACTATACAGTCTTACTATTTTCACCCTAAAGTTACTCTGGTCCGCGGTTTGGAGGGTGGCCGTGCTTTTATCTAAATTGCGTATAATGCATGCAGGATTTTTTCTGGTTACTGGTTGTCATACTAATATATAGGGCACACATCCAAGTGGGTTTTTAAAAGACCAAGTTGAAAATCTGGGAAAATTTTAGGAAATACAGCACTGAAAATGAATGAAAATATGTGAATAATAAACCTGGAAATAAACCAAAAGATTAAGAATTCTAAAAAAAATAATTAATTAAAAATAATAAATAAAATTTTTAATTATTTATTTTAAAAAATAACAATAAAAAAAACTTAAAAATTATTGTTTATTATTAAAAAAAAAAAAAAAAGGCTTATATTTCAGTTTTTCTAATTCCTATGTGACTAAAATAAGAAATGAGTGTCATTGAAAATCTGGGGGGTTTTTTGTTTCCATCTACACTTGGAAATACAACAATGAAAATTGATTAAAAATATATCAGAATAATAAACTTGTAAATAAATTGAAAGATTTAGGATTCTGATAAAAATAAAATAATTATAGAAAATAATTTAAAATCATTACAATTATTTTACAAATAATAAGAAATTAAAACTAATTTAAAATGTTTAGAAAAAAATGTTTTTTTTTTTGTTTGTTTGTTTGTTTTACAAAATTAATTAGGCTATTTTTAATTCTTTAAAATTTATATGTGACTAATCAAAAGTAAGGAAACTAGGATTTTTGTTTGAAAATGAAATTAATAAAGGCTGTTTTTAATTCTAATTTTAGACCAAGTTTAGACCAATTTTTAAAAAGTAATTTTAAATAATTTTAAAAAATCATTTAATTAAATTTAAAAAAAAAAAAAATAAAAAATATATATTTTTAATAATTTAGAAAATGTATCATTTTTACAAAATTAATAAAGGCTATTTTTAATTCTAATTTAAGACCAAGTTGAAATTAAAAAAAAAAAAAATTATTTAAACAAAATTTAAATGAAAAAATAAAAAATTCTTACAAAAAAAATTAATTAAAACTAGTTTAAAAATGTAAAACAATATTTTTAACATTTTTACAAAATGAATAAGGGCTATTTTTAATTCTTTCAAATTCATATGTGACTAATCAAATGTAAGTAATGAGTGTTATTGAAAATCTGGGATTTTTTTTCTCATTTAAACTTGGAAATACAACAATGAAAATTAATTTAAAAAAAATATGTTAACTTGGAAGTAAATGGAAAGATTTAGGATTCTGAGAAAATAAAATAAAATCATTTAGAATAAATATAAATAAAAATAATTTTAAAAAATCATTTAATTTTTTAAAAATACTTTCAACAATTAATAAAACCTTCTCATTTTATTATTATTATTATAATTAGTTTTATATATTTATGTGCATCTTTTGTATAGATTTTCTTTCTTTCACAAAAGCTCAGGATGCTCTTTGGATTGTTTCAAATCTAGCTAGGTCATCAGGTTTGCTCACCGACATGTTTGTTTAATTATATCTGATCATTTCCAATGAAAAATGTTGAAAAAAATCTCTAGTCTGCTTTGTATCTTTGCTTGGCATTACCCCTAAAGTAAGCACTAATTTAATTCAATTTATAGCATCTGCTAAATGAATAAATGTAAATGTGATTGAAACAAAGCAACTCATGCAGTGGTTTTCACACAACGGAACTGCAGTTCACACGTTTTGCGAGTAGAAGCAACAGAAGAACATAGTTACGGGGCTATTTTGGGATCGCTCTTCTATACGAACACTCAAAGCGTTGTTGATCCTGCAGGCGCAGCGCAGACGTGAACAGGAGCTGCAGCTGCTCAGCTTGTGGCCTCTGCAACTGTTCAGGTCACCTTTTGCCCAAACTCCAGCTGTCGAACGCTTTGAAAGGGCCATTTGAAGCTTCTCTAAAGACTGTTCTTACAATCCCTGAGGTTTGGATTCCTCTTGCACTAGTTCATCTGGGCTGCGCTTTCAATTCCAATGGTTAAATCACTCTTAAAAATGAAGGTCCTTTATTGCACAAATAGTTCTGTAAGGTTCTTCACAATTAAAAAATAAAGTGGTTCATTTAAGAACTGTTCATTTGGGAAACCCAAAACAGTTTTTCATACGAACAGATTTGGAGAAATGTAGCATTACATCACTTGCTCATGTGAATGGGTGCCGTCAGAATGAGAGCTGATAAAAACATCACAATAATCCACAAGTAATCCACACCACTCCAGTCCATCAGTTCACATCTCGAGAAGACAAAAGCTGAGACAAATCCATCATCAAGACTTTTTTTTTTTAACTGAAATACGAATCAGTAATCTGTAATAACGCTTCCTCCAGTGAAAACGTGGTCTGAATCAGGAAAGAAATCTGCACAGATTGAGCACAGTTTACAGTCCAAAACAGCTCTAAACAGATTTTCTTGATGTGAGAGACAACAGGAGATTCTTTTTCATTGGAGGAAGCGTTATTGTGGATTATGGACTCGTATTTTAGGTAAAAAATGTTGTAATGATGGATTTGTTTTAGCTTTTGTCTTCTCAAGATGTGAACTGATGGACTGGAGTGGTGTGGATTACGTGTGGATTACTGTGATGTTTTTACCAGCTGTTTGGCTGTTCTCATTCCGACGGCACCCATTCACATCCATTGGTGAGCTAATGGTGCAACAGGTGTAGCTGAATCACAAATTAGACAGTTGTCTAAAATAAGTAATGAGGGTCATTGAAAATCTGTGATTTTTGGAAATTCAACAATAAAAATCTATAAAAATATCAGAGTAATAAACTTGGAAATAAATTAAAAGGTTTAGGATTCAGATAAAAATACAATAATACTAAATAAAAATGAAAAATAATTAAAATTGTTTTAAAAATAATAAGAAATCAAGATGATTCAAAAATGTGAACAATTTAATAATTTAGAAAATGTACAATTTTTACAAAATTAATAAATGCTTTTTTAAATTGTTTAAAATCCATATGTGACTAATCAAATGTAAGTAATGGGTGTTATTAAAATCTGGGATTTTTGTTTTCATTTACACTTGGAAATACAACAATGAAAATCAAAGTAATAAATACATTTGTATTCATTTGCAATCATTTGCTGAAAATAAGAGACATTTGTAAACGCAAAGTGAAATGAAGAGCATTTAGCATTGATGCACTTTCACCAATGGATCCTCTGCAGTGAATGGGTGCCGTCAGAATGAGAGTCCAAACAGCTGATAAAAACATCTGTTAACTGATGGACTGGAGTGGTGTGGATTACTTGTGGATTATTGTGATGTTTTTATCAGCGTGATGTGATGTATTTGGACTCTCATTCCGACGGCACCCATTCATTGGTGAGCAAGTCACAAATTAGACAACTGTCTTTCAAATTACTATGTGACTAATCAGAATTAAGTAATGAGTTGCACTTTCACCAATGGATCCTATGCAGTGAATGGGTGCCGTCAGAATGAGAGTCCAAACAGCTGATAAAAACATCATAATAATCCACAAATAATCCACACCACTCCAGTCCATCAGTTCACATCTTGAGAAGACAAAAGATAAAACAATTCCATCATTAAGACATTTTTAACTTAAATCCAAGTCCATAATCTTTAATAATCCATAATCTTCCTCCAGTGAAAAAGTGGTCTGAATCAGAAGAGAAATCTACACAGGTCAAGCACTGTTTACAGTCCAAAAACAGCTCTAAACAAATGTGTGGCTGGATTTTTTCTTTATGTGAGATACAACAGGAGATTGACTTTTTCCTTAATGTGGATTATGGACTCGTATTTTAGTTAAAAATGTTTTTATGACAGATTTGTTTCAGCTTTTGTCTTCTCAAGATGTTAACTGATGGACTGGAGTGGTGTGGATTACTTGTGGATTATTGTGATGTTTTTATCAGCTGTTTGGACTCTCATTCTGACGGCACCCATTCACATCCATTGGTGAGCAAGATGGAATAACATGTTTCTCCAAATCTAAGGAAGAAACAAACTGACAAATGAGATAATTTCTCAGTGATTTTGTTAGTGTTTCACATGTTAATGAATGTGTTTTGCAGTAAATGAGGAGGACTATAGGCGGTTGTTTTGACTGACAGCAGCACAGACACAATGATTTTTCTCAGACTCGGATGTAAGCAGGAATGCGTTTCATTCATCTGTCCGGAGAGGGAGGCCGGGTGTCGTTTGTGGACGGTGTGTTTACGGGTTACACAATGCAGCGGTTGTGCTTCATGGGACCGGAGCGTCTGAGAGCGGCTCAGAATGACGGCGAGAGGTTCTCACAGAGAGCGAGAGAAAACTTCCTGGAGGCTCATTTTTTTTCTGTCCGTTCTCATCAATGGCATTCCAGCCCGAGCCTCTCTTCCCCCGGACAGACAAAAGCATCACATTCCTCTGCTGTCCTCTGGCCGGCCCGTCCATGTCATTCACAAACACACAAAACCAGCTTCCCAGCACTTGATTTTCACAGGGAAATTACCAGATTGAGATCAGCTGAACGGATCATCTAAATACATCTCACATCTAATTAAAAACAAATTCAAAATTGTATAAAAACATAAAAATAAATAAAGGGAAAAAATAAAATAGATTATTCATTTACATTTCAGATAAAAAATTATTTTTTAAAAATTGTCAAACTCTTGTAGCTCTCAAATCTTATTTGTTCATTTGTTATACAGTAACAATTTCTGCATAAAGTAAATACACATATAATTACAGATAAATAAAAATATTAAAAATAAATAATAAAATGCATTATTAATGATATTTAAAATAAATACAAATTCAGAATTAATAAAAAACATGGTTTGTTAATGCTTGTTAAACATTTATACTGTTAAACTCGTTATAATTCTCAAATGTTATCTGTGCATATTATTGTAAAGTAAGTAAATACACATTTAATTAAAAACAATTGAAAATATAAAACTAAAATATATTAACCTAAATTAATATTGAAAATAATATAAAGTAAAAAATTAAAATTAATTAAAAAACACAATTTAACTTTTGCTAACAGTTCATACCAGTAAACTCCAGTTGATTTCTCTATAAATTAAACACAAATAATTAAAAATAAATAAAAAAATTTAAATATATTAATATTAATAAAATAATATTAATAATAATAAATTACAGTTTGTCTTTTATAAACTTTATTATAAATCAATTTGTGAATAAACATGACATTTTCAAATCAATATTAATGAGAGCAGTGATCCATGTGAAAGCAAACATGTCTTCTCATAATTAACAGATGGAGATGTATAACTGAAAAAAAAATGCATAAAATAAAAATATGTCTTGATGGCATAAAAATATAATAAGGCACTGGAGCCTTAAAAAGAGACAGATGGAAGATAATATAATGGCCTTGTGACAATAACGAATAACAATAAAAAATAATATTAAAACAAGGTGCTAAGTGATGAATAAAAATAAATAAAAAAAACATGTATATGTAACAGTAGACATTTATCAAGACAAAAAAGAAAAATACTTTTAGTGATAAAAATGTATTTAATAATTATTCAGTAATTACATCTAATAATTAAAAAAATAATGACAAGAAAAAGATATGGGTCAAAGACAAAAAGGGTTTAAGCATAAAAACAACAGGTGTAATATTGCTTTAAATTGTTGTTGTTTTTCCAAAAAAAAAAAAAAGAAAAAGTTTTCTGATTTATTTAATTGCATCTTTGTTTTTGTTTATCTGAGCAAAAAATAAATATCATACATTTTTCACTCATTTACAGAAAACACCCACTAAAATGTCATTCAGCATAACAATCTTGTCAGGCATATTTACAACAAAAATCAATTACTGACATATCAAAAGACGAATTACTTTCACCCCAAATACTAATTACTTGTAATTCTACATTTTTTAAGTTTGCGCATTTGTGAGTAAGATTTTTTTACTCTTATAAAACACAATCAAATGTAATATACTCCCTTATTCTTTTATATATTTTAATACGTACAAGTCAGAATAAGCATGTCGTTGAAATTTTACTGAATGAAAATGTAACATTATTTCAACCAAATTTTGACATTTTATTCTCCAAAAACTTAAAAGTAGACACTATACTTACATGTGCTTTCTGTGGACATAAAAATTGTAAATTTCTTTTGATGTGGACATCTTTGACCCATATATACTATATAACAATAAACATATAACATTAAAATAGTATTAAAAGTATTTTTAACATAAAATAAAACAGGCATTTATTGAAAAAATAATGTAAATAGTATAAAAAAAATAAATGCAAATTTAAATGTAATAAAACGTAAACGTGTAACTCCAAATAATAGAATAAATCTAAAGTTGAAACTGCAGAAAGTTAATATAATATTGATATAGATTTTTTTTACGTCTTGATAAATGTTATATAATGCAGACAAAGAAAGAGAGACATCAAATATTAGTGAAATAAATAAACAAGCATGTACATATGTTTTTTTGTGACCTGCCCATGTAGTTTTTGTGAATGTCGGGCTTTAGGACCCAGCGCGGGGCTCTCGCCGGACTCTCTCCGCAGGCAGGAGTCTCTCGCTGTGGGGAGTGCAGTGGAGGAGAGGCGAGGACACGCTAGTGCTCATCAAAACACTTTTACCTGTTTTCTGCGGGATTAAAGTAACAACCGAAGCAGGGAGCTCCTCCACAGCAATGCTCCGGAGCCCTCAGTGAAATCCGTCTCGGTAAAGTGTCTCTCCATTCAGTTTGATGGCAATTCTCGAAGCTCTGCTGCGCTCAATAGGATGCGGTTATTTCTCTCTCAGAGGCCTAAAATAAAAGACTCTAACTGTCAAATAAAACCGCTTCACACGGGGTGAATGAAAGCACTAGTTTAGCTGCTGGTTAAGGCGGTGATCTCTAGTTTGGTTAGCGCGGGAGCGTGTTTATTTGTGTCTTTATTAATCTGTCAGTTGCTACTTTGTGTCACTTTAAGCGCGCGCAAGCGCAGGCCCAACGCTACAATGTTACAATTTTTAAATGTTGCAATATTCGAATGTTACAATGTTTCTGTCGTCATTCAGTGTACATTCCGACGTGTGTGTTTGTGGCAGTCCTGCTGTGTTTACAAACGACATGTGCTGAACAGACTGAGAGACAGTGGCTCAGTATCTCTGTCTTCCTGTTAATATTTTATCACTGTAATCTGAGGTGCTCCTGTTTACGTCTAAAAGATCACCGGCACAAATTACCATAGTACTACCGTGTTGTTTTGACACGTGCCTTGGTGTTTTTTTGGAAGAGCATTGGAGTTATATGGAAATGGGTGAACTGGACACAAGTATAAAAGTGAATTGTACCGTCGGGGGGTCGTTTGGATGGACTGTCAAATGTCACATGACTGAAGATGCTGACAGTATAATGACTGTAAACACTCACGCAAGCGCTGCTTTAGGTGATTTGTGGTTCTGTGTTGTGACTTCATCTAATCATGATGGATCTTGTTTACTTCAGGCTTGTTTAGTCTTTGATTCTCGATTGTTTTTGATTATAGGTTATGTGGAGCATTAAATCAGGACCTTGGGTTGGGTGTACTTTACCAGAGTTTACACACACCTACTCGTTCTGCACGATTTCCACATTTGAGACTAATAGTGAAGTCATTTAATCGATGAAATCACACAAATGGGAATGATTTTGTGATCCAAATATGTGACACAGCTTTATAAAGTGCATCCTAGGATACTTTAGGTACTTTTCCTTCACTTTCCACTTCAAATGGTACGTAAAAAAAAAAAAAATTAAAATTTGTATGTGTATGTTATATACTATCTTTAAGTAGTACATATTATATATTTTTTTTTTATATAATTTTTTTTGCTGATTTTTTTAAAATACTATTTAAAGAAAACGAAAAAAAGCATTAAAGAAAAAATACACACACACACATATATAAATAAATAATGTATATAATATTTTTAAAAATACATAAAAATGAATTTTAAAACATATTTACAAAATGTATGTTTTTATTATTCATTTTTATGTCATATTTAAAGATAAAACAAATAGAAAGATATATTAAATGTATTATGTATATATTATATTATATAATGATATTGTTTATTTTATAGAATTTTTTTGTTGATTTTTGATGTACTATTTAAGGAAAATGAAAAAAAGGTAAAGGAAAATACATATATATATATACATACATATATAATTTAATAATATATAATATTTAAAAAATACATAAATGAATTTTAAAACATGTACAAAATATTATAAATTTTTGATGTCATATTTAAAGATGAAAACAAATAGAAAGATATATTAAATATATTAGATATTACATTATATAATGATATTGTTTATTTTAAAGAAAAACTTTTGTTGATTTTTGATGTACTATTTAAAGAAAACAAATAGAAAGATATATTAAATATATTAGATTATATAATGATATTGCTTATTCTATAGATTTTTTTGTTGATTTTTGATGTACTATTTAAAGAAAACGAAAAAAGATTAAAGAAAAAAAAAAATATATATATATATATATATATATATATATATATATATATATACATATATAATTTAATATTATGTAATATTATAATAAAATATACATAAATGAATTTTAAAACATTTACAAAATATAATTTTTTATTATTAATTATTGATGTCATATTTAAAGATAAAACAAATAGAAATATATATTAAACATAGTATATATATATTACATTATTATTTGTTTTATAGAAAAAATTTTGTTGATTTTTTTTTTTATGTACTATTTAAAGAAAACGAAAAAAAGATTAAAGAAAATATGTGTGTATATATAAATATATTAAAATATATATAATATTCAAAAGATACATGAAAATTAATTTTTAAACATTTACAAAATATAAATTTTTATTATTTATTTTTGATATCATATTTAAAGATAAAACAAATAGAAAGATATATTAAATATTAAATGTGTTAAATAGATATTTTAAAATCATTACATTTAAATTGTACATAAAAATTCTACGAACTTATATATTTACAAAATGCAAGTTTTTATTATTAATTTTTGGGTATACTATTTAATAATAAAACAATGAAATATTAAAGAGGTTATTTGCAAAAACAATGTTATGTGCAAAAAATAATGTTTTTTCATTGTGCATTCCAATTCATCTAAATCATACTGCAGTTGGGTTATTTTGACAAAGTAAAAATAACTAAAAAATACAGCTAACTAACACAATAAAACACAATAAAAACATGATTTTTGAAAAAAAAAAAAAACAGTTATCTGCTTTTGCAAATAAACTTTGTATAAATATTAAATATGCATTTAGATATTTTAAATCTAAAATTATAACGTCATATTTTGCATGTATTATATATATATATATATATATAGAGGCCTAGACCTCATCATGTTCCTCCATAGTCATGAGCCGTTAGTGAGGACGTCTCTTGTCTGCCATGTGACCTGTGGGTGGATGAGGGATGAAACTGCTGGAAGATGCTGAAGGAATGTTTTACATTCTTCTGCGAGACGTCTTTGAGTTCCTTCTGGTCCCGCTGACGCAAATGTGCCACCAGTAACATGCAGAATGTCAAGAATGCAGAAACTCGCCGTGACACAGGCAGGCGTATTGTGCGCGTTAGCGGTCGCAGCGCGGATGAGCTCGACCCGCTTGAAATCGGTCTGACGCAAAATCACATCATATGACTGGCCTTGTTTTAGTCTGACTGGAGAGATTGCGCTTCTGCTCGCCTCTGGAAACTTTACAGCGTAAAGCATGATATTAAATGTGGGCTTGGAAAAGAGAAGCAGAGGCGCTTGTGTGCTTCAGTGTAAATGAGGTTTCATCCACTCATATCCTCGTCATATAACCGCCTGACCGCGCGTCTCTCATTTGTATTGAATGGAGGCTGAGTTACAGACGGTAGCGGAATCGTGAATGACTTTAATCGGGGTGGGACGGTGAGTGAAGGGCCTCAGGCCCCGCAGATCATGTGACCCTGAGCGGGGTATTGGGTTCATTCAGACGGCCGGCTCTGGCTGTGTGCCATCCACTCGCTCTCTGTGTGTGTGTGTGTGTGTGAGAGAGTGTGTGTGGACTGTTGCAGTAAAAACACTCGGCTCATGTTGAAAAGCAGGTCTGGGTTTGCTGCTCAGGGCCAAAACATACTCGCTTCTGTCTTTATTTTTGTGCATCTCTTATTTTTATTTCACTGCCGGTTTGTCAGATGTGATATCCACATGAACCAAACTAATAATTTGACAATTCTAAAATGATTCTAAATATGGGATGATGTGATTAAAAACATGTGACAACTATTATATGTGATTATATTTAAATAGTTTATCAAAAACAATAACAAACATTTTAATTTTGTATTCATTTTTTGCCATACTGTATTTTTTCAATTACTGAAAATAGTTTCAGTAGTTAAAAACTTAAATAAAATAATAATAAAAACTTAAATTTTGACTTGTTTACGTATTAATCATTTAAATATTTGTGTATTTTATGTAAAGTATTATATCATAGTATATAAAAAATGAACAAAAACTTACATGTTATATAAAAATATTTGTAATAAAAAATTAAGTTACTTTTTTCATTTTTTACATACTTTATATATGTATGAAACTATATATATATGTATATGTGTGTGTGTGTATATATATATATATATATATATATATATATATTAGAGCCCGTCCGATAAAGGATTTTGAAGGCCGATACCAATACAAATATTTATTGGTTTTAAAATCCAATATTCCGATATATCGGCCGATATTTTTTATTTATTTATTTTTTATTTAGGAAACGCGCAACAAAACATTAACAGATTTCCCTAACATTAGTTATTTGTAGTTATTTATGAGTTTTAACTAACATAATATGATAATGCATTTTAAAAAAGAAACTTGTTTCTTTTATTGTCACAACAGAACAGAGGAACATCAAAATATATTAAAGTTCTGAATATGTGACTCGTTAATGCTGCGGCTGAATGACAGTCTGCAACGCACACTTGGCCTCACACATGTAAAAGAAAAGCTATCTTTTATGCACAAGCTACATTTGATACTTTTTCTCTATGTCTAAATGTTCACTCCTCGCAAGTCTAACTTACATTTTACAATGCAGGGACTGTAACTACAGATATGCTAATTATAAATACAGTAATCATTACTTTATTTAGGCAGAATAAGTTCGTTGTGGTTTCCAAGCTCATTAATGTTAACATTAGCGGTCTTCCACTGATGCATTAGCTAGCTTTGTGGTTAGCTAGTCTATGATGAGCCATAAGTTAGCAATGGATAACGTCATACTGCAAATTGTAAAACATACATTTTCAATATAACAGGCCAAGGAGAGATGATACGTCTCATTGCTATAACTGTCACGCTATTAAAGAAATACTTCAGTCTCATTGTCAAAAGTTAAAAGGACAGTCAGTCAACTACACTGTAACAACGTAACGTAATTACTAGCTAATTCCGCTTCACTCTCGGCTTATTTAACAGCAGCAAAACTGGACATGATAGTCACGAATTTTGTCATGCTTATTTGAGTTAAGAGAACTAATGGGGATGTTCTTTTAATTGTTATTCAAGCAATGTATGTCTCGTGACCAACTCACCTTGAACACACTTCACCGATGATCTCACTTGCGGATAACTGGTTCTCTCTGCCCGACTCTGGCTGGATCAGCAGGTTGGCAGGATGTGTGGCGCGTTATACACGAGTGTTGCCAACAGGGACGGTGTAGAGTGCCCTCTGGTGGACAAACTATACAACGCCAACACTCATGACACTCATGAAAGGGTGTTTCGTCCGTTTTTATTTTATTTTTGAAATATTCATTTATCGGCCATTATAAATGCCGATACCGATAGTTTGGAAAATGCCTAATATCGGCCGATAATATCGGCCTGCCGATAAATCGGTCGGGCTCTAATATATATGCACACATATTTAACATAAAATTTAAGTTTTATGATCTTTAAGTTGGAATATTTTAAATAAGTATATTTTATATAAAAATGGTATGTCAAAAAGTAACAAAAATGTACATTTTATATATATATATATATTTTTCTTTTATATAAATCTTTTTTAATAAAAAAATTACTTTTTTTTACTATTTTATTAATTTTTTACATACTATATATATAACATTTTAGTTTTATGTTAAGTGTAAGTTGTAATATTTTAAATATTTGTGTATTTACAAAAATGTACATTTTACATAATATTTTTAATATAAAAAAAGTCATTTTTTTGTACATACTATATATATGTATGTGTCTCTGTGTATATCTCACACACACACACACACACACACACAAACTTAATACAAAATTTAAGGTTTTATGTTTATATTTATTTTGTTGAGTTTATTTTTAAAGAAACGAAAACCTCAATTTTATATAAAAATATTGTTAAATAAAAAATTGTTTCATTTAAGCTCATACATATATGTATATAAGTGTGTGTATGTTTGTTTATATATATATATATATATATATAGCGTATTTTTTCAGGTTTTAGTGAAACTGTTTTTTTTATAACTTCAAAAAAATAAATAAATAAATAAGTAATAATTATTATATGTATATATATAGGCGTGTTTTTTTCATTTTTAATTGCGTTACTTGCATTTTCTGTGTAATTATTGATAAAATTTACAAGCAATTTCTCATTTAGCATTGCTTCAAAGTAAATCCTGCAATAATTTTTGCTAGTGTACACTGTAAAAAAGACTTTTCAAGTTGTAAACAAAGATTAATGGAGTGTGTTTAACAAGAAAATACTATATCAGTCTTTTCACTTCTCAATTGTTTGTAACGTTTCTAGCAGTAATTGAGTGCAAATAGTTTCCTAGCTGTTTTCAAGAACATCCTACCTATTTGTTTTTCTTTTTTTCATTCTAAATTTATGGTGGTGCTGTACAGTAGGAAGCTGTCTATGTAGGCGGGACGCTAGATTTAGAGCAGAGCGAATACGAGGGGCGTCCCGTGTCTTGTACCTTTGCTTAAATGTCTGTCTGTTAATATGTGGCTCTTTTAGTCCTTCAGACCCGTCTGAACTTTGCTCCTTATAAATAAATGAGTTCCTGTAAAGCCAGCAGTCGCTGGTCAACACGTTTGTGTTTATTTACGATGGTGCCAACTTTTAAAGTCGTCTTCCTTTAGCACAGGAAGTGGTGGCTTCTGCAGTAAGCGCGATAGTGTGTCACATTATCTCTGTCGGTCGAGCGCTGCAGACTTGCAGCACTTGTTGTTGTTGTGGAGAGTGAATTGTAATAATTTGATCACTGATTGACTCAGTGTATCGAAAGTGTGTCAGTGAGGTTTTAAAAAGGACAGATCAACTTCAGCAGCAATGCAGGAGCAATTCTGAGTATTGCTAATGCTGAGAAACTGCTGCCGAAGTTTTACAAAGCAGTAAGTCACTGGAAGTTGTGTGTTGGTATTTACCACAGAGATTTTACCACAGAAAAGGGTGTTAGGTTTATCAGGCAGTTTATTAGCTTTGAGGTTATTTGCCTTTTGTTTGTCTAGAAACTGTTTCTGTGTTTATTAGTTCCCTGATGATTTTAAAGGGGCAGCTCACCCAAAAAAATAAACATTTTGTCAAGTTGTTTCAAACCTGTATGAACAACTTGAGGATGAAATAATTCTGGCATCATTAAGTTTTTTTTTTATTAAATACAAAATGAAGATAATTTAAAGAATTTTGGCCACCAAACAGTTGACGGTACCCATTGACTTCCATAGTATTTTTTTTTCTGTACTATGGAAGTCAATGGGGACCATTATGCAACTACTTGATGGTGAAATAATTCTGGATTCATTTACTTTTTTTTTTTTTTTTAATTGAACACAAGATTAAGATATTTTGAAGAATGTTGGCAACCAAACAGTTGTCGGTACCCATTGACTTCTATAGTATTTTTTTAATACTATGGAAGTCAATGGGGACCATTACACAACAATTTGAGGCTGAAATAATTCTGCCATCATTTACTCTTCCTTTTTTTTTTTTTTTCTTTCTGTTGAACATAAAATGAAGATATTTTGAAGAATGTTGGCAACCAAACAGTTGTCGGCACCCATTGACTTCTGTAGTATTTTCTTCTATACTATGGGAATCAGTGGGGACCATTACACAACAGTTTGAGGGTGAAATAATTCTGCCATCATTAAGTTTTTTTTTTTTTTACTATTGAACACAAAATTAAGATATCTTGAGGAATGTTGGCAACCAAACAGTTGACGGTACCCATTGACTTACATAGTGTTTATTTCTATACTATGGAAGTCAATGGGGACCATTACGAAACAACTTGAGGGTGAAATAAATTTGCCATCATTAAGTTTCTTCTTTCTATTGAACACAAAATGAAGATATTTTGAGGAATGCTGGCAACCAAACAGTTGACGGCACCCATTGACTTCTATGGTATTTTTTCTATACTATGGAAGTCAATGGGGACCATTACGCACAACTTGAGGATGAAATAATTCTGGCATCAAGTTTTTTTTTTTCTATTGAACACAAAATGAAGATATTTTGAAGAATTTTGGCAACCAAACAGTTGACGGTACCCATTGACTTCTATAGTGTTTCTTCTATACTATGGAAGTCAATGGGAACCATTACACAACAACTTAAGGGGAAATAATTCTGCCATCATTAATTTTTTTTTCCTACTGAACTCAAAATAAAGATATTTTGAGGAATGTTGGCAACCAAACATTTGTTGGCACCCATTGACTTGCATAGTGTTTATTTCTATACAATGGAATTCAGTGGGGACCATTACGAAACAACTTGAGGGTAAAATAAATTTGCCATCATTAAGTTTCTTCTTTCTATTGAACACAAAATGAAGATATTTTGAGGAATGCTGGCAACCAAACAGTTGATGGCACCCATTGACTTCTATGGTATTTTTTCTATACTATGGAAGTCAATGGGGACCATTACGCACAACTTGAGGATGAAATAATTCTGCCATCAAGTTTTTTTCTTCCTATTGAACAAAATGAAGATATTGAAGAATGTTTGCGGTACCCATTGAAGTTGGCGGTACCCATTGACTTATATGGTATTTTTTCTATACTACGGAAGTCAATGGGGACCATTACACAACAGCTTGAGGGTGAAATAAATTTACCATCATTATGTTTTTTTCCCCTACTAAACACAAAATGAAGATATTTTGAGGAATGTTAGTAACCAAACTGTTATTGGTACCCATTGACAGTCAAGGTTTTAGGTTTGGAGCAGCTAAAGAGTGAGTAAATGCTGACAGAGCTGTCATTTTTGGGTGAACTGTCGCTTTAAGTGTTTAGATGTGATGAAAGGCACAGGTTGAAGTGGTTTTAAACTAATTTTCACACCATTCTCCCACAGGTTGACTCGTGTGAAGAGGCTTTACGCTGGCCGGAACGAAGGACTCGGCGGATCTGGATAGACTGACGGTCTGCCGGCCGAAAGCATGACGACGGACGTGGTGATCGTGAAGGAGGGATGGCTCCACAAGCGAGGTGCGTGCACGGTTTAGCATGTATCGATCTGCTGCGATCGCATACTGAACAATAGCTTTGAGCGCCTGGAGGCAGAGAGCAAACAGAGGAAGAGTGATTTACATGAGAGAACAGAGCGGCTCAAGCGCTTTCCCTTCAGGCTGTTTTCACACACAGATAGCGGAAGCTTCAGTAAACAAGTCACTAAAGCATCAAGAGTGCTGACTGAGTTCATAACGAATCAAAGATTTGTTTGATCGCCTGATTCTGGAGTTTCCCTGAAAGTCTTGGGACATTTTGTGTTCATGTTTCTAAACACCTACACAATCATTTAAAGCCCAGATGATCATAAATTCACCCCGTTACTGAGAATGATTCATCAGTAATGTTATTCAAAAAACAACATTTGTTGTTAAGATTAGTTAATGCATTAGCTAACACGAATGATTATATCTTGTAAATAGAAATTTTGTCATTGTTTTGGAGCACACTATCTTATTTCATGGGGAGCTTGAACATTATTGTATTTTAATGATGTATTACTAAATGTCAAAATAATAATAATTACAATAATAGACATAAATAAATAAAAATTGTAATAATAGATGCATTGAAAAATAGTAATAAAATTAATTTTAAAATAATTATATATATTATTTAAAATTAAATTGCAGGGTTATTATAGTTAACTAACAATGAGCAAAGAGCAATATATTTTTTAAAGCATTTATAAATTGTTGTTAGTATAAATATAATTATTCATGTTAGTTCACAGTGCATTATTAATTTTATTGCATTTTTAACTTAGTTTTAAATTTTTTCATTTTAATGTATGACTAAATGTCAAAATACTGCTACTACTGGTACTGATGATGATAATAATAAATTTGTAATAATTAATACATTAAAAAATACTAATTCAGTTAATATCAGAATAATTATATGAATTAATTCAAATTAAATTGCAGGGTTATTATAGTTGTCTAACAATGAGCAAAGAGCAATATTATTTTAAAGCATTTATGAACTGTTGTTGTTTGTTAGCATAAATATAATTGTTCATGTTAGTTCACAGTGCATTATTAATTTTATTGCATTTTTAACTTTTTAATTTGAACAATTTATGACTAAATGTCAATACTACTACTGGTACGGATAATAATAATAATAATACATTTGTAATAATTAATATATTGTAAAATACTAATGAAATTAATATTAAAATTATGAATTATTTAAAATTAAATTGCTATTACAGTTGACTAACAATGAGCAAAGAGCAATATATTTTTTTAAAGCATTTCGAAACTGTTGTTGTTTGTTAGTACAAATATAATTGCTCATGTTAATTCACAGTGCATTATTAATTTTTATTTATTCATTTTATTTTTTATTATTAACTTTTTTTTATTTTTTAAAAATACTACTACTATTGGTACTTATAATAATATTAATACATTAGTAATAAATAAATACATTCATAATAAGTAAATAATTAAATTAATAATATAAATGAATTATAATGTTTTAGAAGTATTGTTCATTGCAGAGTTATTACAGTTAACTGAAACTAAAATTTAAAATCTTAAAAACATTTTTATTACATGAAAAAATAACAAATGAAACCTTACTGTAAATTGTTACCAACAAAATGATTTTCATTAAAATTTTAACTACTTCAGCATCATCCACTCAAATCCACATGACTAAAATCAATGTTTTGTCTCACTGAAATCCTGTTTTACTCTAAAATGCGTCACAATAGGTTCAAAGAATGGGTTACGAGCCGCGTTGCACATAGACCCAGGATGCTCCTTGAAACTGCTCTAGATTGGTTTGACTCTTTCTGTTGAGTGTGTGTGAATGTACTTTCTGTGGTGATCACAGATGTGGTCGATTAGGGTTGTGTATTGTCCTGGAAACTGCCACAAATGCATGAGAGAGATTTACATAGTCAGTTTCTTGTATCGATCTCTCTTGCACAGTTCTTGCTTCGATTTTGTCTAGTATGGCATCTCATGGAAATGTTTATTTATATATATTTTGACCAAACCCCGCCTCATTCTCACAATCACAATCAAAATCAGATCCTTTTTTGAATGCCACGCCCACATCTCAACATCCAATCAACAACAGATGCGTATAACCAAGCCCCGCCTGATTTTTTCTCGGTTTTACGTCATAATGCAAAAGAAAAGATCTGTTGCTGATTCAGTTTCATTGCAAATATTGATGCAAGGATCATATTGTTTTGAATGTGTTGAATCTGGATTATTAATGTGCACATGATTAGTTGAACGTCATGGTAGCTGGTTTGTGTTATTGTTGGTTAAGTTTAGTATTTGAGGTGCGTTTAGCAACATGTTCACACATTTCTGTGCACACATGTTGAATGAACCTGTATCACATCCACCCTGCTAACCAGAGCTGCTGTTTAGAGACACGAACGGTGGCATGTGTGATGGTTTTAGCAGAAGATCCACTCCGCTGTGACGTCAGACGGCCGTCTGGTTAACCAGAACAGGAAACAGGGAGGAGGTGGTGAAGGGGAAGGACCGTTATTTAGATCTCAGCGGCCGATACAGAAAAATGTGAATGGAGGGTCTGCAGGGACGGGAAGTGTGTTTTCCAGTAGAAATAATGTCTGGCTCTTTGACTGTAATAATGTCTGTGACTTTTCCCCCAGTTACACGGCACACATACTCATTTAAAAGTGAAAGCAAAAACAATGAATACTTTTATTCAACAAGGATGCATTAAATTGATCAAAAGTGAGAGTAAACACTTTATAATGTTTCAAAAGATTTCTATTTTGAGTAAATGCTCAGTTTCCACAAACATATTGGACAGCACAACTGTTTTTAACAGTGAAAATAATCAGAAATGCTTCTTGAGGAGCAAATCAGCATATTAGAATGATTTCTGAAGGATCATGTGACACTGAAGACTAGAATAATGATGCTGAAAATTCAGCTTTGATCATAGAAATAAATTACATTTTAACGGCTATTTGCATAGAAAACAACTATTTTAAATTGTAAAAATATTTCACATTTTTTACAGTTTTTCCTCTATTTTTAAACAAATAAATACAGACTTGGTGAGCAGAAGAGTCGTCTTCATTTTTTTTTTTTTTTATTTGGCATAGTTTAAGTCTGAAAGCCTTACACACACACACACGCACGCACACATATATCTCTCTCTGCGTCTCTCTCCCGTCAGGAGTGTTTGTCCGGTCGGCTGTCAGAGCGCCAGCAGCTGTGCCCAGTGAAATGTCACCGGGACTGTCCGTGTGTTTTGATTGGACGGCGTCCGTCCCCGTCGGCCAGAGCAAAAGGCTTCTGGTGGACGGGTGAAGATGTCACGTCACTGTCAGCTCACCTTTGCCACCGTCTGCCATCACACAGACGGTTTGTTTAGTGCGTTTGACCCGTCTCGATGCCCGCTGTCCAGAGACAACACACGCTCTGAGTTTAATACAACGGTGTGGAATCTGACAGCGTCCGTCCAAGAGGAATGTGAGTGTGTGTCTGTAGACTTGAGCTCTTCTGGTCTCATGAACATACAGACTATTCATTACAAACAGCTCTGTTATTCTTAATCGTTTCTGGCCTGTTTTCTAGTACAGATATCTAAACATTCTTAAATCAAGACACATTTGCGTAAGATGCAAAATGATGTAATTTATAAAGGGAGTTTATACTTAAAACAAGAGCACATATCTGCCAGTGGGGTCAGAAAAAAAAACTTGTTTTCTCTGAGTTATGTTGATTGTTCGGACTCCACTGGCAGATATTTCTTCTTGTTTTAAAGGAATAGTTCACCCAAAAATAAAATGTGCTGTAAAATGTGGTTGTCTGGGTGTTGCTATGATACTGGAGTGTTATAAGTGGTTGCCTGGGTGTTGTTATGTTACCAGAGTACTGTGAGTGGTTGTCATGATGCTATGATGTTAGAATGTTATGAGTGGTTGCCAGGGTGTTGCTATGATGTTAGAATGTTGCAAGTGGTTGCCTTGGTGTTGCTATGATGTTAGAATGTTATGAGTGGTTGCCAGGGTGTTGCTATGATACTGGAGTGCTGTGAGTGGTTGCCTTGGTGTTGCTATGATGTTAGAATGTTATGAGTGGTTGCCAGGGTGTTGCTATGATACTAGAGTGCTGTGAGCGGTTGCCAGGGTGTTGCTATGATGTTAGAATGTTGCAAGTGGTTGTCTTGGTGTTGCTATGATGTTAGAATGTTATAAGTGGTTGCCAGGTTGTTGCTATGATACTAGAGTGCTGTGAGCGGTTGCCAGGGTGTTGCTATGATGTTGGAATGTTGCAAGTGGTTGTCTTGGTGTTGCTATGATGTTAAAATATTATGAGTGGTTGCCAGGGTGTTGCTATGGTGTTAGAATGTTATAACTGGTTGCCAGGTTGTTGCTATGATACTAGAGTGCTGTGAGCGGTTGCCAGGGTGTTGCTATGATGTTAGAATGTTGCAAGTGGTTGTCTTGGTGTTGCTATGATGTTAAAATATTATGAGTGGTTGCCAGGGTGTTGCTATGATGTTAGAATGTTATGAGTGGTTGCCAGGGTGTTGCTATGATGTTAAAATATTATGAGTGGTTGCCAGGGTGTTGCTATGATGTTAAAATGTTGCAAGTGGTTGTCTTGGTGTTGCTATGATGTTAGAATGTTATGAGTGGTTGCCAGGGTGTTCCTATGATACTAGAGTGCTGTGAGTGGTTGCTATGATACTAGAGTGCTGTGAGTGGTTGCCAGGGTGTTGCTATGATACTAGAGTGCTGTGAGTGATTGCCAGGGTGTTGCTATGATGTTAGAATGTTGCAAGTGGTTGCCTTGTTGCTATGTGGTTTCTAGGATGATGCTAGAGTGTTGGGAGTGGTTGTCCATCAGTTAACATTTTGAGAAGCCAAAGCTGAAAAAAATCTATCTGTTAGACCTTTTTTTAACTAAAACACTTCACAATAATGCTTCCTCCAGTGAAAATTGTATTATGGTTTATGGAGTCGGATTTTAGTTAAAAACATCTTGATGGATTTGTTTCTGCTTTTGTTTTCTCAAGATGTTAACTGATGGACTGGAGTGTGGATTACTTGTGGATTATTGTGGTGTTTTTATCAGCTGTTTGGACTCTCATTCTGACGGCACCCATTCATTACAGTGGATCCATTAGTGAACATCTAGGCCTGCTGAGAAAGAAACTATTTTTGCAGTGTTTCAAGTGTGTCTTGATGTATGTTGTTTTCAAAGCAGCAGCCTAGAAATGCAAATGTTGTTCTTATCGTGAAGTATTTTACAATAGCTGTACCAAACCCATTGTGAGTGCCTCAAGGTCATTTGGATGAAATGCTAGTTCATGTCTACAGTTAATTACGCTTGATTGGATTGGGAAATATTTAAAGTTCACCCTATTTACCCTGAAATTAAACCGTTATCTTTTACTTGCCACTTGCACAATAGGAGATGTTTAGATGTTCACACTGCTCTTTTCATGTTCTTTGGAAGAATACTATGTCAAATCCAACAAGGAGCACAAAGAAGCACCATAAATAGTCTATAATTAGCTGAGTATTCAGTTTTGGGTGAACTATTCTGTGAATTAAAGTATTCATTTAATGCATAGCATTCCTGTAGCTCAAATAGCAATGCTAAGGTCATAGGTCTGATTCTTAGGGAAGGTATGAACTGATCAAACCAAACCAAAAACAGAGAAGATGCATTTTTGTTGCATCCGTTGCATGCTGGTCTTTAGTAGTGTATTGAGTTTGTTTTTGGAGAATAATGACAGATTTCAGAAGTGTAATGGTTTTTATCTCAGTGATGGTTCCTCTATGAATCCAGGTCATTGTGCTCTTGTCTATAAATATAATTTAACAGCAGCAGCTGAGGGATTTCTTCCGCGTTATAAAGAGGATTCAAAGTTTGTTATAGTCTGCATTCAGTTCTCCAGCTACGGAAACGCTCCATAAATGGCATCGACCTCACAATCCCCGTACTGGAGAAGGTCACATTCTAGATCTGAGAATGACCTGGTGCTTTCGTTTCCTGCTTTAAAAAATCATTATCCTCCTGATTCTGCGTTGATGTGTTCATGTGCGTGTGCTGGAAACTGGCATTAAATTGTTCCTTCTTTTCTTTTTGCCACTTTTTGTCCACATCTCTGTTTAAGTTCAGCATAAAATCAAAATGTGCTCTCTTTATTCATGTTTCTGCTCTTAATGTGAACCATTCATCAATCATGTTTCTTTACAGAAATAAATGTTTGTCTTCATAATCCCTCATACTTTGAATTATGTTAGAATAATGTGCACTAATGAAGTACCTAAAACATCTAACAAATAAGTGCGAATAAACATCTCTTTAGTGTTTTTAGACATTCTGTAGGTCTGTTTTATCTGCCAGAGCTCAGCAGTTTGAGATCTTCTCTCTTTGTTTCAGTATGTGGAGGAGATTGACGTCATACGTTCGTCCGATTCATTCCAGCTAACGTAAAGAGGTTATGTTTTACAAAGCAAGAAATGTGCTGTTTTTCTGCCAAGTTGAGGACATGATGAAACATCAAAGAACCAGCCAAAGAACATCAGGGCCAAGAGCTCAGTGTAGGCCAGTAAAACTGAGGCCTGATTCATGAGCTGAGCTCTCCATTATCTGAGCTGTGCGACTGGTGTAAAGAAACGTCCCCTCGTTAGACTAATGAAGGGAAAATCAGTTTGAATGGTGGGAAGTGAATTTATGACATATTTGCTGGATGAAAGTACTTTATGAATTTCTTTTGTCCAAAAGACCACCTAGAAAGAATAATATAGTATAGAATAATAAGAATAATATAAAAAAATAGGAGTTTATGTTTTCTGAAAAAAATATTGTCGCTAGAATGTTGTGAACAGTTGCTAGGGTGTTGCTGTGTGGTTGCCATGATGTTGCTATAGTTGCCAGGGTGTTGTTATGATGCTAGGATAATGCTAGAATCTTGCTTTGTGGTTGCCTGGATGGTGCTGTTTGGTTGCTAGAATGATCCTAGAGTCTTGCTTTGTGGTTGCCAAGGTGTTGCTATGTTGTTGCTGTAATTCTAGAGTGTTGTGAGTGGTTGCCTGGGTGTTGCTATGATGCTAGAATGTTGCACATAGTTGCCAGGGTGTTGCTATGATGCTGCAGTGTTGTGAGTGGTTGCCAGGATGTTACTGTGTGGTTGCTAAGATGCTAAAGTGTTGTGTGTGATTGCCAGCATGTTGCTATGTGGTGGCTAGGATGATGCTAGAGTAATGAGTGGTTTCCTGGGTGTTGCTATGTGGTTGCCTAGGTGTCACTATGATGCTTGAGTGTTATAAGTGGTTGCCTGGGTGTTGCTATGACGCTTGAGTGTTGCGAGTGGTTGCCTGGGTGTTGCTATGACGCTTGAGTGTTGCGAGTGCTTGCCAGGGTGTTGCTATGTGGTTGTCAGGGTGTTGTTATGATACTAGACTGTTGTGAGTGGTTGCCTGGGTGTTGCTATGATTCTAGAGTTTTGTGAGTGTTTGCCTGGGTGTTGCGTTGTGGTTGTCAGGGTGTTGTTATGATGCTAGACTGTTGTGAGTGGTTGCCTGGGTGTTGCTATGATTCTAGAGTTTTGCGAGTGTTTGCCTGGGTGTTGCGTTGTGGTTGTCAGGGTGTTGTTATGATACTAGACTGTTGTGAGTGGTTGCCTGGGTGTTGCTATGATTCTAGAGTTTTGCGAGTGTTTGCCTGGGTGTTGCGTTGTGGTTGTTAGGGTGTTGTTATGATGCTAGAGTTTTGTGAGTGGTTGCCAAGGTGTTGCTGTGTTGTTGCTGTAATTCTAGAGTGTTGTGAGTAGGGCTGCAACGATTAATCGAACGATGTGTGAGGCGCGTTTAGTCAATGAAGCCGGTACGTTGATTAGTAGTAAAGCTCCATCACGTGCGTTCAGTACACAGAGCAAGTAATACACAGAGCCGTAAAGCACTGACAAGCCACGCCAAATCGGCCGCAAAATCGAATTCGATTTTGAGCACGATTTTGGCGTAGCTTGTCAGTGCTTTACGGCTCTGTGTATTACTTGCTGCTCCAGCTGAACGCACGTGATGGAGCTTTACTACTAATCAACGTACCGGCTTCATTGACTAAACGCGCCTTACGACATCGTTCGATTAATCGTTGCAGCCCTAGTTGTGAGTGGTTGCCTGGGTGTTGCTATGTGGATGCTAGGATGATGCTAGAATGTTAAGTGGTTGCCAGGGTGTTGCTATGATGCTTGAGTGTTGCGAATGGTTGCTAGGATGATGCTAGAGTGTTAAGTTAAAAAAGAATTCATTGTTTTTATTGTTGTGAATATTTTTTTAGGATCATTTTAATTCCTTTTATATGTAAAGCACTTTGAATTACCATTGTGAATTAAATGTGCTATATAAATAAACCTTGCCTTGCCTTAAGTGATTGCCAGGGTGTTGTTATGATGCTGGAGTGTTGCGAATGGTTACCTGGGTGATTCTATGTGGTTGCAAAGATAATGCTAGATTATTAAGTAGGTGCCAGGGTGTTGCTGTGTGGTTGCCAGGGTGTTGCTATGTGGTTTCCGAAGTGTTGCTATGTCACAGGAGTGTTGTGAGTGGTTGTCAGAGGTTGATATGGCATTTGTTAATTTTTTAAAATCTGCTTTTATTTGTGTGTAGTTGAAATGTTCTGTGAGATGATTTCAGCAGGTGAATATGGTGCATCTGATCACACTGTCCTCAACAACACACATGCTTTGAGGATTCATTCACGTTTAGAGCTCAAACGCTTCACTTACACCCTAAGCTTTAATGCAATGCCTCAGAAACACAGTTGTCAAAACACCTTTATTTATATAGTGCTTTATACAATACGGATTGTGTCAAAATAGCTTTAGAGTGTTAAACAGGAAAACGGTGTGTCGATAATGCAAGAGAACAATAGTAAACAGTCAGTTTTTCAGTTAAAGTCAATTCATCATTGCTTCAGTGATGTCATCGTTGTGTGTTTGAGACATTAAATGTGTGGAGTTGCATGTAAAGACGGGTTGTTCATATGATTAGAGAGCACCGGGCGTCACTGGTGGTCTAGTCTGGGTGTGTCTGCGGCTGTAGATTGTGTACGTCTGTGTACATGGGTGTGCCGCACAGCTTTAAATTCACAACACATCTCAATCTCTGAGTTTGAGACTGACATGTCTCTTTCACCTCTGCCATAGATCTACCTTTTTAGAAATGTTCTTTTGCCTCTCTAGCTTTCACTTTCAGTTATGGATGTTTAGTTTTTTAATACTTTGTCTCTTTTCTAGCATTACAGATAAGATGGCAAGTATCTTCTAACACTTTTAGTACCTCAATTTTCTCACCATTTTGATATATTTTTTATGTATCCTGTATTCTGCTTAACTCATAACAGTAGAACTCTAGATTTTCAGAACCTGAAAATCTATTTTAGCACCTTAAAATGTTAGATTTTGAGAAGCTTACATTTTTGAATCTTAAATCTGAACATTTTAGAACTTTAGATTTTCAAAACGTGACGTATTTAGAACTTTACGTTTTAAGGCCTTTTGAATTTAAATCCTTAATTTTTTTAACCATAGGTATTTAAAACGTTACATTTTTAGAACCTTACATTTTAGAAACTTGATTTTAAAATGTTACATTTTTAGAAGCTTAATTTTTTTAACCTTAGAATTTTAAAAACTTTACATTTTTAGAACGTTAGATTTTTAAAACCTGACATATTTAGAACTTTACGTTTTAGAGCCTTTTGAATTTAAATCCTCCATTTTTTTTCAACCTTAGGTTTTTAAAACTTGACATTTTTAGAACCTTACATTTTAGAAACTTGATTTTTTTAACCTTAAAATTTTTAAACTTAACACTTTTAGAACCTTAGATTTTTAAAACCTGATATTCTTTACAATCTTACATTTTTCACCAGTTCTTGTACACAGTTAATTTGTCACGTTGGCAAGGGATTAGTATCCTTTTTAGTTCTTATTATTTACAGATATCACTAAAAGTACCTGCTGAACACTAATTGGCTCATTTTAGCTTCAGGCGACACTGTCATGGATCGTGTTGCACACAGACGGAAAAGCACCAGTTTTATTGACCGGCTTCTACACAGTTTCCTAGAATCATTGTGAAATCTGGTTTCCATCAGTCATGTTTATATTTGATACAATGAACACTTTTAGGTCAATGGCTAAAATTGAATATGACAATATGAGTCATTTAAGTTCACACTAACTGTGTATTTATATGTATACACTACCGTTTAAGAGTTTGGCGTCGGCAGGATTTCTGTAATGTTTTGGGAAAAAAAAGTCTCTTATGTTCAGCAGGTCTGCATTTATTTGCTCAAAGATGCAGTAAAAATAGTCAGTTATTATTCTAATTTAAAACAGATGTTTTGTATGTGATTGTATGTTAAAATGTAATTTATCTCTGTGGTCAAAGCTGAATTTTCAGCATCATTACTCCAGGCTTCAGTGTCACACGATCCTTCAGAAATCATTCTGATATGCTGATTTGCTGCTCAAGAAACATTAATATTTTTGTGGAAACTGATACAATTTTTTTCAGAATTCACAGATGGTAGAAATTAAAAGAACAGCATTTATTAGAGATAGAAATCTTTCTGCTAGACAAGAAGTGCTCATAAAACAGCTAATTTCTCATCTGACTGGCCTACGATGATCTTTCCCATGTATCCAGCGCGGCACGCATCTCCTCTCCTCTCCTCTGACTCTATTCATCACTGTCCAAACGTGACAGCTGAGCCGTGCCGTCAGCGCCGGTGCTCTGGCTGGAAGGGGCAGCGGCGGATCACGGCTCCCCGGGTGGAGCGCGCTCTGTCTGCTGTCTGGAGGCCAGCAGGTCCCTGTGCTGCGGGTGATGGCAGACAGGCTCCTGCTAAATGTGCTGGAGAGATGTAAATTGCCAGAGTGCAGCTGTCAGAAGGGAGGGCGAGCGCGCGTGTGTGTGCGCGCCAGCAGGGTCCGCTTCTGTCTGCGTATGTGCCGCAGCGGCGCGCCCGCTGTGTGCTTACTTTTCTGTGCCGAAACCTCCTGCTCTGCAATTGTGCTGCACGTCCGGCCCATTTTTCTGCTGTTCGCTCTGACTTCATCTCCTGTTCAGTCTCTCTCTCTGTTTCTCCTCTTCCTCCACGCGTCTGCCGGCGTGTTTCTGATCGCTGTGGTCTCGACCGTCTCTCGCATCCATCATGAGCGGAGGTCTTCAGCTGTTAGAGTTGCTGTGTATTTGTCAAGAGGGCTGATTCTTTATGTTTAGATGAGTAAAGTTATAAGAGTGAAAAGAGGTTTCAGACACTGATACTGTTACATCACAGGAAATGTTGTAATATAAAACTGGATATTAAAACTCTAAAACTGGAGATTAAAACTATAAAACTAAAGATTTTTAAAACCTGACATATTTGCAATGTTATAGTTTAGAACCTTTGATTTTTAGAACATTAGATTTTAAAAACCTGACATTTTTAAAACATTACAGTTTAGAAACTTAAGATCTTAGCATGTTAGATTTTTAGAAGCTTAGTTTTTTGAATCTTAGATTTTAAAAACTTTACATTTTTAGAATCTTAGATTTTTAAAATTGGACATTTTTAAAACCTGACATTTAGAACTTTACATTTTTAACCTTAGATTTTTAGAACATTACATTTTAGGGACTTAAGATTTTAGAATGTTAGACTTTTAGAAGCTTAGTTTTTTGAAACAGATTTTTAAAACTTTACGTTTTAAAAATCTGACATTTTTAGAACCTTACATTTTAGAACCTTTGATTTTTTTATTTTTTTTTTTTTTTTGATTTTTAAAGCATGACAATTTTAGAACATTACATTTTAGAAACTTAGATTTTAGAATGTTAGATTTTTAGAAGCTTATTTTTTTGAACCTTAAGTTTTTAAAATGAAACATTTTTAGAAACTTGGATTTTTAAAACCTAATATATTTTTAGAACCTTACATTTTAGAACATTACAGTTTAGAGCCTTAGATTTTTAAAACTTTAAATTGTTCAAACTTTTGAGAACCATAGATTTTTAAAACCTGACGATTTTAGAGCATTACATTTTAGTAACTTAAATTTTAGAATATTAGAGTTTTAGAAGCTTACTTTTTTGAACCTTAAGTTTTTAAAACTAAACATTTTTAGAACCTTAGATTTTTAAAACCTGATATTTTTATAATCTTACATTTTAGAACCTTATATTTTGAATCTTAGATTTTTAAAACTTTGCATTTAGAATCATTAGAATTATTATTATTTTTTAGAAATTTAAATTTTTAAACCCGGACAAATTTAGAACTTTATATTTTAGAACCTTATATATTTAGAACCATAATTTTTAGGACTTTAGATTTTCATAACCTGACATATTTATAACTGAACATTTTAGAACCTTAGAATTTTAAATCTTTAAATTTTTAAAACCTGACATTTATAGAATGTTACATTTTAAAAACGTAAGATGTTAGAATGTTACATTTTTAGAAGCTTAATTTTTTGAACCTTACAATTTTTAAAACTTTTCATTTTTAGAACCTGAGATTTTGAATCTTCAAATCTTTTTTGCTGAAAAAAGCTAGTCACTAGTTTACTTAAAAAAAAAAAAAAAAAAAAAAAAAAAGCTTTACAGTGCTCATTTTGTGCATACACATTTTATCATGCACATATCAGGATTTATAAAAAAAAAAATAAACTTTGCATTGTGCATATGCATTTGTTTACTGCTGTGAGGAATGATGCAGTCTGTATCTCATATTTTCATAGTGTCTTGTAGGCTGCCGTTTACATATTATCACATGCATATGTAAATTATATGCAGATGAGGTTGTGCATAGCCAGATGAGCTCCATATATGGTTATTTTGGGGATGATTTGTAGATGCATGTATGCTTATCTTCCACTGACTGGGATTTCTAAAGGCAGTTTGGTGCAGATTCTTGCATACGTGCGGTTTTATAAATTAGAAACGTTTGTGCTTATGGAAAATCTGCCTTTTGTGCATACACAGACTTTTAGGATGAAATCTATGCAAAGTTGTATACATAAGGCCCCAGATGTTAGTCAAAACTCTGGGCTTGCAGGATTTTTAGTATTGCTATGCTGTTACAACTCTTGATCTTATTTGCCGAAAATGACCTTTAAAAGTTGCACCGCTCAGCGTTTGAGCCGTTTGACGGCATTTTTTTGTTTTGTTTTTAAATAATTGTTGAATATTTAATAGATAATCACAATTTAGTTTGGCAGCACACTTGCGTCATTCACATAAAAAATCAATAACAAACTTTTCTGGCAATTTAAATGTCCAGTGCTGATTTGCAGTCATTTGTTTCATGGACTTTATTTTGGATGATCATATTATGCGATAATGTTGCACTGATAAATATGTGACAACAGAAAACAAAAGAAAATAAGTTCATTAAGATCCATTAAGAAATAAAATATTTTACTGAAGACAGCACAGTTCAGCAGTCACTGAATTATTTGAATCACTGAAGAAACCTTTGCTGTGTTTTTTCTTTTGTGCACAATCACTTTTTTTCACTTTTGTACTTTGTCATTTTATATCCTCAGATCTTCAGTAAAATATTGTGATCTTTGATTTTTCTTTTCACTTTTGTACTTTGTTTTTGCCTAATATGAAAATCTTAATTTTGTTTCCTAAGAAATCTGACTTTATTTGTCAGTTTTGTACTGTTGTCACTTTATATGAAAATCTTCAGTAAAATATTTTGTTTTTTTAATAGATATGACAACGTTTTTGTCATTTGTCACTTGTCAAATGTGAATACATTTTAATAAATTAATATTTTTTTTGCCACTTTTGTACTTTTTTGTTATTTGTTTTGTCACTTTATGTGAAAATCTTCAGTAAAATATTTTATTTCCTAATAGATCTTTAACTTTTTTGTCATTTTCTCTCACTTTGTATGAAACTATTTAGATATTTAGTAAAATCTAATATATATATATACATATATATATATATATATATATATATATATATTATATTATATTATATTATATTATATTTTATATTTAGATTTTGTGCCACTTTTTTTTTTTTTTGCCATGTGTTTTCAGTAAAATATTGTTTCCTAATAGATCCTTGCCTTTTTTTGCCACTTTTGTATTTTCTCATCGCTTCATATGAAAATTTTCATTAAAATATTGTTTCCTAATAGAACTTAGATTTTTTTTGTCATTTTTTTGTCACTTTACATGAAAATCTTTAGTAAAATATTTTTCTAATCTTTTGTTTTTGTCTTTTTTGTCAACTTTGTACTTTCTCATTTCTTTGTTTTAAAAAAATTTCAGTAAAATATTGTTTTCTAATAGAACGTTTTTGTCTTTTTTTATTTTATATAAAAATCTTTAGCATAATCTTTTCTTTTCTAATAGATATTTGATTTTTTTTTGTCATTTTTTTGCCACTATACATGTGAATATTTTGTAAAATATTTTATTTCCTAATAGATCTTTGACTTTTTTTTGTCCTTTTTTGTCCTTTTTTATCATTTTATATGAACATCTTTAGCAAAATCTTTTCTTTTCTAATAGATCTTTGACTTTTTTGTTACCTTTGTACTTTCTCATCACTTTATGTGAAAATCCTAAGTAATTTTTTAAATAATTTTTTTGTACTTTTTTGCCACTTTACATGTAAATATTTTGTATAATGTTTTATTTCCTAATAGAGCTTTGACTTTTTTATTTTTTGTCATTATGTATGAAAATCTTTAGCAAAAATAATTTATTTTTTAATAGATCTTTGACTTTTTTGGGGGTTTTTTTTGTTACTTTTGTACTTTCTCGTCACTTTATGTGAAAATTTTCAGTAAAATATTTTGTTTCCTAACAGATCTTTTTTTTGTCATCTTTTGCCACTTTACATGTAAATATTTTGTAAAATATTTAGTTTTCTAATCGATTTTTTTTTTTTTACTCATTTTTGTCACTTTTGTACTTTCTCATTGCTTTATATGAACATTTTAGGTAAAATATTAAGTTTCCTAATAGATCTTTGTCTTTTTTTGTCATTTTATATGAAAAGCTCTAGCAAACCTTTTCTTTTCTAATAGATCTTTAACTTCTTTTGTAATTTTCGCCACTTTACATGTACATTTTTTGTAAAATATTTTATTTCCTAATAGATCTTTGACTTTTTTTGTCTTTTTTGTTAATTTTGTACTTTCTCATCACTTTATGTGAAAATTCTAAGTATTTGTTTTTTATTTCCTAATAGATCTTTAACTTTTTTTGCCTTTTTTTTGTCACTTTATATGAAAATATTTTGTGAATTTTTTTTTTTTTGTTTCCTAATAGATCTTTGGCCTTTTTTTGGTAATTTTGTGCCACTTTTGTACTTTCTCATTGCTTTATATGAAAATTTCAGTAAAATATTGTTTCCTAATAGATTATTTTTGTCCTTTTTTTGTCATTTTAAATGAAAATCTTTAGCAAAATCTTTTCTTGTCTAATAGATCTTTAACCTTTTTTTGTCTTTTTTGTTACTTTTGTACTTTCTCGTCACTTTGTGTGAAAATCTTCAGTGAAATATTTTGTTTCCTAACAGATCTTTACTTTTTTTTTAATTTTTTGCCACTTTACATGTAAATATTTTGTATAATATTTTATTTCCTAATAGATCTTTGACTTTTTTCTATTTTTTGTCCTTTTTTTTGTCATTATATATGAAAATCTTCATCAAAACTTATTTCTTTTCTAATAGATCTTTGACTTTTTTGGGGGGGGGTTGTTACTTTTGTACTTTCTCATCACTTTATGTGAAAATCTTCAGTAAAATATTTTGTTTCCTAATAGATCTTTAACATTTTTTGCCATTTTATATGTAAATATTTTGTAAAATATTTTGTTTCCTAATTTTTTTAATAATTTTTTTTTACTCATTTTTGTCACTTTTATAATTTCTCATTGCTTTATATGAACATTTTAGGTAAAATATTGTTTCCTAATAGATATTTGTCTTTTTTGTCATTTTATATGAAAAGCTCTAGCAAACCTTTTCTTTTCTAATAGATTTTTGACTTTTTTTGTCACTTTTGTAGTTTCTTGTCACTTCACATAAAAATCTTCAGTAAAATATTTTGTTTCCTAATAGATCTTTAACTTCTTTTGTAATTTTTGCCACTTTACATGTGCATATTTTGTAAAATATTTTATTTCCTAATAGATCTTTGACTTTTTTTTGTCTTTTTTGTTAATTTTGTACTTTCTCATCACTTTATGTGAAAATTCTAAGTATTTTTTTTTTATTTCCTAATAGATCTTTAACTTTTTTTGCCTTTTTTTTGTCACTTTATATGAAAATATTTTGTGAATTTTTTTTTTTTTGTTTCCTAATAGATCTTTGGCCTTTTTTTGGTAATTTTGTGCCACTTTTGTACTTTCTCATTGCTTTATATGAAAATTTCAGTAAAATATTGTTTCCTAATAGATTATTTTTGTCCTTTTTTTGTCATTTTAAATGAAAATCTTTAGCAAAATCTTTTCTTGTCTAATAGATCTTTAACCTTTTTTTGTCTTTTTTGTTACTTTTGTACTTTCTCATCACTTTATGTGAAAATCTTCAGTAAAATATTTTGTTTCCTAATAGATCTTTAACATTTTTTGCCATTTTATATGTAAATATTTTGTAAAATATTTTGTTTCCTAATTTTTTTAATAATTTTTTTTTACTCATTTTTGTCACTTTTATAATTTCTCATTGCTTTATATGAACATTTTAGGTAAAATATTGTTTCCTAATAGATCTTTGTGGGGGGTTTTTTGTCATTGTATATGAAAAGCTCTAGCAAAATCTTTTCTTTTCTAATAGATCTTTAACTTTTTTGTCTTTTTTTGTCACTTTTGTAGTTTCTTGTCACTTCAGGTGAAAATCTTCAGTAAAACATTTCGTTTCCTAATAGATCTTTGACGTGTTCGGTGATTCCCCTTTTGTTTTCTCTATTATGTGAATTGAATTCACGCAGGCAGGAAATACTTGAGTATAATTTTCAGGTTTTGTAACCCCTGAATGTTTTGTGTTTGTATGATCCTGTATCAGGGACGGACGGGGTATTTTCCCAGCGCAGGTCGCTCTCGTGCAACAATAACGGCATTCTGTCGCGACTCCCGCGAGCATCTGTACGGATCGCTGGAATTTTTCGTTCCTGTTTGTTTGTTTTCCTTGCGCGATCCCAGTAAACTAATCCATGGAGCGCTTGTTTACCGGAACGAAAAGGGGGGCAAAGAATCTACAACACAAAAAGCAGCGGAGGGGGAAAAACTTCCCACAGTGTCTCTATGGTAATCAGCAGGTGCCTGTGGCCGCCGAGAAGAAGTGAAGCCTTTCTTACGAGCGTGAGAAAGAGCGGCCGAGCCCTCTCCTCCTCCCCCGCGCCTCCGTTCGCCCCCTTTTCTCTTGTACGGTGGCAAAACCCGCCCCAGCGGCAACAGTGGTGGCTGCCAAACGCTCCCTCTGATCCAGCTGCAATGAAAAACGCCACCAACAAAAGACGGGAAGAAAGGGAGAAAGGCAGGAGAAGATGGAGAAACTGCGGAAGAGTTTAAGCTGCTGCTTGGCAGTGCCAGGATGCCGAGACCGAACTCGCGAACCCACTTTGTTTTCACCGAGGGGGAATTTTCGCCTCCTGGAATTGATTTGCAGGGGCATCTGTTACCTATATGAGAGCACGTTTGTTTTCCAATCATGTAAAAACGAAAAAATTAACACCAAATTCTTTCATGTAAATGCTCTGGACAATAGAGAGCAATGACGACGGCTCAGTTTTTCAGTGTTTTAATTTTATTTATTTATTTGTTTATTTATTTTGCATAATAAACCACTTTCAACAACATTAAGCTCTACACTAGTTATGCACACAGAAAATTATGAAATATTTTATAATGTTTATTTTAGGTCTATATAAGAGTTTAATGTTTATATTTATTTTTAAAAAATAAATAATTATATATATTTATTTATTTATTTATTTATTTATTTTTGACATGTCCATTCAATATTAGCTGGATGTAAATGCACTTTATAATTATATATTTATAATTAATAATATATATTTTATTTTAGCATGTATTTTACTACATTTTAGCACTGGCCGGCCAGTTATTTTATTTTATTTTATTTTTATTTTTTTTATTTTGCAAGGAACCACTAAGCAAGCATTCAACAGAACACATTTAGCCCTTTAATTTTATTTTTTATTTTTGCATGTAATGTATTTTTTTTTTTCTACATTTTAGCACTGACTGTCCACAGAGATTTTATTTTTTTTCACAAGAAAGCATTAACTAAGCGTTCAACAAAACACGTTTAGCCCTTTAATTTTATATTTTTTATTTTTGCATATATTGTTTATTTTTTCGACATTTTTAGCACTGCCAGCAACAGTGATTTTATTTTTTATTTTATTTTATTTTATTTTTTTGTTTTTTATTATTTCACAAGGAACCACAAACTAAGCATTAAACAAAACACATTTTACCCCTTTGCTTTTATTTATGTATTGATTTTTTGTAGTGTTTTTTTTTTTTTAATTAATTAATTAATTTATTAATTTATTTATTTGCATATAAAGTCTTTTTTTCTACATTTAAGCAGTGGTTGGCTACGGAGTATTTATTTTATTTTATTTTATTGTAATTTATTTTATTTTACAAGGAACTACTAACTAAGCATTTAACAAAACACATTTTACCACTTCTTTTTTATTTTATTTATTTGCATATTATGTCTTTTTTCTACATTTTAGCAGTGGCTGGCCACAGAAAATTTTATTTTATTTTATTTTATTTTACAAGGAACTACTAATTAAGCATTTAACAAAACACGATTTAGCACTTTAATATTATTTATTTAATTATTTGCATATTATGTCTTTTTTCTATATTTTAGGACTTAATGGCCACAGAGATTTTGTTTTATTTTATTTTATTTTTTATTTCATAAGAAACCATTTAACTAAGCATTTAACAAAACACGTTTAGCCCTTTAATATTATATATTTTTTTATTTTTGCATATATTATGTCTTTTTTTTCTACATTTTAGCACTGGCAGGCCACAGTAATTTTAACTTTAGTAAAAATTTTTATTTTTTTTACAAGAAACCACTAGCTTAGCACTCAACAAAACAGGTTTAGCCCTTCACTAGTGTACTTGCATAAAATAGGATAGTATTAAAATAATTTATTATATTTTAGGTATATGTGGCCCTTTATATTTAGTGACATTGTATTGTATTTTATTTATTTCTAATGTTGATATACTACTTTATATCCAATATAATATTATACGATTATATTAGATAAGAGATAAAAAGATGCCTCTGCATTTTGAGTATTTCGGACATGTTTGTCGCCGTCGGTGGCCCTTTTGCCCTGAGTCCTGGTGAATGTGTGGCCCTGTAAGGCCGGGCCCCTCCGCTGGGCCTCCTTTGGACCGCTGCTGGACCGCTGGCTCATTGATATGCAGGGGACGGGTCGGCCGGCACAGCTGCAGGATACCCGCTCCGAGGGGGAGGCCCAGGAAAAACCAACAAAAGAGCCTCTCCCCCCATTCCCGGTTTTCAGAGACTTTAATTCCCTAAATCCTCCAGCTCTCCTCCTCTCCTTCCTTAAACGTCTCCTTTCTCCTCTCACACACACACAGCCTGTCAGTGGCGTTTCCCGTTCTCTCGCGCGTCCGAGCCGTGAATGCGGCGGCGGTGCAGGAAGTCTCCGGAAGTGTCAGGATCTCGTCCCGCTGGGTTTGGGTGCAGTGCCTCTTTCAGCTGACCTCACGCTTTTCTTTTCTTCCTCGTGTTTCTGCCTTTCACTTTCATGATGCTTTAGTTTGCTCAGGTTTTACTGTCTTCACGCTCTTCTCTGTACAAATTTTCATCTTCATTTATAGTAGTGCAGAATTTTAAATATTTAATTTAATTTAATTTAATACTTAATTAATATTCAGTATTATAGATTATGTGTTTTAACTATTTTTTTTTATTATATTATTTCTGTAACATTTTCATGCTAATTTATAATAGTGCAGAATATTAAATATTTCTTTTTACTATTATATACAGTATAGTCATATAATATAATTAATATTATGAACATTATAAAATAGTATACTGTAGAATTATATATAATTTAATTTAATTTACCTTTTTTAATCTATTATACTGAATATTAATTATGTATTTTAACTGTTTTATTTTTATAATATTTATGTAACATTTTCATGGTAATTAATAATAGTTCAGAATATTAAATATTAATTTTTTTACTACTATATACAGTATAATCATAATATAATTAATATTATGAACATTATATAATATATAGTATACTGTAGAAATATATATACTTTAATTTAATTTAATTTTTTAATCTATAATACTAAATATTAATTATGTATTTTAACTATTTTATTTTTTATAATATTATTTATACAACTTTTTTGCTAATTTATAATAGTGCAGAATATAAAATATTTATCTTTACTACTATATACAGAATAGTCATATAATATAATTAATATTATGAAAATTATATAATATATAGTATACTGTAGAATTACATATTATTTAAATATGTTTATGGTAATTTATATTAGTGCAGAATATTGAACATTTAATTTAATTTAATATTTAGTCTATATTACTGAATATTAATTATGTATTTTAACTATTTTATTTTTTATAATATTATTTAGATAACATTTTCATGCTAATTTATAATAGTGCAGAATATTAAATATTTCGTTTTACTACTATATATAGTATAATCATAATTAATATTATGAGCATTATGTAATGTATAGTATAATGTAGAATGATATATAATTTAATTTGATATTTAATCTATAATACTGAATATTAATTATGTGTTTTAACCATTTTTTTTTATAATATTATTTATATAACATTTTCATTTATAATAGTGCAGAATATTAAATGTTTATTTTTACTACTATATACAGTATAATCATATAATATAATTAATATTATGAACATTATATAATATATAGTATACTGTAGAAATATATAATTTAATTTAATTGAAATTTTTAATCTATAATACTGAATATTAATTATGTATTTTTACTATTTTATTTTTTATAATATTATTTATACAACATTTTCATGCTATAATTTATAATAGTGCAGAATATTAAATATTTATTTTTACTACTATATACAGTATAATCATATAATGTAATTAATATAATATTATTTATATAACATTTTCATGGTAATTTATAGTAGTGCAGAATATTAAATATTTCTTTTTGTTACTAGATACAGTATAATCATAATATAATTAATATTATGAACATTATATAATATATAGTGTACTGTAGAATTATATATATTTTAATTTAAATATATTTTTTATGGTAATTTATAACAGTGCAGAATATTAAATATTTAATTTAATCATTTCATTTTTATAATATTATTTTATAATATTATTTATATACCATTTATGATATACTTTATAATACTGCAGAATATTAAATTTATTTTTACTTCTATATACAGGATAATCATATTATATATTTTTTATATTATGAACATTATATAATATATAGTAAAATATAGAATTATATATAATTTAATTTATTGTTTAATCTATAATTCTGAATATTAATTATATATTTTAACTGTTTTATTTTTATATTGATAATTATTTATTTAATATTTTTATGGTAATTTATAATAGTGCAGAGAATGTATTATTTCTTTTTACCACTATATACAGTATAATCGTGTAATGTAATTGATATTATGAACATTCTGTAATATATATTGTAATATTGTAATACAGTGTATATATATATATATATATATAGCAGAAGTTTCTTCTGCTCACCAAGGCTGCATTTATTTGATTACAAATACAGAAAAAACTGTAAAAATGTGAAATATTATTAGAATTTCAAACAGCTGTTTTCTATGTGAATATCTATTAAACTGTAATTTATTTGTGTGATGCGCAGCTGAATTTTCAGCATCATTACTCCAGTCTTCAGTGTCACATGATCCTTCACAAATCATTCTGATATGCTGATTTGCTGCTCAAGAAACATTTCAGATTATTATCAATGTTGAAAACAGTTGTGCTGCACAGTATTTTTGTGGAAACCGTTATACATTTTATTTTTCAGTATTCTTTGCTGAATAAAAAGTTCAAAAGAACAGCATTAATTCAAAATAGAAATCTTTTATAAAATTATACACTTCCGTTCTGCTGAATGAAAGGTCACATCACCGTATAAACACAGGTAATGTGACTGTGTCCATCTGAGATGTTTAACAAACAATGCTCTGTTTCTTTAGAATCTAATTTGTTTAGATGTTCTTTGTTTACTGCCACAAAAACAAACACTGCAGTAACATCAGCCCGTCACAGGTAACGTGTGCAAAGCTCAGTTCATGCAAAACTACATGAAAAGTTGTGTGATTGTTCCTGCGTCACCGATCAGAGCAAAACAAGAGGCGCGTGTAATAAAAGTAGAAGTGTTGAGTGTGAGAAAGAGGAAGGAGCGTGAACCGAGACAGGAAAACACTCGAGTTTACAGGAGAAAACAGAGGTGAAAGAGACGAGGAGACGGTCAGACGGATGTGGTGGCCATGACACGCTCACATGACACCAATGTTTGTGTGTGTGAGAACATGCGAAACGCCAAACGTTTGGTCCGACAGCAGCTGCGTTCCCACAATGCTTTGCCATAGAGGTTTTATATACTGTAGAAACTATTTATTTTTTAATATGATAATTTCAAGGTTTTGCTTTGATTATTTATATACAGTATAATGTGTAGTTTTATTCTCTTCTAGGGTGTTTTTATAGTATATTCCCTTTATTTAATGTTCAAATATTAAAATCAACCCAATTATTATAGCATATATTTACATTTCTGATTGTTATTGCTGTTGAAACCGTTGCCCAGTATGTTTGTGGAACTGATACATTTTATTTTTCAAGATTCTTTGATGAATAGAAAGTAACATTTTGTAACTTTTGTAACATTATAAATGTCTTTACTGTCACTTTTGATCAATGTATATACAATGTATGTACAATGTACAATGTGTATTTGATCAATGTAATAATGCGTCCTTGATGAACAAAAGTATTAATTTAATAATCAGAAATGTTTGTTGAGCAGCAAATCAGTGTATCAGAATGATTTGTGAAGGATCATGTGACACTGAAGACTGGAGTAATGATGCTGAAAATTTAGCTTTGATCACAGAAATAAATTACATTTTAGCAGATATTCACATAGAAAACAGCTATTTTAAATTGTAATAATATTTCATATTTTTACTGTATTTTAATAAAATAATAAAGCACTACTTTCAAAAACAAAAATCTATATATACTACCAGTGAAAAGGTTTTAAACAGTTAGATTTGTAATGTTTTTTTTAAAGTCTCTTCTTTAAAAGTACTTCATAATTACAGCAAAAACAGGAAAAATGTGACCTATTTTTCTTATTTAAAATAGCTGTCTTCTATTTGAATATATTTTAAAATGTAATTTATTCCTGTGATGTCAAAGCTGAATTTTTAGCATCATTACTCCAGTCACATTTCATGTTAGAATGATTTCTGAAGGATCATGTGACACTGAAGACTGGAGTAATGATGCTGAAAATTCAGCTTTGATCACAAAAATAAATTACATTTTACAATATATTCTCATAGAAAACAGCTATTTTAAATTGCAATAATATTTCAGATGTTTTAATGTATTTTTGATAAATAAATGCAGCCTTGAAACCGAAATATACTTAAAGTGAACAGCAGTCATGAAAATAAAAAAAATGTGTCACTTAAAGTTAAATTCAATTTCTGTTTGCATCAGTATCTTCAGAGAAAAATGCATTTAAATTACACAATTTTATGTGCAACGCTGTTCAAAAGCAACAATTTATTATATATATATTTAAAATAAATTAATAATATTTTAATTTTGTAAGGGTGCATTAAATAAAAAAAAAATTTAATAATTGTACCAAAATAAATGGTGTTTTTTTTTAAACTTTCTATTCATCAAAGAAACCTGAAAAATTCTACTCAACCGTTTTCAACATAATAATAATATAAATGTTTTTTGAGCAGCAAATCAGCATGTTAGAATGATTTCTGAAGCATCATGTGGCACTGAAGACAATTAATAATGCTGAAAATTCAGCTGTTCATCACAGAAATAAATTACATTTTAACATAGATTCACATAGAAAACAGCTATTTTAAATTGCAATAATATTTCAGATTTTTTTCATGTATTTTTGATAAATAAATGCAGCCTTGGTGAGCAGAAGAGACCAAAATATACATAGTATAAGCATTTAGATAAACTGTGATCAGCAGCCTTGAAAATAATAAAAAAAAATGCATCAGTTAAATTACATTTATTTGCATCAATATCTAAATGTAAAATGCATTTAAATTACACAATTTTATGTGCAATTCTGTTCAAAAGCAACAATTTATTATATTTTTTAAAATAAATTAATATTTTAATTTAGTAAAGGTGCATTAATTATTATAATTTTACCAAAATAAATGGTGTTTTTTCTTTCTATTCATCAAAGAAACCTGAAAATTCTGCTCAGCTGTTTTCAACATAATAATAATAATAATAATAATAATAATAATAAATGTTTTTTGAGCAGCAAATCAGCATATTATAATGATTTCTGAAGGATCATGTGACACTGAAGACTGGAGGAATGATGCTGAAAATTCAGCTGCGCATCACAAAAATAAATTACATTTTGCAATATATTCACATAGAAAACATCTGTTTTAAATAGAAAAAACTTTTCAAAATTTTACTGTCTTTGCAGTACTTTGGATGAAAAATGCAGGCTTGGTGAGCAGAAAAAACATATTCAAAATCTAAAAACTTTTGACTGGTAGTGCATATATATAACATTTATTTTTTTCTTGTGCATAAAAGCTTACATGAAATGTATAGCTGTCTTTTGGATTCTAAAGATATTTTATGCATGCAAACAATTATCAAAGCTTTTGAGACTATGCATGCAAATATATACTTTCTAAATGTTATTTGAGGTTTATATTTTACTACATTTTAAGACTTATAGTGACACAGCATTTTCTGTAAAGGATATGCGCTTTTATTGAGCTGAAGTTTATCAGTTTGACTGAGAAACAGGAACTTGTGACAGATCAGACTTCTGTTTTAAGCGGCACACGCGTGTGTTCGGTGTTTGTTTAAGGATACGGTCGGGTGTAAATCATCATGTGTGTTTGTCTTCTGCACTGTCTTCGTTGTGTGTGTTCGTTACGAATGATCCGTCCCGTGTGCGTCATGGATGCTGGCATGAAGACCTGATCTCTAGATTAATCTCACATCTCACACACATCTGTTGGTGCCCGTCAGGCCTGTTTTGTGAATCCACTTCCTGTCTGCCAGCTTGAGACGCGTCCACATTAGCAGACGTTCTGCGGTTGATGCAGCGTCGCAAATAACACCGCTAGTTTTGTGTTTCTGTGCAAAAGGTCCTGATGTCAGGCTGGACGTGTGAGGCGTTATACGCTGCTCCGCGGGGCGCACATACTGTCCCGGACTCACTTGGCATCAGACGGATTTGTTTCCTAAACGCTCACACAACATGATCTCAGTTTAGCGCTTTTAAGACGCACAAAGCGGATACAAGAATCTGTGGCAGTCATTCAAAATTATATCAGTGCCTTAATATTTGTTAATGAGATTTAGAAGTTTGGGGTTGGTAAGATTTATGTTTTTGAAGAAGTTTCTTGCATTTACAGATAAACACATAATATTGTGAAATATTATACTTTAAAAAAAAATATTGAAATATAATTTTTGTTACATAATATTTTTATATTATTATATTTATTTATATTTATTATTGCGGTGATGACAGTCCCATGATCATTCAAAAATCATTGCAATAAAACAATAATATGTTAAATAATAATAAAATAATTTATTACTCATCATGAATTTGTTAATCATTAACAATGTTGAAAACAGTTGTTCAACTTTCTTTTGCTCATTTAATGGCAGCATTTATTTGAGTACAAAAACAGTGAAATATTGTTAAAAAAAATAATAGTAATAAAATATATATAAAAAAAAAAAATTAACTTTATATACTATTGTGTGTGTGTGCATGTATATACATTTTACCATTATGATTTTTAAGCATTTCATTTGTAATACTTTTTTATTTTATTTATTTATTTATTTCAGTTTGGCATTTATGATTTTTTTTCTGTTGCATTTTGACTTTTTTTTTTTTTTTTTTTTATTTATTATTTAATTAATTTTCAGAAAGTATTTTATTTTCATTTGTTTTATTTGGAAATTATTTATTTATTTATGCTGATTTTTAGCAGTTATTGCATTTTGACTTTTTAATTTAAAAATATTTTTTATAATTTTAATTTTTTATGATTAAATTATTTTTAGTAAGGGTTTTATTTTTGATTGCTTTTATTTAAAATTTACAATTTTTATAATAATTGTACATTTTTATTAATAATATTTTCAGTATGTGTTTTATCTTGATTGCTCTTAATAGGATTTTTTTTATTTTAATTTTGCCTTTTGATAATTTTAATAATTCTTTAGTAAGCGTTACGTTTTGACAACTTATTTTAAAAAATTTATTCTAAATTAATGTTTTGATGATTTTATTCTTTTGAAATTATTGATTTATTTTAAATTTACTTTATCGTTTTAATGATTTTTAGTAAGCACTTTATTTTGACTGTTTTTATACTTTTATAATAAAATATTAATATTTATTATAATTTTACATTTTTATTAATTCATTTTTAGTAAGTGTTTTTTTGTTTGGAAGTAATTTATTCATTTCAGTTTTACATTCTCATTATAGTGTTTTTTTTTTTTTTGTTTTTTTTGTTTAATAAATTTATAGGGAGTGTTTTTATTTTGATTGCTGACATTTTGATAATGCATCCTTTCTAAATAAAATTAGTAAATTACTAAAAACAAAACAAATATGTAATATTTTATGATTTAATTAATTTAAGTGGTTTCATTTTGATTTGCATTTATTTGGAAATGATTGATTTATTTCCATTTTACTTATGTTATATCTGAACTGAAATACTTATTTTATTTGTAATAATATTTTCATTTACTTTGTCTTTTATATTGATTGCTTTTATTTTAATGTTGCATTCTTGCGATTTCAGTCATTTTTAGGAAGAGTTTTATTTTGACATTTTTTGTATAACATTTTTTATTATAATTTTACATTTTTATAATTAACAAACTTTAGTATGTGGTTTATTTTCTAAGCTTTTAATTGGAAATTGTTTATTTTCTAGTGAGTATTTATTTATTTTCACATATTTATTACAATTTAACATTTTTATTTAGAAGTAATTTATTTATTCTAATTTTACATTCTCATTATTATTATAGTGAATTTTAGCAACTGTTGCATTTTGACTATTTATCTAAAAAAAAAATTTTTTAATATTATTTTTATTTAATAAATTCATAGTGTTTTTGTTTTGATTGCTGACATTTGTAAATTGTTTATTTCTGTCAGTTTTGCATTCTTTTACATTTAATGCATCCCTTCTGAATAAAAATAGAAAAAAAGCCATAATCATTGAAACGGTAGTGTATATTTATCATTCAGCAGATGCAAAGCAACAAAGCAAACTTCTAAATGAGGAAGGCAGCGAGCGATTCATCACATACGTTTGCTCTAATGTAATATGTGCTGTACTTCCTAAAGGAAGTGTGTGTTTTTGATTGCCAAAAGCTCTTAGCCTGCAGAACGAGTTTGAGCGAGGTGCCGTCCCGTCGTGCCACGATGAAAAATGGCAGCAGGCGCGCTAACATATTGGGCATCTGCTGTGGATGAGAGTCTTAAGTACACGGGGCTGAAGGACAGATGTTGTGGCGGCTGCGGCGTTCGCTGCGCTCCTCCCCAGTTGTTGTGAGTCAGGTGGACTCATTTGTAATGCTTTAGCTTTATTGAAGCGCTGAAACTCCACATCCGCAGAGACAGAGACAGAGACAGAGAGACGGAGACGCCGGACGCTCTTGAGCACTGCTCTACTTTCAGCAGCTTTACAGAGAAACTCACACACACACTAGTTCTCCTCTATCTACATGTTTTAGGCTTTGGAAGTTTGTTTTTATTGGGCTGTTTCAGGAGCTGCCATATTTGAGCAGGGATTCCCAGACTTTTTTGTAAACCAAACCCGTTTGAGTTAAAAGATTTACTTTAAGATTTGTAGTTAACATTTGTTGGTTAACGCTGACGTGACATGCAGATAAATAAATTATGATTTTAATCATTTGTAGTAAGTGCTGTATTTGAACTGGTTTTATTTATTTTTATTATTTTAGAACTTCATTTTAATTTTAGTAAGTGTTATTTTGATTGCTTTTATTTGGAAGTTATTTATTATTATTAGTTTTATGATCTAAGTAAGTTTTTTGGCAGTTTTTTTTTTATATAAAAAATAATATTTTTACATTTGTATGATTTAATAATGTGTTATTTTTTAAGTACTATTTGCATTTATTTGTAAATTATTTTTTTGTTTCAGTTTTACTTATGATTTAATTATATTATGATTTTATTATATTTTGTTGTTATTTAAAACATTTATATATAATTGTACATTTTTATGATTTAGTTATTTTTTGTAAGGGTTTTATTTTGATTGCTTTTATTTGGAAATTATTTATTTAAATTTTTCATTCTTGTGATCATAATAATTTTTAGTAAGCATTCTAATTTGATTGTTTTTATGTGAAAATATTTATTATAATTTTACATTATTATTTTAATATTTTTAGTAAATATTCTATTTTGCCTTTTTTTGTTAAAGTATTTATTCTAATTTAATATTTTTATGAAGTAATAATTTTTAGTAAGGGTTTTTTTTCCGATTGATTTTATTTGGAAATTATTTCTTTTAATTTTATTTTCTTGTAATGATAATCGTTTTTAGTAAGCATTCTATTTTCACTGTTTTTATATAAAAATATTTATTATAATTTAATTTTTATGCTTTCATTCTTAGTAACTGTTTTCTTTTGATTGCTTTTATTTGGAGATTATTTATTTATTTTAATTTTACATTATTATGATTTGAAATTTTTTTTTAGTAAACATTCTATTTTGACTTTTTATGTTAGAATATTTATTATGATTTAAAAGATTTTATGATTTAATTATTTTTTGTAAAGTTTTTCTTTTGATTTTATTTGTAATTTATTTATCTATTTTAATTCTACATTATTCTGATTTTAATAATTTTAGTAAGCATTCAATTTTCGTTGTTTTTATGTAAAATATTTATTATAATTTTACATTTTTATGCTTTCATTTTTAGTAATTGTTTTCTTTTGCTTGTGTTTGGAAATTATTTATTTATTTTAATTTTACATAATGATTTGAAATTTTTTTAGTAAACATTCTATTTTGACTGTTTTTTATGTTAAAATATTTATGATTTACATTTTTTATGATTTAATTATTTTTGTAACGTTTTTCTTTTGATTTTATTTATTTTAATTTGACATTATTCTGATTTTAATCATTTTAGTAAACATTCTATTTTCACTGTTTTTATGTAAAAATATTTATTACAATTTTGCATTTCATTTTTAGTAATTGTTTTCCTTTGATTGCTTTTATTTGAAAAAAAAATTTGTTTATTGTAATTTTACATTATTATGATTTGAATGTTTTTTTAAGTAAACATTTGACTGTTTTTTTATGTTAAAATATTTATTATGATTTAAAAAAATATTATGATGTAATTATTTTTTTTAAAGGCTTTCTTTTGATTTTATTTCTTATTTATTTTAATTTTACATTGTTCTGATTTTAATCATTTTAGTAAGCATTCTATTTTCACTGTTATGTAAAAATATTTATTATAATTTTACATATTTATTATTCAATTTTTAGTAAGTGTTTTATTTTGATTGCTTTTATTTGGAAATGATTTACTTCATTTTCACATTTGTATAATTTTAAACAAATTTAGTAAGTGCAACATTTTAATTTATATTTTAAAAACACTTCATTTAATTTTTCCTTTTGCATACCGTCACAAACCCATTTAGGAAACCTCATACAAGATGACTTTGCATAAATCACTAGTGTATTTGTGTGTGTGTCTTTGTTTTGTGTTTGTTTTAGCCATTGCAAGGAAAAGTTGCAGTAGTTTGAGCGTCAGAAAAAGTGCATTGTCTTAAGAAAGTTGAAAGCGACGTGAAGTTTTGTGAGCAGCTCATGTTCGGCAGCAGGATTATGAGTTCGGATGACAAATGCATGTGTAGTCGCTCTGTTACGGGCCAGTCGCCGCTCCTCTGGTCTGTCACAGCTGAAATGAGCCGAAAGGCGCTAAAAATCAGCGAGACAGACGTTTGCCGTGACACATCCACACTTTAGCGACAGAGGAAATGGGCCAATTAAGGACAGCTTGCTCAGACCCTGCATGGGGTTAATATTCAACTCCCGTAATTAAAAATAAATTACACTTTTCCTGGATAACTATTCAAACTGTCTGTGCGTCGGTGACGCGCTGCAGACTCTCTCCGTTCCTTCGTTTCCAATTCCGCAACATCTGGTGCAGTGATTTCTGCAGCGTCCTCAGCACAAATTGATTTCGCTTGCAGAACACGGCAGCAGTTTTTCTGCGTGCTTTCTGACGCTTTCTCTTCTGCTGTTTTGGAAAGCGAGGTGTTCTGCCGTTGTCATGCTGTTGTTTGGAGCTCAAACAAGGTTTTACATCTAAATTTAGACGCTCGCTTGACTCATTGTTTCATTGCGCAGTTCAAACCGTTTCCTGAAGGTTCAGCTGGACGATCAATAAATGTTCCTAACGATGTGAAGCCTGACGTGTGGAAAAGTGGTCACAAAAATCAAATGTTTTTGTAATAGAACAGTTTATTGCGTAAAAATGTTTTTGTTGAGTGTCATATTTGATGCATTCGGCTTTTATGGCTCATACAGTTGGAATTAAAAGTCTTTTTATCTAATAAATACAACATTTTATCATGTCATCATTTCATTTTTTTTATAATTATGACAGAGTTTGATTGTTTTAATGTTAAAATATTCATTATAATTTGACATTTTTATGCCTTAATTTTTGCAATTGTTTTCTTTTTATTGCTTTTAGTTGGATATTATTTATTTACTTTAATTTTTGCATTTTCTTATGATTTAATTATTTTCTTTTGATTTGATTTGATTTCTAATGTATTTATTAATTCATTTATTTTTTTATTTTACATTATTCTGATTTTAATCATTTTTAGTAAGCATTCAATTTTTAGTTTATATTAATTTATATTAATTTATATTTTAAAAATACTTCATTTAATTTTTACTTTTTTTGCATACCGTCACGGGTTCACAAACCCATTTGGGAAACCTCATACAAGATGACTTAAATCACTAGTATGTTTGTGTACGTCTGTGTTGTGTGTTCGTTTTTACTTTAATTTTTATAAATTTTTATATTTTAGAAATTTTTATATAAAAAAACATAAATTAATATACATTTTTTATGATTTACTTATTTTTTTGTGAGGGTTTTTCTTTTGATTTGATTTTATTTGTAATGTATTTATTTATTCATTTATTTTTTTTATTTTACATTATTCTGATTTTAATCATTTTTTGTAAGCATTCTATTTGAACTGTTTTTATGTCAAAATATTTATGATAATTTTACATTTTTATGCTTTAATTTTTATAATTGTTTTCTTTTGATTGCTTTTAGTTGGAAATGATTTATTTATTTTAATTTTACACTATTACGGTTTTAATATTTTTTTAGTAAACGTTTTATTTTGACTTCTTATGCTAAAATATTTATTATAATTTTACATTTATGCTTTCATTTTTAGCAGTTGTTTTCTATTGATTGTTTTTAGTTGGAAATTATTTATTTATTTTAATTTTACACTATTACGGTTTTAATATTTTTTAGTAAACATTTTATTTTGACTTCTTATGTTAAAATATTTATTATAATTTTACATTTTTATGCTTTCATTATTTTTTGTGAGGGTTTTTCTTTTGATTTGATTTGATTTGATTTGTAATGTATTTATTTATAATGAAATTCTGATATGATCAGGCCATACTTTTGAGGTAAAAGTCACAATTATTAAAAAGAAATTTAAATTATGAAATACTGAATAAAAATTTTGAGATAAAAAGTAAAAATTGACAAACTATTATGACATTATGGCATGAAATTATGAAGTTATGACCTAATGAAATCATACTTTTAAGATAGAAAGTTACAATTTTGACATTTCAAATTTGAGAAAAATTTTAAACTCACATACTAACTTAGAGTTATGAGATAAAAGTTGAAATTATGACATTAAGTCAACATTTTGAGATGAACAGTCATAATTATGAGATAAAAAGCCATTATGACACATTAAGTCTTTTGTCAAAAATGTTTTTAATAAATATCATATTGATCCATCAGTGTGATATAGTGAGAATATGGAGGAAAAAACACATCAGTTTTATTCAGAGACTCAAACTGAGTATGCTAATATTTATATGATCAAATTCTGCTGCTTGTAATGTAAATCAATGACGTCTTTATAACAGTAGAGCACATACATGAAATGATGTAAATATCAGTGATCACTCAATATCTCCAACAATATGTCTTAAGATGAGATGTAAATGATCCAAACATATAATGCAATGCAATCCAATGATGATTGAGAGATGTGTTATTACTAGTTATTCTTATGTTTACTTGATAAAAATCAGTCAAGATTTGACAGCAGAAAGACACAGGTTTTTGGGTTGATTTGCATCAAAAACACCCTTTTTAACTTGTGCTCCTCTCCGTTTTTTCTGACAGGAGAGTACATAAAGACGTGGAGGCCGCGGTATTTTTTGCTGAAGAGTGACGGTACGTTTATCGGCTATAAGGAGCGTCCGCAGGACGTGGATCAGCTGGAGACGCCGTTAAACAACTTCTCCGTGGCACGTGAGTCTCTCACACACACCTTGTCATCAAATCTGAGATCAAAATCATGTGTGCATGTGTGAATCCAGACTCCAGAAGTTGCGTGGTACTTGCTGCACAATGTGCATCGTGTAAACTGCATTTTATTTCATAAAAACAGTATGTGAACAGCTGTAATTAACTTTATTTAAAAACATAATGTTTTTATGACATGCAGTGTGCATGTTTGCTTTAGCAAATGATGTGCAATTTCTTAAATGCAGTTTAGCTATTTTTTTAACAAAATATTTCTTATGGAAGCTTAGAAACATGGAGGCTTTTTATTTTGGGCATGGAGTAAAGAAAAACATTTTAGCTGACAATTCTGACTTTTTCTTTTTCAAAATTCTGAAAAAAAAAAGTCTGAAACGTGAGATATAAACTTGTAATTCTGCTAAAGAAAAGTCATAATTCTGAGTCAAAGAAGTCAAAAAGTTTGAATTTTGATATATAAATTCAGAAAAAGGTAAAAAGCTTGAGATTAGATTTATTTTTTTATTCCATGGCAGAAGAAGCGTCTATAAGAATGTTTAAAATTGCTTTTTTATTTTATTTTATTTTATTTATTTTTTATTTTAGGGTAATTTTGAAACTTTCTGAGTGTTGTTGTTTTTTTTTTTTTTGCACCTTCTAAAGTATTTATTTTTATGGAATTGATGCATTATACACTTTTGTTTGATAAAAGGCACAGAGAAAGTTAAAAACAGGTCAGACTAAAGTTTTAACACATCTTCAATCCACAGAAATGAGAAGCAACAATTAAATTTATTTTAAATATAAAACTGATCACAGTGTATTACATGCATGCTTAATTTAAGGATATAATTTTAAGTATATAATATAAGTATATAATATATAATTTTAAGTAATTAATTTGCATCATCGTAGATGGTTTTCTTTAGATTTTTTTTTTTTTTTTTTTTTTTTATGCATTTTAGACAATTCGTTTAAGAAATGACCCTTTAAATGAGTTGAAAATAATTTGGATAAGTTGTAACACACGTATTGCAAATATAAAACCAATTACTGTGTATTTCATGTATGCCTAATTTAAATATATAATTTCAGGTTAATTTGCAACACATTTTGTTTGATAAATGACACTTTAAATTAGTTAAAAATAATATATTATTTGGATATAAATAATACAACTATGGCATAGTTTTAACATCCTTAAGAGACAGAAAATAGCGACAATATATTTCATGCACGCCTAATTTTGATTTATAATTTCTGGTTAATTTGCAACGTGATAGGTAGTTTTTATTTCAATCAAATTAATAATATTAAATTAAATGAATGCATATAATGCATATTTTGTTTGATAAATAACACTTGAATAAACAGTGCATCATTTGGACATTATACTGATGTTGCATTTACATCTATAATTCAGGCTGATTTGCAAGGTTGTTTTTGTTTATAAGGTATTTCTGTTTGATAAATGACGCTTAAAATGAGCTAAAAACAATTTGGATATTCGCCTATAGTTGTGGCAAAGTTTAAACACATCTTCAGTAGACGAAAATGAGAATCGAGGATGAAAAATACTGTAAACACAAAACAAATCGCGGTGTATTTGGTGCACGCTTAATGAAATGGATTATGCATGAGTGGACCTGACGTTATTCTTCTACTAGTTCCATCTGACCTCCATCAACTCGAGCAGTTTTATGTTTCCTCGAGGGACGTGCAGAACATATTAAAGACGTCGGGGCCGTCTCCTCGAGTCGTACCTCAGCAGAATTTGGTGAAGAAGCCCCGCCATGGCTGCGAAAACTGTTGAAATGATTGAACAGACTAATTAGACAGCCATAATGTTTGTTCAAGAGAACGCTTCCTCCCTGACACTTGTGAAATATAGTGGTTATTAAGTGGCTGATCCTCATTATTTATCTCGCCGCTGATGGAGGCTCGGGTTGAAGCGTTGGATCTCAGTGGTGGTCTCACCCGGGTCCTCCATCTCGTCGACAGGCCGCTTGTGTCGTCTCTTACGTGACACATGTCTCCTCCACGCTCGCTCCTCGACATATGTTTGCGGGAACGCGCTGGCAGAATCGCTGCTGGATATTGGAGGCGATTGTGCTTTGTGCCGCTGAAAGCAGAAGTTTTCCTCTTTGAGTGAGCACTTTTGAGGGCAGAGAACACAGACGCAGCTTATTCAGCCTGCTCTCCCAAAAAAGACGTGAGTTTGAGTTTTTACCAACTGATGACAGTCCTGTTTTCGGTGTGTGAAAGCGCAATATATCGATCGGCAATATCAGATTGGCCACGTGAAGTTTGACGCAACTTTTTAGAAGTAAAACTTAATTTCTAACCTTGCAAAACACACTTGTGAGCAAGTGTCAGGAGTAAACAACATTATTATATCATTACACACAATATGAATGTTGATTATTATACAAAGTGACCAAAAACGACAGTTTAAATGAGTTAAAACAATGCCTTATTTGGATATTAGACTAAAGTTTCTTCAATAGACAAAAATGAGAACCAACAAGTAAAATATTATTGTAAATATAAAAGTGATCTCAGTGCATTTCATGCATGTTAATTTAAGCATTTAATTTTATATGGTTTTTAATTATAAACACTTTTAATGATTTAAAAATAACGTTATTTTAAGCATTCGGTGTGAAAGGAAAACACAAGCTGAATATATTGATTGTCAATATCTGTTTGCATCTCTTTGCACAACTTTTTAGTTGTAAATCTTAATTTCTGTCATTGCACCCTCATGAGCAAATGTTAGGAATAAACAATATAATCATATTATTAAACACAATATTATAATTCATTATTATACAAAGTGACAGAAAACAACAGTTTAATTGAGTTCAAATATTTGGATATTAGACTAAAGTTTTAACATCTTCAATAGACAAAAATGAGAAGCAAGAAGTAAAAAATATTGTAATGTTCATTTAAGTTTATAATTTCAGGTGGTTTTTATTTCTAAACACTTTAAATGAGTTAAAAACAACATTATTTTAAGCATTCAGAGATTTGTTTCCGTCTCTTTGCAACAACTTTTTCTTATTTTTAACATTGCAAAACACTCAAGTTAGGAGTAAACAACATTAATGTTGATTATTATGCAGAGTTACAAAGAATATTAATGAGCATATTATCAAAAGCTGCTCTTTTTTAATTTAAATTTTTTAGTAACATTTATCAACTTTGGAAACATGCATTTGTTTTTTTTTTTTTTTGTTGTTGTTTTTTTAAATAATTTTTAATACTGTATAATTCAACTGAAAAAGAAAAAAAATGGTAAAACAAAATACGTTTTATTACAAACTTTTATTAGTAATGATGCTGAAAATTCAGGTTTGATCACTGGAATAAATTACCTTTCAATATATATTCACATAGAAAACAGCTATTTCAAATTGTAAAAAATATTTTACAATTTTACTGTTTTTACTGTATTTTTGATCAAATAAATGCAGTTGTGGTTAGCAGAAAAGTCTTCATTTCTAAATGTAATTTTTCCCAACATTTGACCGGTTGTATATAACCAGATTTATTTATTTTTTTAACTGTTTTATTATTTTTTTAAACTGTATGAACGTTGTAAAACTGGTTTGGATGGAATTGAATAATTGAATCACATCTAGATGTTTTCTGCAATGAACGTTGCATTTTTAAGATTCTGTGTCAAATTAAAAATAATTTAAAAAATTGTTCACAAAAATTGTTTTAAAAATAGTTCTGGAAAAGTAGACTTTTGCGTTTACTAAAACTAAAACGTAAAAAACGTTTTTGGTTGAAACAAAATAAACGTTAACTGAAATACAATATAAGACAGTATCAAAAATAAATACAAACATAAAAAAGAAAATATATAACAAAAATGCACAATAAAATTACTAAATACTTTAAAATGAAAGTGAAAACAGATGCTGTGCAACACGCGATTAATCACATTCAAAATAAAAGTTTTTATTTGCATAATATATGTGTGTGCTGTGTATATTTATTGCTTATATAAATACAAACATTAATATATAATATTAATTATATCAATAAAAAATATACATAAATGTATGTAAATACATGTAAATATTTTCAAAATATATACTGTATGTGTGTGTATTTATAAATACATAATAAATATACACAGTATGTATTATGTAAAAAATATATATATATATATATTTTGGATATAATTAATTACGATAAATCATTGCACAGCACTAAAAACAGAAAACAAAAATATTACACTTTTGTTTGCATCCCAACAACTTTTTAGATATAAAACTTAATTTCTAACATTGCAAAACATAACATTTTCAGATTTTCATTTAATATTATTACACACAATAATAATGTAGATTATTCACAGCACATAAGAATAATTGTCACCCTGCATAATTATTATGTGCTCATTTTTAAGTGTCTTTGTTGCATCACATTTTTTAATGCCTTCTGCAATGAGATTTGTGTTTTTAAGATGCTGTGTCGTATTTTTTTTGTTTTAAAAAGTGCTTTTAGAAAGCCTGACTAGACTCTTTCTGAAGGTCGAGATGAAATGCTTTTCCATGGCATGCTGTCAATAGGTTTTAGCTTGTGTTTCCCCCAGATTTTCCCTGTTAAAGTGGCATTACATACTGTATCAAAGCGTGTGTAAGGTTTGCATGTGAGTGTGAAGCGCAGTGCACCTGTTCGCCGCTCCCTACTGAGTGTGTGTGATGTAGTGCTGGAGAAACACTCAGATAAAGATAAATGATTGCTGTCGTCATTTCTCTCGCTGTCCGTGTCTCTGGTGTGGTTTTCCCCGGATGTGTCCAGAGTGTCAGCTGATGAAGACGGAGCGACCCAAACCCAACACATTCATCATACGCTGCCTGCAGTGGACCACTGTCATTGAGCGCACCTTCCATGTGGAGAGCCCCGAGGAGCGGTCAGAAACACACACACACCTGCATACGGGCTCCTTATTCACTGTAACAAGTCCTTAGACATTCAGCTTCATTTACAGAGAAACTAGTGTGCTGGAATCAGGGTTATTAGCTAAAATTAGAACCATAAAAAAGCATTTATATTACTTGAAATAGACATAAAATAAATACAAATATAATTATTATTATAGTTATACATTAAAATATTGTTAATAATAAATATGAACAATTAAATATAGCTATTATTATAATATTTAGTATGCAGTTTTAAAGATAATATAATATTGTTGTCATTTAAATAATAAAAAAATCATTAAATATAATATATTATTTACTGAAATATATATATATGATTTAGAATACAGCAAATTAAAAGCTAGTGCTTAAATATAGAAAAAGAAATAGAAAAAAATTAGATAAATTACATGTAAAAGTATACACTTTAAAAAGAATTATATAGAAATATATACACATTTGAATTAGAAAAATAAAAAAAATAGTAACAAAAAAATAGTAAAGGCAAAAACAAACACAGAAAATAGATTTAAAAAATATGTAAATATATATACATTTAAATAAATATAGAAAAATAAACTAGACCTGAAATAAATGACTTGTAGGTGTACTGTTGTTTACGAAAATCAGATCAGAATTTTTCATTAATGTAACATAATATCAAAGCCACAAAGGAACATCACAAGCCGTTTGTTATATTTGCAGTACAAAACTGCAGAAAAGAAGCATGGGTTTGCATGTTTGTTTGTGTTGTTGTGATTGTGTAGGGAGGAATGGACCAAAGCCATCCAGACTGTGGCCGACAGTCTGCAGAAACAACAGGAGGAGATGATGGACGCGTCTCCAGACCACATGGACATGGAGATGTTTCTGACCAAACCTCGGCACAAAGTGGTACTTAACACACACTATTCTTTAACAAATAATATAAAATAACTAGATGAGTAAAGTTTGAGAACAAACTTTAAGTTGGCTTGAGAAAGCCTAGCCTAAAAAGTTTGAAGCAATTGTAAAAGTATGAAAGCAGCTAGCATGATTTAACATGTTGTTAACATGTTTTAGCATGATTAGCTTGTTGCTTGTATTTTTATAGGCTGATTACAATGTTGTTAGCATGATTAGCATGTTTTTAACATAATTTGCATGTTACTAGAATGTCGTTAGCATGATGAGCAAGTTACTAGCATGTTTCTAGCCTGATTAGCATGTTGATAGCATGTTTTGTGCATGGTTAACATGTTACTAGCATGTTTCTAACTTGGCTAACATGTTACTAGCTTGTTGTTAACGTGTTTCTAGCATGATTAACATGCTTTTAGCATGATTAACAAGTTACTAGCATGTTGCTAGAATGATTAGCATGTTACTAGCATGTTGTTAGCATGTTTCTAGTATGATTAGCATGTAACTACCACGTTTGCTAACATGATTACCAAGTTACTAGCATGTTGTTAGCACGATTAGCATGTTACTCGCATGTTGCTAGCATTTTTCTATCATGATTAGCACGTTACTAGCACGTTACTAGCATGTTGCTAGCATGTTTAGCATGTTTGTAACATGATTAGCATGTTACTAGCATGTTGTTAGCACGATTAGCGTGTTACTAGCACGTTGGTAACATGATTTGCAAGTTACTAGCATGTTGCTAGCATGTTTAGCATGTTGTTAGCATGTTTGTAACATAATTAGCATGTTACTAGCATGTTGTTAACACAATTAGCATATTACTAGCATATTGTTAGCATGCCTCTAACATGATTAGCATGCTGCTAGCATGATTAGCATGTTGCTAGCACATTGCTAACATGATTTGCTAGTTACTAGCATGTTTCTAGCATGTTTAACATGTTGTTAACATGTTTGTAACATGATTAGCATGTTACTAGCATGTTGTTAGCACGATTAGCATGTTACTAGCACATTGGTAACATGATTTGCAAGTTACTAGCATGTTGCTAGCATGTTTAGGATGATGTTAACATGGTTGTAACATAATTAGCATTTTACTAGCATGTTGTTAACACAATTACCATATTACTAGCATATTGTTAGCATGCCTCTAACATGATTAGCATGCTGCTAGCATGATTAGCAAGTTACTAGCATGTTGTTAACACGATTAGCATATTACTAGCATGTTGTTAGCATTCCTCTAACATGATTATCATGCTGCTAGTACGATTAGCATGTTACTAACATTTTGTTAGCATGTTTCTAACATGATTAGCATGCTGCTAGCATGATTAGCAAGTTATTAGCATGTTGTTAGCATGATTCGCATGTTACTAGAATTGTTAGCAGGTTTGTAACGTGATTAGCAAGTTACTAGTAGGTTTTTCTAGCATGATTAGCATGTTACTAGCATGTTGCTAGCATGATTTAGATAGATTAGAAATATTATAAATATTCGAGTGGAAGCTTAAATGAGTGTAAATGGATTAGAAACAGTACATAGAAGCGAAGCTTGATTGAGCCTCAAGGGATTCTGGGAGTTCAGATTTGAATTTTGTCAGTTGGAGTTTGAATGGTGTTGCTCATTTGAACATTCCGTCAGTGTAATGTAACATTCCGCCAACTTAAACAATAAGCGCAAGAGTTTTTTTCTACTGAAAAGTTCAGTCATATTTTTTCACCTCTAAATGAACAGGTTTTTTCCTGCTGTGGTGTTCACATGAATTCCCAGTGTTGAGTGTTTTGTTGACGTGTGTTTCAGACTATGCATGACTTCGAATACCTCAAACTGCTGGGAAAAGGCACTTTTGGGAAGGTGATTCTGGTGAAGGAAAAAGCAACGGGAAAATATTACGCCATGAAGATCCTCAAGAAAGAAGTGATTGTAGCCAAAGTGAGTAACAGCTGGAAAAAGATGACAAATATTAGTTTGCCTGAGACGTGTTTATGTACCTTGTTTTAAGTACAGTTTGGTCTGCAGTGGCCTTCAAGATCTTGTAAATGCATCTCTGAATCAGGGGGAACTGTATCCAGAAAAAAATGGATTTCGTAGTACCCTATAAAATTTATAAAAAAAAAAATATTTTAACCAGATGTCGTTAAAGTTGAATGATTTTCAATTCATTTGACAATTCATTTGCTTTTTGGATTGATACAATTTTATTTAGCCAATGGTCAAAATGAAATAATAATTTAATAAAGGAAAAAAATTAAATGAAAAGGAAAAAAAAAAATCCAGAAAAATAAAAGCAACAACAAACAAACAAAAAACAACCCTGAATTTGGAGGAAAGATATTTATATATATATATATATATATATATATATATATATATATATACTTTTTTTTTTTTTTTTATAAAACATGTTTTGAAATTTATTTTTTGATGCATTAAACAAAGTGGAAAATAAAGAAAAAATATTGAGTGTCCAATATGATTTCAATTAATTAGACATGAGTACTAACATTAACATAAAAATGGTAAATATTAAATAAAAAATTGGGGGTGGGGGCGGGGGGGATGAATCCAGAAAAAAAAATTGAATTTGGCAAAAAATAAAACAGAATTTGTAAAATAAATAGATAAATAGTGCCCTAGAAAATTTATTAAAAAAAATAATAATAATTTTTCAAACATTTAACCAGTTTTTGTTAAATTGCGCAAGTTTAATGATTTCAATTCATTTGACAATGCATTTACTTTTTGGATTGATAGTTTCATTTAGCCAGTGGTTAAAATTAAATAAGAAATGTAAAAAATAAAAAAAATATGTTTTTTTTTTTTTATTAAACGGAAATAAATCCAGAAGAATAAAAACAGGAACAACAAACAAAAAAACAACCCTGAATTGGGAGGAAATAAAATAATAATTATAATAATAATAATAATAAATAAATAAATAAAACTTATGTTTTTATGGAAAGTGAAGAGCCAATGGTTAAAATTAAATTAAAAAAAAAAAAAGTTAAAAAAAAAATTTTTTTTTAATTTAATGGAAAAATATGAATCCAGAAAAATAAAAACAGGAACAACAAACAAAAAAACAACCCTGAATTGGGAGGAAATGTAAAAAAAAAAAAAAACAAAAAAATAAAACCTTCCTTTATAATGGAAAGCGAAGAAAAAATATTGAGTGTCCAATATGCATGATTTCAATTAATTAGACATGCTTTTTGAGTGCTAAAATTAACATTAAAATGGTAAATATTAAGTTAAAAATTGGGGGGGGCGGGGTTATGAATCCAGAAAAAAATTTAATTTGGCAAAAAATAAAACAGAATTTGTAAAATAAATAGATAAATGGATTTCATAGTGCCCTAGAAAATTTATTTAAAAAAAAAAATTTTTTTTTTTGAACATTTAAGCAGTTGTTAAATTGTGCAAGTTTAATTTCAAAATAAATCAAACAACCCTGAATTGGGAGAAAATTAAAAAAAAAATAAACATTTGATTTTAATTCATTTGACAATTCATTTGCTTTTTGGATTGATACAATTTCATTTAGCCAATGGTTAAAATGAAATAAGAAATTAAAAAAATATATTATTATTATTATTTTCAATTAAATGGAAAAAAATAAATTTTTGAATTGGGAGGAAATTTTAATTTTTTTAATTTTTAATTTTTTAAATTTATAAAAAGAAAAAATATTTTTTTTGAACATTTAACCAGTTGTTGTTAAATTGCGCAAGTTTAATGATTTCACTTCATTTGACAATGCGTTTGCTTTTTGGATTGATACAATTTCATTAACCAATGGTTAAAATTAAATGATAAATCCAGAAAAATAAAAACAACAACAACAAAACAACCCTGAACCCTGGGGGGAAAATAGTTAAAAAAATAAAAGTTAATTTTTTATATGTATTTTTTGATGCACTATTCAAAGTGGAAAGTTCAAAAAAAGAATTGAGTGTCCAATATGCATCTAAGCTCCTTAAGTTAATCATCATGTGACGTGTGTTTCAGGATGAAGTGGCTCACACACTCACAGAGAACCGTGTGCTGCAGAACTCCAAACACCCCTTCCTCACGGTGAGAGACTGTCATCATCCTCCTCATCCTCTCCTCTGTCTGTCTGTGTGCTTTAAGAGCCACTTTCTTTTGCTTCAGCAGTAACGATTCATAGCAGAAGGTCAAAAATGGGTCAAATCTTTCAGATTCGTGTTTCACACGCTGTTTGTTCTCCATGGTCGGCTGTTGTCTGTTAAACGGGTTTCAAACAGGTTTCTCATGGAAATCCGTTGTAAACAGTCATTTTTGCAGATGTGCAGCAGAGATTACAATCAAACTTGTTGTTCTAGATAAAATCACAGGGGAAACTTACTTTATCAAACTTCCTTATTTATTTTTTATATAATAAAAGTCCTTCACTGCAGGACTGTTCCTTTAATAAGTGAATACCTTCCCCAAAATGTTTGTGCAAACCAGTATAGATTCACTTGAGATGCAAAATGATATATCAACACTTTTTTTCCTGGGAAATTCATGAAAAGGTTTAGTAGTTTTATGCTTAAAACAAGAACAATATATGCTGATGAGAAAATTAAAAAATCGTAGTTTTATTTTCTCCGTTTAATTTGACTTTGATCTATTTAATTTTAATTATAATTATTATAATCATTATTTAATACATTGTATTTCTTCGAATTGAATTATTGTATGTCTTCATCGTATATGGCATTATTGTTTTTATTATGATTATTTAATGCATGTTTTTTTATTTCTCTGAAATATTCTTTCCAAACCCATGACCATCCTAAAAATGACATTTTTTGTAGCTTAAAAAACATTTAAATTTAAGACGGATTTAACTGTTGTTAAATCATATATCCATTACCATTAAAATGGTAAAAATTAAATTAAAAATTACAAATAAATAAATAAATAAATAATAAAAAAAATCTTATTTTCTTAATTTTATTTTCTCAAAAAAAAAAAAAAAAAAAAAAAATATATATATATATATATATATATATAGGTTTAATTTTAATCTGTTTAATTATAATTATAATTGAATTGAATTATTGTATGTCTTCATCATATATGATATTATTGTTTTTATTATAAATATTTAATGCATGTTTTTTATTTCTCTGAAATACTCTTTCCAAACCCACGACCGTCCTAAAATCCTAAATGTACTTTTTTTTGTACCTTAAAAAATGGTTTAAATTTAACACAGATTTAACTGTTGTTAAATCGTATAACCATTACCATTAAAATGGTAAAAATTAAAAAAAAAAATTAAAATAAAATCTCCTTTTCTTAATTTTATTTTCTCAAAAAAAAAAATAAATAAATAAAAAAATAATAAATATATATATATATATATATATATATATATATAATAGGTTTAATATTAATCTATTTCATTTTAATTATAATTATTATAATCATTATTTAATACATTGTATTTCTTTGAATTGAATTATTGTATATCTTCATCATAAATGGTATTATTGTTTTTATTCTGATTATTTAATGCATGTTTTGTTGTATTTGTTCAGGGTCTGAAATACTCTTTCCAAACCCACGACCGTTTGTGTTTCGTGATGGAGTATGCAAACGGAGGAGAGGTGAGCATCTCATCAGACGAGCTCCAAACTTTAGTTTCCAGTAATCAGACGCTTTAATCGCTCCGGCGCTCGTTTCTTCCGCAGCTTTTCTTCCACTTGTCGCGGGATCGGGTTTTCTCGGAGGATCGAGCGCGTTTCTACGGAGCGGAGATCGTGTCTGCGCTGGATTACCTGCATTCAGAGCGAAACGTGGTCTACAGGGACCTGAAGGTCAGGATTTGTTCACACGACTGTTATTGTTTCACATACATATGCTCCAGTGACTCCACTACAACATCATTTCATCTCTAATAAAGCAGATAATCCAGTATTACACTAGTCATTATGGATGAATCTCACAGAAACACATGCAGGTCATGTTTCACATGCATTACTCCAATGACAGCTGCACATTTTCCACTCAGATTGCAGTGTAAGGTGTGCTTTTTAATTGTTAACACTATTTTTACTGCATTATAGCAAAAATATGACACTAATAAATATATTTTTGTATTTTAAGCACTGTAAATTAAATGTTAAAAATGTCAGTTTTATGTTTTTTAAAGCATTCTAATGAGGTAAAATGTGCTAAATAAATGTCATAAAAATAAATGTAAAAAAACAATAATATTAATTCTATATTTGTAAATATAATTTACAATTTATATTTTTTTTAATTGTTTATAATTTCTTTTTGATTTATTATTAGTTTATATACTGTGTGTGTGTGTGTATACACAATTAAAAATAATTAAAAAATAATATAATATTAATGCTTTAAGTATAATATTTTTAATAATTTTTTTACATTTATTTTTAATTTTCTATTAATTTATATGCAGTGTATATATATAAAGCAATCTAATGAGGTGAAATGTGCTAAAATGTCATCAAAATGATTGTAAAAATATATGTAATGTTAATGCTATATTTATAAATATTGTATGTATATATATATATATATATATATTTTATATTTTCATAATTATTTATAATTTCTTTTTAATTTATTAATTTATATACAGTGCGTGTAACAGTAATAATAACAGTAAGACTTTGATTTAAAAAATTTCAGATTTTTAAACAAAAATAATTACATTCACCAAGTAATATAAGTGTGTTATTGTGATGTCCTGATCACATTAACACAATAACACTTTAAAATATTGTATGTTGATTAAATTGTAAAGTACAGGTTTGCATCATGGTAGTATTTGGTGTGATATATTTTATTTTAAATAAAATGTAAATATTTTTATTTTTATATTTTTCATAAAAAATATTTATTTTCTTTTATAATTATTATTATAAAATATTATAACTTATATTATAAGTTATTTTTATTATTATTCATTATAGTAAGACTGAAAAAAAAGTGAATTAAAATAATAACTAAAATCAAAAAAATAATTTTTAATATGTAAAAAAGTAATATTTCTATGAAACAAATCTTAAATGTCCCAAAAATGATCTGTATTTAGTATAGTAACATTTTAATCTTGTGTTGTTATAACCGCTTTAACAGTGGTTAAAATCACTGTTATGAACAGCTTTGGTTTAAAGAAAGTCTGTGTTAAATAAATAAATACATTTATTAATTAATAATTTATGTCTAATCACAGGTGTGTGTGGAGTGTACTGATGTTGTGAGAGTGTGTGACGCGTCCAGATGATGATGATGATGATGATGATGGTGGTGGTGTAGGTCAGCAGAAGCAGTGCTTTGCTTTCTGTGTGTTTGGGAGGCGCTCAGGTTCATGGGAAAGTGCCGCTGTAGCAGGACGCCCGTTTGTGCTGACTGCGTTCCTGAGCCGCTGGCCACGTGTGTGTGTGTGTGTGTGTGTGTGTGTGTGTGTGTGTGTGTGTGTGAGATACAGCTGCCAGGTGACTGTGAGACATGCTGATATTAAACCCCTCACACACACACACACACACACACACTGTTCATTTGAAATCAGGTTCGTTTCAGTTGGGTCATTGTGTTGAATTGGGTTTATTTTTATATACTTTCATATCACGAACACAAGGCAGACCACAAAATCTTGGACAAGAACTGAATTTAGATTCATTTAGTGCAACAGTGTTTTAGTAAACATTTCAAGAACAACCATGAGTTTGGAAGTGCTTCAAGCACAATATGTATTTATGCTTTTATTTAATTTTCTATTAACTTATTTAAATTATTTTATTCATTAGCCTTTTTATTTAGTTACATTTTATTTATTTGCTTTTATTTTTCATTTTTTTAATTACTTGTAATTTTCTTAGTTATAATGAATTTCTTAAAACATTTTATCTACTTACTTTTTTTATTTAATAATTTATTTTTCATTTAGTATTATTTCATTTTTCCTTATATAATTTTATAAAATAATTTAGCTTTTTTATTTATATATTTATTTAATTTCTAATTTATTAATTTATATATTTTTTTCAATTTTTATATATATATATATATACTTTTTTAATATTATACTATTTCTATGTGTATAAATTGAAATAACAGTAAAAGTAAAGATTATTTTTTTTAATGTTTTATTTACTTTTTATTTATTAAATTATATTTTTAATTTTTGTTTATTTAATAATTTATTTTTCATTTAGTAAGTTAAACTTTTTTTATTAGCTTATTTTGGTTATTATGTAATTTCAGATAAATAATTTTAGTTACATTTTCATCTGCTTTTTAATGTATTTATTTGTTCATTTTATATATTTATTTAATTTATAATTTATCTGAATTATTTTATAATTATTATAATTATTATAATTTATATATATGTAATTTATTTATACTTTTTTATTTTACTATTTATGTGTATTAATTAAGATAACAGTAAGACTTTGATTTTAAAATGATTTTTTATTTATGTTTTACTTACTTTTTATTTATTAGCTTTTTTAATTAGTTACTTTTCTGTTTTTTATTAATTACTTCTAATTGTATTAATTAATTATAATACATTTTTATTTTAATTTATATTTAATTTAGTTAGTTACTGTTTTTTCTGTTTATTTTATTCGCTTTTTTTACTTAGAATTTTATTTAAATCATTTTATTTTGTTACGTTCTTATCAACTTTTTATGTTTTATTTTATTTATTTATTTAATTTCCTTTTTATGTATTAATAATTGCAGAACTTTTTATTTATTTATGCATTATTGGCTTTGCCTTTTTGTTATTTTTTTTTTTTTTTTTTACGTTTTTATTTATGTATTTACTTTTTACTATTTGTTTGTAGGAATATGATGAAAAGTGACAGTCACTGTTGTGTTCTGTAGTGAAAGCCCTCATTAGATGATCAGTTGATCACAGTTGAAATGTTTTCTCATTTCTGTCATTGTCTCTTTCAGCTGGAAAACCTGATGCTGGATAAAGACGGTCACATAAAGATCACGGATTTCGGTTTGTGTAAGGAGGGAATCACAGACGGAGCCACGATGAAGACCTTCTGTGGGACTCCAGAGTATTTGGCTCCTGAGGTGAGAAAAACCACATCCGACCCTTACAGAAGCAGTAATACTGATCTCAAATGAAAAAATAACAATATTTATACGTCTAAAATATATATAAATACATTACAATACATTACAATAAATTTTATAAATAAAATAAATAAACAAAATTTTATTTGCATTATTTTTTGGTTTTAGTTTTAATATTTTTCTTCAACATTTTTTTTTTCAATATTTTTCTTCAACATTTTTCAACATTTTTTTTATAAAATGAAAGTGTAATACATTTAAATATTAGTTTTACGTATTAATTAATAGATATAAAATATATTTTTTAGTTTTATTATTTTTTTTATTATTAATAATAACAATATACTTCTAAAATATATAGTATCTAAAAAATAATTTTATAAATAAAATTAAAAAATGTGTAATACACTTAAAATAAATACATTTTTACTTGTATTATTTTTGGTTTTTTGGTCTTCTACATTTTTTTTATAAAATGAAAGTGTGTAATACATTTAAATATTAGTTGTAAATATTAATGAATACATATAAAATGTTAGTTTTATTATTTTTCTATTATTATTAATAATAACAATATTTATATGTCTAAAATATATATAAAAAATATAAAAAAATATATTTGATAAAATGAAAAAGTGTGTAATACATTTAAAATAAATACATTTTTAATATATTATTTTTTTAGTTTTATTACTTTTCTTCTGCTTTGTTTAAATATGAAAATGTGTAATACATTTAAATTTTAGTTTTAAATATTAATACATAAAATATTCGTTTTTTTAGCTTTATTATTTTTGTTATTATTATTAATAACAGTATTTGTACATCTAATATATACATAAAATTTTATTTTGTTTTGTTTTTGTTATTATACTATAATATACTATAATATATACTTTTAAATTAAAAAAATACATTTATACAGGCTGAAAAATAATGCCAAAATACAAATCTTAAATGTCCTAAAAATAAACTGTAACTGTTTAATCGTAAGACTTGATTTTTTTTTTTTTTTTTTTTTTTTTTTTTTGGGATTTTGCAGTGAAATATGACTTTTTCTTTACTTGTACAGTGAGAAATGTTTGCGTGACTCTCCAGTGCTGCACAGAAGCATTGAAGAATGCAGTGAGTGTGTGTGCGTGTGTGTGTGTGTGTGTGTGTGTGTGTGCGTGTGTGAATGCTCACGAGCGCTGACAGTGATTGTTGTGCAGGTTTGACATGAGGGTGAGATGTGAGGGTGTTGTTGTTGAGTGTGTGTGTGTGTGTGTGTGTGTGTGTGTTGACACAGTTGCATCGGTGTTGTTTTTAGCCCACCGTTTTGGGTTGTGTGGGACGGGTCTTGGCAGAGCTGTGGGAAACGTGAGCGTCCGTCCCGGTGAAGCAGAAGGCCCACCGGCGCTCCAGCTGACACCCACAGCTGCCCACGACAACACATGATATCAGGGGACAACGGGGCCCGAACGCCACTGAACTCTGCCCTCTGCTGGCCACGTGTGTGTGGCTATAAATGTGTTTTTACTGTTGTCAAAATGCAAAAACAGTTCCGTTTTAGAGTTTAGGGTTAGTATGTTGTTGCTAATTTGATTTAAAAAATGATTTTTGACTTAATTTTGGGATATGTTACGCCCTGATACCGTAAACTGAAAGTAGAACTGCAGGTTTGTGAGATTATAATAGCTAATCATTAATTCAATCATTAAAAAAAATTGAAATGGTTAAATATTTAATATTACTATAATAATAATAATAATAATAATAATATAATTTATATTAAATTCAATAACACATTTGCATGTTCACAATTCTCAAGTAAACAAATAAACGTTTAATCTTTCTTAGAATTTTTTATTGTGACTTTTATAAATACGTATTTAAATTAATTATTAGATTTTCATCAACTCACAAAGCTTAGTTCATGATAATTAAAATGATCTAAATAATAATAATAATGATCATCATAATAATAATTAAATGTTAAATGTGTTAAAATGGGTTGATAAATTAGTAAAATGTTAACTTAAAGTAAATATTGTCCCTCAGCCGAGTGGACAAAAAAGTTTCGGAAACCCTGAAATGATGGAATATTTTTATATTTTAATTTTTTTTTTTTTTTGGCTTTTAATTTTATTATTATTATTATTAACATTATTATTGTTTGTATTTTTTGAAATAACAATACGACTAAATTATATAAAAAATAAAATGCATATTAAAAAAGGACATAAATAAATATAACAGAAAATAAAAGAAAATAAATAATATTAGTATTGTTTAAACTACATGCAGGTAAACAAATAAAATATTTAATCTTGTTTAGTTTTTTTAAATCTTAAAAAAGAATATAAATAAATATAAAAGTAAAAAATATATATTTTTAGTATTGTTTAAACTAACAGTAAGACTTAAAATATAAATATATATATATATATTAAAATAATATTTTAAATTAAATATAATGTTTAAAAAAAAACATTTAATGTGGTACATTTTATTTATATTGTTTTTAATTTTATTTTTGTTATTATTAATAATGTGTTTTAGTAATAGTATTATTTCAAATTGCATACTAAAATGACATTAAAAAAACATATTTATTAAAAAAAATTAAACATAAACAAGTTACATTTACAAATAATGAGAAATAAAGCATGCAAAAGAGTGTAGGACCTAAATATAAAAGCAAATAAAAGTAAGTAAATAATATAAGTATTGTTTAAAATAACAATTAGAAATTGTAAATATTTAAAATATATATATATATTTTTTATTATTTATGTTGTTATTAATAATATTAGTATTATTTAAAATAGCTGAAAAAAAGTAATAAATAAAAATGTTTTTATAAATATAAATAATTACATTGATGCATGCTTAAAAGCAATGCATGCAAAAGAGCAGCACAGGACATTGACAAAACAGTCATACAGGTTTCTGGCCGAATGGCTCATGTGGGACGTCCCGCGTCACCTGTCCTTCTCTCTCTCTCTTCGTCTCGGCAACTTCGGTTCAATCCCCGTGTTGACATGACAACACGGCCCGGGCCGAGAGACGGGGCTGTTGCCGTGGCGACGGGCGGCCCCTCTGGATTGGGTCCCGGGCCGCGTTACAGGTTGTTCCGCTGTAAACAATGAGCTTGTTGTGCGTGTGGAGCTCTGGAATGCTGCTACCGGCCAGAACAGAGACCGACGGCTTTTACATGCACACCAGACTCCAGAAAAATGGACAGCAGGAACCTTTTCCTGACACAAATCATATGATGACACATTAACATCATTTAAAATAAGACAAAATATATTCATTTTATAGCTGAAAATCAAGATCTGAAATGACGTCAAGTTTCCTACATTAATTTCATAGCCATTTTTATTTCAAAATCAGGGTTGCTGCCAGGGCTATTATTGGTAATTACATGACTACAAATTACAAAAACTAAAACTGAAACAAAAAATAAAATCATAATTACTTGAAATAAAATAAAAAGAATAATAATTAGTAGTAGTAGTAGTAGTAGTAGTTTTTATTTATTATATATTATATAATTTATATATATATATATATATATATATATATATAATTATTATTATTATTATTATTATCAACATTTCTCATTTTTGTTTAAAAATGTAAAATAAATAATAAATAAAAATACTAAAAGTAATGCATAAAAAATCATTAAAAACTGTATGGACATTTTTAAAAATTATTTGTTAACATTATTTGTTAATTATTATTAACATTATTATCATTATTAACATTATTATTATTTGTGTTTCTTATAAATAATAAGACTAAATTATATATTATTAACATTATTAAAATTATTTGTTAACAGTATTTGTTAATCATTATTAACATTATTATCATCATTATCTTTATTATTATTTGTGTTTTTTAAAATAACAATAAGACTAAATTATATAAAAATAAAATGCATATTACAAAAATAATATATATTAAAATAATATTTAAAATTAAATATAATATTAAAAAAAATAAAAATAGAACATTTAATGTGATACATTTTATGTGATCATTTTATTTGTTATTATTAATAATATTTTTTAGTATTAGTATTATTTCAAAAAAACAAAAAATGACACAACAATATTACTACAACTGTAAAATAAAAGTGAAAAAACTAAAACCAAAAGCAAAAATAAAATAATAATTAAATGGAATAAAATAAAATAATTATTATTTATTATTATTTTATTTCACCAACATTTCTCAGGTTTTTTCAAAACTTACAAAATAAAAATAATAAAAGTAATGTGTTAAAAAATACATTAAAAACTATATGGACATTAAAAAAAGGATTTTTAATATTCAACCGAATATATAAAAATAATATTAACAGAAATTATAATAGTATAATCCATAGTGGGAATAAGGGAATTTTAAAACTGTGATTTCTAGGCTTTCAAGTGTCATAGAAATTAATAAATTAACAAAAACATTTTTATCTAGTTATGTCTAGTATAATTTATTAGCAAGAAATTGAGAAATTGATATTTGTTATATAATAATATATAATAATAATAATAATAATATGTCTAATTCAGTTCTTGCAACTTCTAGAATTAAAGAATGTAATTATTATTATTTAAATAGTTTAGTTAATAACTTTAATATATTACCATTTTTGAATAATTGCTAAAACAATTACCAAAAACCTCTCTCTTTTATTTATTTATTTATTTATTTATTACAGCTAAAAAAAATAATAAAAACAATATACAAAGTGTATATATATATATAAAATAACTATATATGTAATTACTATAAAAATAATAAAAATAACAATATATGTAATATATATGTGTGTGTGTGTGTACATAAATGTATTTATATATAAATTAAAATGTATTTAATTTAATTTAATCATGCAACAGTTTGTTGAAGTACCAAAATAAACTGAAATTAAAAGTTAAAAACTATACAGACATATTTAAAAAAAGGAAAACTAAAAAACATTTAGATTAAAATGGAAAATCTAGAAATCAGATTCCTTTCTGTTCACCTCATAGTTGTTCGTTTTGTTGATTTCAGCGATCTTATACTGTGTTTATAAGCTAAAGCTCATCTGACTGATAGAAAGTCTGGTTTTGGTGTTCATCAGGAGGTTTGTGAGTGGTTTTCAGATGTGATGTGGGATGTTTATAGCAGTAGTGTGGGGTTATGAGTCGAGTTGACACCATTAGCGCTCGTGTCATGGAAATGTGCCGTTTGGCCGTGTTTACTGCTGTTTACTCAGTCCAGCTGAAGACCAGCGTCGGCTCCTGGGTTCCTGGCAGCTTCACAGCTGTGCTGGTCTTCAGCTGCAGGCCCAGCTGTCCGAGTCACATGACACAGCGCGGCTCTGGAAATAGACAGCGCTCAGTAATTCTAGCAGCTCCGCGGCTTCACCTTACCACTGAGTCATTCTCTCCCCGCGACCCGCCGCGGGATTCCCGTAACACACACACACGTCACACATCACATACGCGTTATTACACCGCCATTCATTTATAACACCATCAGACCAAGCACTTTCTTTGAACTGGACTTTACTCGGACTGAGTCACTCTTGGCAATTTGGCTTTTCCTTTTTTTTAGCTGACATCCATTAGTCAACATCGCTGTGGTTAAACTGATTTACTGTGATTTACCACTATTTAGTACTGCCAATGCTAGTTAACATAAAATAATAGTTAACATAAAACTAAAACCTTAAAAACTAATTGTTGTTACTTGAAATAAAATAAAATATGTATATAAAAAATATTTTAGTTACTCACAGTAGCAAGGCATATTTCAACATTTTATTTACTAAAATAGTACCAAAATAAATAATGATAAAAATGAAATAAATAAATAAATTGGGCATTTAAAAAAAATGAAACAAATTAAAACTAATAAAAATGTGACTAAAACTTCACCTAAATATAAAATAAAAAAAATATTAAAATAAAAACTAATTCTAAATATTAACTATTATAGTACAGTGCAAATTACAATAAGACTAAAATTATATAAAAATAAATATATATTTAAAAATTAAACAATAATAGTTACATTTATGCAGGTATAAAAATAATGAAGGCAAAAGAGCAGAGTAGGACATAAATAAATATAAAAAGAAAATACAAATAAGTAAATAATGTTAGTATTTGTTAACAGTAAGACTTAAAAAGTGTATTTTTAATATATTTACATATATATATATATAATTAAAAAAATGTAATAAAACATTTAATATAATACATTTTATGTGAATATCATTTAGATGTTTTTATATTATTTTGTTATTATTATTAAATTAGTATTCTTTAAAATTACAAAACTGACAAAAAATATATTATATATATATATATATATATATATATATATATAGTACAATATACAATTATACATAAAAATAAATAAATAAATAAATAAATACATTTTTACTTAGTATTTTTTGTCATTTTTGAACAGTGGGGTCAGAAAATTTTGACTTTATTTTTTTATCTTAAATTATTTATTTTTGTAATCCCACTGGGATATATTTGTTCTTGTTAAGTAAATGTAATTTGATTTAGGAAAGTGTAGATCTTTGTACTAGAAAACAAGAGAAAAATACAAAGTAAAAAATTTTTTTTTTTTTTTTGCCGTGTGTATTTTAAATGCGTTCATGTTTTTTTAGCTTGTATATGAACTAAAAACCACAGATTCACAAGGCTTAATGAAATTTTATAAAAATAAATGTATTTTATTTCAGGCAACATTTCTCATTTCTGTTTAGTTTATTTAATAAAGGTACACTACCGCTCAAAAGTTTGGGGTCAGTACATTTTTATTGTTTCTTTTTTTTTTTTTTTTTTTTTAAGAAATTAATACTTTTATTCACCAAGGATGTATTAAGTTAATAATTAAAAGTTTATTAAAAGTTAATAATAAATAATTTACATTGTTATAAAATATTTATATTTTGAATAAACACTGTACTTTTTTGTTATTCATGAAAGAATCCTGAAAAAATCACAGGTTCGAAAAAATATTTGGCAGCACAACTGTTGATATTATCCAACATTGATCATTCTAATAATAAATCTGCATATTAGAATGATTTCTGAAGGATCATGTGACACTTAAGACTGGAGTAACAGCTGATAAAAATTCAGCTTTTCATCACAGGAATAAATTCTATTTTAAAGTATGTTAAAATAAAAAACATTATTTCATATTGTAAAAACATTTTGCAATATTACTGTTTTTTTTCTATATTTTTAATCAAATAAATGCAGCCTTGATGAGCATAAGAGACTACTTTAAAGACTATTACAAGTCTTACTGACCCCAAACTTTTGAACGGTAGTGTATATTTGGGGAAAAAAAGTAATAAAAATATATTAATAATAATAAATATGGTAAGAACGCAACAAAATCACTTAAACTTCAGCTATTAAATATTAAATTAAAAAATAAAATAAAAATTGTTAAGTTATGACTTAGTAATTAAGCTATAATTAAAAATAGTAATAAAAACTATAATAGTAAACCCAGTGATAAACTCATTTCGCGCATTCTTATTCTACAGATTTGATGAATATTTTGTATATTTTATATGCATCCACATTTCGTCTGTGTTTGCTTCCTGTGAGCAGAAATGATGCTCAAACTGCAACCTAATTTTTTTTTTTTTTTTTTACTTTTTTTAGCATCATGTATTGATTAAGCTAGGTGTCTTACAGTCGACTGATGAAGTGTCCGTTTGTGTGTGCAGGTGCTGGAGGACAATGACTACGGGCGTGCGGTGGACTGGTGGGGTTTGGGTGTGGTGATGTACGAGATGATGTGCGGCCGACTGCCCTTCTATAACCAGGATCACGAGCGTCTGTTTGAGCTCATCCTGATGGAGGACATCCGCTTCCCTCGAACGCTCGCGCCCGAGGCCAAATCCCTGCTGTCCGGCCTGCTTAAGAAAGACCCTAAACAACGGTCAGCGGAGCAACGCCGTATCCCAGCATGCACGGCACACTGTTACACACAAGCACCTAAACCTGTCTAAATTAAGATCGAAATGACATTAGATATTCAGTCTTGTTTGCTGAAAAATATACAAATGGATTGAGTTTATGCTTTAAACAAGAACAAAAAATCTACTTAACTCTAAGGGAAAACAGTTTTATTTATTTACTTATTTTTAAATTGTTACTTGAAGTAAAATTAATGTTAGCTGAAATAAAATATAAAAACATATTTGATTTTAGTTACAGTAATAAGGCAACATTTCACACGTTTAAGTACTAAAATAAAATAAAAATAATAAAATAAAAATTAAATAAAAATTAAATGTTAGACATTCAAAAAAAACATAAAAACAATTAAAAATACATAAAAAATGTAAAAAAATAAAATAAAACAAATTTTAAAAAGAAGAAAAATTACATTAAAACTTCAACTAAAGTAAAAAAAATAATTAAAATGTTAATAACTAATGGTACATAAAAAAGATTTTGTTACTTTTTCACTTTTCAGAATCTAAACATTTCAAAATCAGGTTTATATATATATATATATAATTTTATTTACTAAAATAGTACCATAATAACTCATAATTCAAATGAAATAAAAAACTGGACATTAAAAAAATGAAAACTAAATTAAAACTAATAGAAATATTACTAAAACTTCACCTAAAACCAAAATGAAAAATATTAAAATAAAAAATAATCCAAAATATTAATAACTATAATAGTACACTGCAAATAACAATAGCACTAAAATTAACTATTTAAATAAATATATATTTGAAAAAATTAAATAAAAGTAGTTACATTTATGCAAATACTGAATGCAAAAGACCAGTGTAGGACATAAATAAATATTTAGAAAAATAAAGAAAATAAAAATAAGTAAATAATATTATTAATGTTTAACATAACAATAAGATTTAAAAAAAAATTAAAATATAAAATTAAATTATAAAAAAAAGTTAGACATTAAAAAAACGAATTCAAAAAACAAATAAAAAATAAACAATGTAAATAAAATGTAAATAAATTAAAAAAAGAAAAATGACACTAAAACTTCAGCTAAAACGGAAAATGGTAAAGTAAAAAAAATAAAATATTAATAACTAATAGTACTTAAAAAAGTTTTGTTTTGTTTTTTGTTTAAATGCTCTAAAATTAAACAACTTAAAACTTCATTTTATTACATCTTATCATTTTGCATCTTAAGTACATATATCTTGGTCTTAACTGGAAAACAAGACACAAATACTGAGTAAAAAAAAAATCTTCTTTGCAGTGCTGACACTTACAATCATATTTACTGTGACGTATACCACGCTTTTAAGTGTTTCTCCTGTAGGATGTGATATAGACGTGTCAGTAATGGAGATGGTGTGTGTTTTGTGTGTTTTTAGGTTAGGTGGCGGCCCGGATGACGCGAAAGAAATCATGCAGCACAAATTCTTCACTGGAATCGCGTGGCAAGATGTTTATGAGAAGAAGGTACAAACTCCTTTTTATATGATTGTTTAATGGACCCATTATGGAGGTAGAATGGATTTCAAAGCATATTTCTCATTTGAGTTTGAGCAGAAGTGTTGTGTAAATGCTTGATGAGGATCATCTAACCAATCTCTCTGTGTTTGTCAGCTGGTTCCTCCGTTCAAACCGCAGGTGACGTCAGAGACAGACACCAGATATTTTGACGAGGAGTTCACAGGACAGACCATCACCATCACTCCGCCGGGACAAGGTACCGAACGTCCTCAGCACAACCTCCTCAAGGGATTTCACCACATTCTACAGACTTTTAGAACAGAAAAGGACTAATATTAGCTCATTTGATGATGCTGAGTTCAGAAATATGTAGATTTCAAAAATGTAGATTTTTTCAAAGTAAATATATATATATTTAAATAAACTGCTGATATTTAAATAAAATAATAAATGCAAAAGAGCAGTGTAGGACATAAAAAAAAATATAAAGAAAATAAAAATAAGTAAATAATATTAGTATTGTTTAACATAACAATAAAACTTAAAAATGATTTATTATGTTTTTTATATATAAAAATTATATATATATATATATATATATATATATATATATATATATATTTTTTTTTCACATGTAAATGAAACATTTAATGTAATACATTTTATGTGAATTTCATTTAGATATTTAGTTATTAATAATTTTAGCATTATTTAAAATAACTGACTAAAAATATATAAAGATATATATGTATACATAAAAGTAATTTAAAAACATACATTTTTACTTAGTATTTTTGTATTTTAAATGCTTATTTTAATAGCTTTGTCTTGCAGACTCACTGACATCATTTGCATTTCAACTTAATAATATTTAACTTTATCTATTTGTATTATTGTGAAATATCTCATGATGCAATCAATATTTTCATTAAAAAAAAATTTTCCTACTTTTAGATCTGATAAATTATTTTTCATACAGTCTGCTATATAAAATAATATTTTAAAACTAAAAATGAAATATTTTTATTTTTAAACAAAATATTTTATTTTTTCTCCTTAATTTTATTACATAGTTACAATTATGCAGTTATAATACTAACTATAAAAGAAAATAAATAGAAGTAAATAATTGTAGTATTGTTTAAACAAAATAAGACTTAAAAAAAAAAAAAAAATATATATATATATATATATATATATATATATTATTTTTTTTTTTTTTTATTTTTTTTCAAATGTGAATAAAACATTTAATGTACTAAATTGTATGTGTTTATGTGAATTTCATTGAGTTTATATATATATATATATATTCATAGAATCAATAAAAAAAAAAATTTTTTTTACTTAGTATTTTTGTATTTTAAATGCTTAAATGCTTATTTAAATGCTTATTTTATTAATTTTACTTTCTAAGTATTTACTTTCTAAGTATCTAAGTATATTTATTTTTACATAAAATATTTTACTTTTTTATCCTTAATTTTGTTGTCTTTTTTTAACACTAAAACTAAAGACTGTCGTTTTTTTTTTTTTTTCTTTCAGTGAATTGATCAAATACATTTTTGGCTAAATTACATTGTTGATTATTTCACAGCATTTCGTTCTCAACATTTAACACCCTCTTATGAGCAGGGGATTTTATTTAAATATACTAAAAAAACATTGAGTTGAGAGTTAAATAAATAAAATTTCTTTTCATTTGGTTTATTTATACAGAGTCCCACACAACATGCAAACAAAATTATATTTATCATGGCCAAAAATGAATTTGTTCCCTTTCATTCACCCCCTCGTTTTAATAAATCATGGCATTTGTTTTGATTTAAAGGGACAGTTCACCCAAAAATTAGCTTTGTCATCATTGACTCTCTATCATGTTGTTCCAAACCTGTATGAGTTTCTTTCTTCAGTTGAACATAAAAGATGATATTTTAAAGAATGTTGATAACCAAACAGTTGACGGTACCCATTGACTTCCATTGTATTTTTTTCCATACCATGGAAGTCAATGGGTACCAGCAACTGTTTGGTTACCAACATTCTTCATTTGTGCACAGATTAGCACTACAATTAATATATCGTCCAGACAAACACCTGTACTGTTTGTTTGTCTTATCAAAGCATTTGAAGCATAAGTAAGTGCCCCCCAAACACAATCAGTTGCGTTTACTTTCTAAATAGTCGAACTGTGCAAACAAGTTCTGGCTGCTAGGTTTCTTTCAGGTATTATAAATGATTCTGATTGTGTTTGTGTTTTGATCAGATGACAGTATGGAGTCGTTCGACAGCGAGAGGAGGCCGCACTTCCCACAGTTCTCCTACTCGGCCAGCGGAACGGCGTAAAATCTCGGGTCTGGTCCATCGGTTTCACCCTCCCTCACCGACACCTCAGCTACAAGATTCTCCCCCGTCACAGAAACAGCACAACTGCTCTGAGATCAGACGTTTACCACAACTGTACCAGACCCACACTGTTTACCACGTCTGGATCTGTGATGTTTCTCCGTTTCACGTTGCTTCTGTGGCCTTTGATTTCATGATGTTTTCTGAGGATATGAGAGGGAACACTAACATTTCCACTCAAACTTGCCAAATTAATACCGATTCATTACGAACCGACTGTGTAGCACTTCTTTAATCTGGAGCGATAGTTCTATGCCAAATATTACTGTATTTACATTCAAAAACACCAGTTTTATGAACTGACCAATTGAAACGTACAAAAGGAACAGCAACCGCTTTTATATCAATATATAGAATTCGGCTAAATTTGTAATTGTGCACAATGATTGAAGCGTGTCTCGACCCCCGAAGTATTTTTGGACTAAATTTCACTTGCATTTGCATCGAATGTGCAATATAGTAGAAATATAGATAAATTATTTTTTGTAATTATTAAAATGACTGAATTCAACCTAACTAGAAATTAACTTATTAAACCCCCCACCAATATAGGAAAGGTGTGAAACCTGTCTAGGACATTTCTGAATCGTATTTCACCTGAAATAAGCCATTCTATTTTGCTTTAAGAAAATGAAGCCTGTTTTTAGGATCAAAAATGATGGTATTATGAGAATAAACGAATGCATGCATGAGCACGATAACGCCAGACACTGCAGGTGAATAACGACGCAGGTGATTAACTAATAGTTATCACCTTACTTACCCAGTTGATTGATTACACTGATAATCGCAAACATTTTTTGTATTACAAGTTTTCTAAAATGTTAGGTTTAAATTGCAAATGAGGCATTACTTAAAGGAGTCATCGGATGCCCATTTTCCACAAGTTGATATGATTCTTTAGGGTCTTAATGAAAAGTCTTTAATATACTTTGGTTAAAAATTCTCAATGGTTGTGTAAAACAACACCCTTTTTACCTTGTCAAAATGAGCTCTGCAAAAATCATCTCATTCTGGCCAAGGCTGCTTTAAATGCAAATGAGCTCTGCTCGCCCCGCCCCTCTCTTCTCTCTGTGGAGTGACGAGCTTGTTTATTTTAGCCACATTTAGCGAACTGGAATCACAAACCAGGCTGCATTCGAGCCTTCAAGGCATTTTGAGCGCACAACATCATAAAGTAACTAACTTTAACAAATGTTACAGTATCCACTGTAGTTGTCTGTTAGTAAAAATATAGTTTTATCAGTTATTATCCGTGTTTCGCCATTATATCGCGTTTACTACAGTTCAGTTTGTGCATCAAGTAGCTGTGGCTGGTGTGACTGCGTGGGGGCGGGGCTAATTTACATATTCATCGATCCGCGTATAGTAAATGAGGCAAGGGGGTGGAGTTACATTCGAGCTGTTTGAAGGCATGAGAAAATTTTCACAAGAAAAAAAAAGTCATTTTGATTATCAAAGATTAGTTTTAAGGGATACAATTTTTGACTAAAAGGGGACTGTAGACAAAAAAAAAAAAGGGGAATAAAATGTATAAAATCAAGTAAATTATATATATACAAATCCCTCTGTAAAAACCTTCAGAATATAGACAGGAATAAAAAAGTTTGGTGTGTGTAAGTGCTTCTAAAGTGGAGATTTATGGCTCAGTGTAGGAGAAAAAAAAACTCATTTTAAAAATATGAATTGTAATTGAAATCTATTGACACAAATAGATAGAAGCGCTGTAAAAGATCTTAACAGTGTCCTTTAGATGTTTTCTTTCCACTTCTCTGAAAAAACACTTTATGAAAAACCAAAAAGCCCAAAATCTCAAACTTGACAGGTGCATGAGAAAAGACCGTTTTTGCCTGCAGTGTCTCCCCTTAAAGATAAAGAAATTACAGTATATACAGAATTACATTTGCATGTTATCTTTCAATTTCTGGCATTACATAATTTAATTTGGGTTTTATTAACCGTTTAAATGCGGCATAGAAATATGGAAGCTTGTTTTTTTTTATCCATGGTAAAAAATTGCAAAGACTATTTTTCTCAGAATTCTGACTTTCATTGTTGTAATTTTGAGAAAAGAATTAGAATTGCATGATTGAAACTCACAATTGTGAGAAAAAAGGTCAGAATTGTACGATAATATGTAGCAATTACTTTTTTTATTCTGTATATTCCATGGTGGAAACTAAAAACAGATGAAAATACGTTTTTTATAATTATGAGACAAAAACTTTTTGTGAGATATTCAGAATTGTGAAGAAAAAGTCACAATTACTTTTTTAAAAATCTTTTTATTCCATAGTGCAACAAGCTTTCATATAAAAGCCATTAAATAGTCATAATACATTTGGAATATATATAATGGAAGATGCTACCGGGGCATCTTGTCACAAAAGCAAGCAAAAAGGCAGAAACTGATTTAGGATTATCCTAATGGTCCTTAAACAGGCTTCATTTTTTTTCTTTTCCATGTGACCTGGATGGGTCTCATGGCTTTCAGTGTCTTATATTAGCCTAACTTGAATGATTTGGATTTGTCCATCTCATCGATCCTCGTCCTGTTTTCTTTTGGAGGTTTTTCATGCGTGTTGCACAACCTCAGCGAGGTACTTTAGTGACTGATGAACAGCTACAAGTCCAAGGGACCATCAAGTTGAAATAAACCTTGCGATTGTTTGAAATGACTTTGTTTTTTAGCTTTGAGTCGTTCGTTATTTATATATTAACAGCTAGAAATGACGTTTGTGATTTACTGTGCAAGATAAATACGTTCCACACATACACAAGACTCACTCGTTTGTACATTGTAAGTGTTTTAAAGGTAATTTAAAGCAACGTTTCTACACGTCGGTGTAAATACCATGCACCAGTTGTGATTTAATCAGCACAACCACACGTATGATCTTTGTACAGATGTGAGAATCTGTTGCCAGGTTGTTATTGTTATTATTATTATTATTATTATTATTATTGTGAAATGCTCTGATCATTGTTGATATGATGTAATAATAATTACCATACCTACATGAATGTAAAGGCCTTTCCTCTCTTTTCACCTTATGACCTTATTTTATATGCAAAACTATTTTTTCCTGTTTTTAGATCTGAAGTTTCATATGAATTATGCTCTTTCATACTGTCCTCTTTTTTTAAACAACAAGATATTTGACTTTTTTATTCTTTAATTTTGTCTTTTTTAACATGTGGACTAAAGAACACCAGCTTTAGGATACAAGTAATATTCAATTTGTATACACTGTTCAGCTGTTTTTATGATTTTATGATTATGACTTTTTTTTCCATTGAATTGATCAAATAAAGTTTTGGCTAAATTGTATCAGTTGATTATTTCACAATTTCTCACAAAAAAAAAAAATGTTTCGTACAAGATGCTTAAAGTAGGAATTTGACTTTTGGCACAAATATTGCACTATTCCTGATGAGGTACCTGAAAAGTGCTTGAATTATTAAAAGAGAGTGTATCTAAGAAATAACCATATATATATATATATTTTTTTTTTTTTTTTTTTTTTTAGCACATATCTTTCTGATACATGACTTTAACGTGACCGAATCAACTAAATGAGTCATTTACGCTGGAAAGGCTCCGATTGATTCAACCTCGTGACTTCGATCATTCAGCTCAAGCGATTCACTAGCAAAGACCAGATCAAAAGAGCCATTCACGTATAGTGATGAATGAAACGGAGCTTTTCAAAACTCCAAATCAGTTAAACCATTGCGTCGCAAAATGATTCACTTTTTTTCAAAGCGCTCGAGTCGGATCGTTTATTCAGATTGGGACTTCAAATCGCGAATCATTTGCTTTAGATCGGGACTTCGGAGCGGGCTCGGGAATCGTTTGATTTAGATTAGAACATGGCAAATCATTTGATTCATATCGGAACTTTGCAGTGCGGATCACGAATCATTTTATTCAGATCAGGACTTCGGAGAGGGTTTGCGAATCGTTTGTTTCAGTTCGGGCTTTGGTGTGGGCTCGTGAATCATTTGATTCGGTTCGGGGCTTCGGTGCGGATTCGTGAATCATTTCATTCAGGTCGGGGCTTTGGAGAGGGCTCGCGAATCATTTGATTCAGTTGGGGCTTCGGTGCGGGTTCGCGAATCATTTGATTCGGTTCGGGGCTTCGGTGCGGGATCGCGAATCATTTGATTCAGTTCGGGGCTTCGGTGCCAGTTCGCGAATCATTTGATTCAGTTCCGGGCTTCGGTGCCAGTTCGCGAATCATTTGATTCAGTTCGGGGCTTCGGTGCGGGTTCGCGAATCATTTAATTCAGTTTGGGGCATCGGTGCGGTTTCGCGAATCATTTAATTCAGTTCGGGCTTCGGAGAGGGTTCGTGAATCATTTGATTCAGTTCGGGGCTTCGGTGCAGTTTCGCGAATCATTTGATTCAGTTCGGGCTTCGGAGAGGGTTCGCGAATCATTTGATTCAGTTCGGGCTTCGGAGAGGGTTCGTGAATCATTTGATTCAGTTCGGGGCTTCGGTGCGGTTTCGCGAATCATTTAATGCAGTTCGGGCTTCGGAGAGGGTTCGTGAACCATTTGATTCAGTTCGGGTCTTCGAAGCAGGTTCGCAAATCTTTTAACAAACCATTAAGGCAGTATTACCAAAAGCAGAAAATATGTTGCTTTTTGCATTTTTGTCAAACTACTATTTTTTTTTTAATAAAAAAAGTTTATGATTATTGTTATTACAAATTACACCTTAATAATAATAATAATAATAATAATGCCGTAATATATAAATATATATGTAATTATAGAATCATAAAAATAATTATATTTTTATTATTATAATTATTATCAGCCTATATATAGTTATTATATATAGTAAATATAATTATTACTATCATAAGTTCATAAAAACACAACTATTCGTTAATTCATGCCAGCCCAAGTTCATTAAATAATATTACCAGATACAACTTTTGATTTTTAATAATGCATTTGTAAATGTTAAAATTAGCAGTAACTAAGATTAATAAATGCTTTTGATGTATTTTTTATTGTTAGTTCATGTTAACTAACAAATGGAACTTTATTGTAAAGTGTTATTAATATATTTGCATATTATCTTTCTATTTTTGTCATAGCATTTTCTGTTTTACAGCTCTTTTGCTATTTAAATATTGCACAATGACGATTAAACAGTCTGTGATGCTTTTTAAATACATAAATGTTATGTAGGTTGGATACTGGGGCATGTTGTCACAAAACTTCCAACCATCTGCATATTTTTTCCAGAAACTGACCCATCCTGACAAGTATTCATTGGTGTAAAAATTGTGACAACTAGCCCCGGTTACTCTGTGTGTTGTTGCGTTCCTCCTGCAGTCTGAAGCAGATGGTTGAGTCTGTGAGCCAGATGTTGGTTACAAACCCTCACAGCTGGACGGTGTGTAGGACAGCACCCAGAGGAACCGGACGGCCCAAACACATGTGTGACGTGCTGCGAGACTGCAGAAATACACACCTACAGCCCGACAGAAAGCAGAAGCGTCAGCGCTTTCTACCGTCTCTGTGCTCCTCACTGCAACACAACTACACATCAGCCTGTTTTCATCCACAAATACTCTTAAGTTTTAAACACCACACCTCTGTCAGCACATGCAGACTAATGCATGACATTTACATGTTGAGTCTTGCTTTGCTTTGAGTCTTACAAATGATTACAGAAAATAACTACATGTGTTGTTTCTACATGACATTCAGGCCTTTAGTTTGTTCATATGAAGCTCAGAATCAGTTGATCACACCTGTAACACCTGTCTGTTTTATGTTTTTGAAAGAAGTCTCTTCTACTCACCAAGTCTGCATTTATGTGGTCAAAAATATATTTAAAAATGTGAAATATTTTTACAATTTAAAATAACTTTTCTCAAAGATATATATGTTAAACTGTAATTTATTTCTGTGATCAAAACTGAATTTTCAGCATCATTACTCCAGTCTTCAGTGTCACATGATCCTTCAGAAATCATTCTAATATGCTGATTTGCTGCTCAAGAAACATTTCTGATTATAATCGATGTTGAAGACGATGTTGTGCTGCCCTATATTTTCGTGGAGACTGTGATACATTTCCTTTTTTTATGATTCACAGATTAATAGAAAGTTCAAAAGAACAGCATTTATTTAAAATAGAAATCTTTTGTAACATTATAAATGTCTTTATTAACATTTTTTAGCAGTTTAATACATCCTTGATGAAAAAAATATGATTTATTATTAAATCTTAAATTGATAATAATCAAAAATGTTTCTTGAGCAGCAAATCAGTATTCTAAAGAATCATGTGACACTGAAGACTGGAATAATGATGCTGAAAATTTAGCAAATAAATTAAATAATAACATTATATTCACACAGAAAACAGCTGTTTGAAATTGTAATATTACTTCACAGTTTTTATTATATTTTTAATCAAATAAATGCAGCCTTTATGAGCAGAAGAGACTTTTTAAAAACATTTTTACAATGCTAATTATTCCAAAACATATGACAAGTAGTGTATACCATTTCCAGCTGTTAATTTTTTTACTAAATACTGATTAAACAAATGGATTTTTTTGTTATATTTTTTACTCAATTTCTACTTGATAAAATATATATTTTATGGTAATTTTATTAATTTACACAAATTCTCTAGGTCTAGAAATGACAAAAAGTATAATCATATAATCAGGTTTTCCAGCTTTTCATTTTTTTTTTACTAGTTAATGAATAAACATGAGACTTTCTACCTAATAAAATAAATATTTTTATTTAATTTTTAATTTAAACTTTAAATTACTTAACTCTATTTGCTCATTTAATCAGGATTTTCCAAGACTTGAAATTTTTCAAGACTCCTTAATGAAAACAGCTGTTGAAGAATATCTTGATTTAATGTTTTATCTCATTTTGATGTTTTTTTTTTCTTCTTATTTTAAATAATTTAAGTCGTCTTCTCACTTCTTTCACTCTCATCGTCCAGTCCTTAGGAGTATTTTATTTTGGTTCTTACTATAAAATGACTTTCTTTTTGTGGAGAACAGCGCCATCCAGGGGAGAAACAAGCCTGTTTATAATCTTCAGCGATTTTTTTTTCAGTTTTACAGATGGTAATTATTATTATGACTCATTTACAATATATGTGTTGTATTGTAGATGTCCTAAATATTTATGATGTTATATAATGTTTTAACATTTGACAGCCACAAACTATTACTTTTATCCACATTTTCAGCACTAGATCTTTTTGCAGCTTTTTTTTTAAATAAATCTTTCTCTCACTTGGACTATTTTCTTCCACTTTCATTAATTTTATATATTCAATGATATTCACACATTTCACGTGTAAAAATACTATTTGCGGTCACTTAATTGATCAAAAACCGCATTCATATGTATATTTAATTCTGTAACATATGCATTCAAATGAAATAAATCGCATAGATGGGCTTTTATGTTGTAATCCGGTAATTAAAGGTGTTCGTGCGGATCTTGTTTTTCTGGCTGTAGTTTCAGGTGGAGGCGCTGCGTCGTGACGTCACTCACGCTCCGACAGACCGGCCTGACAAACTCTGACGGACCGTCGCGCACAGGGCGGATAAAAGTCTCTATCCATCGGTAACAACAGTAGCGAACCGAGGCTATATGATTTCGCTTCTTCAAACGGCTTTGGAGAGGCGTTAAACCCGCATTTAGACGCTTTCAAGTGTGTCGTCAAGCGCTCGGATGTTCGGGAATGTCAGGAATAAACTTCCTGTTGAGCTTTAGCCGCCCGGAGCTTCACTGAAGGTGTGAGTGAATGAGTGACAGAGTGTTTTACCTGGACAATCATCACTCTTCTGCTTCCAAAAAGTCTTTTTTATGTGTGTGTAAAAGACGTTATTTGTGCTGTCACGTTACAGATGTGCTTCATAAAGCGGGAATATTGACGGTGAGGTCTGGAGAACCGTTGGAAATCCGCGTCTAGTGAGTGAACTCTGAGTTTGTTATTAATGAATGTTGATTTACAGGTTTGTTTGAGCTGCTAGCAGCTAACAGGATTTAATTAAGCTTCTAATTTACACCTGTAGAGTCTCAGAGTTTGTGTTTGTCAAATGTCAGGTGTTTCTGGATTATATTCACAAGGATTATATGTTTAAAGTCTGGACTTCAGTGTTGAAGATGTCAAAACCCTAAAGAAAAAAACACAGTGACCCATATTCCTTAATATTTATAACTGACCTGAAAAACTAGGATATATCTGATTCATTCGTTCATTTGATGACATTGTAGGTCATGCTTTGTCTTTCTCACTAGTCAGTGTGAATCAAAATCCATTTATTTTCAGCCTCAGAATTGACTTTTATTTTTTACTGACGTCAATTAGGTTATGCAGACTATTAGATGATATATTAACCAATAGACAAATGTTTTACCAAGCTCACATTAAGGTATTGAATATTGACTTTTCACCATCCAATCAGTTCCTAATGGATAAAATACTGTTTCTCATTTTTTTTTATTCCCTCAGTGAAAATCTTGTTTCATTCTGAAATTTGTCACTTTATGAAACTTCAGGTTTGCTTTAATCACTTTTTAACCTTTTATCTGAAAAGCAAGGTTATTATAGTAAACTAAAACTTAAACCATACAAAAAAAGTTATTATAGTGAACTAAAAACAGAAAAAAAAATGGAAAAAGTAAAAGGAAAAAAGGAAAAAAATAGTTATCATAGCAAAGTACAACCATCTAAAAAAAAAATTTAAAAGTAGGGCTATTATAGGAAACTAAAACTTAAACCATAGTTTTTTTGAAGTAGTGTTATTATGGTAAACTAAATCCATTGAAAAATTGTAAGAAGTAAGGTTTTCACTGTAATCTAAAACCGTAAGAAATCATTTAAAAAGTAGGGTGATTACAGTAAGCTAAAATGATTAAAAAAAATACAAAATAAATAATAAGTAGGGTTATTACAGTAAACTAAATCCATTAAAAAATAATTTAAAAAAAATGGGTTTATTACAGTTAGCTAAAATTATTAAAAAAAAAAAAAAACTAATAAAAAATAGGGTTATTACAGTATTCTAAAACCATAAAAATAAATAAATAAATAAATAAGGTTTTCACAGTAAACTAAAACTATAAGAAATCATTTAAAAAGTAGGGTTATTACAGTAAACTAAAACCATTAAAAATCATTTAAAAAAGTCGGGTTATTATAGTAAACTAAATTCATTAAAAAATATTTTAAAAAAAATATGGTTATTACAGTTAGCTAAAATGATAAAAAATAAAAATAAATAAAATAAATAAAATAATTTTAAAAAGTAGGGCCATTATAGTAAAATAAACTTAAATAATAAATCATAAATCATTTAAATGGCAAAATCATAGCAAACTAATAAAAATAGGTTTATTACGGTTAGCTAAAATTATTAAAAAATAATAATAATAAAAAGTAAGGTTATTATAGTAAATTAAAGCCATTAAAAATAATCAAAATAAGGTTATTACAGTAAACCAAAACCATAAGAAATCATTTTAAAAATAAGGGTTATTACAGTAATAAGTAGGGTTATTACGGTAAACTAAAACCATAATAAATCATTTAAAAAGGAGGGTTATTACAGTAAGCTAAAATGCTATAAATAAATAAATAAATAAATAAATAGTAGGGTTGTTATAGTAAACTAAAAACTAAACTAAAAGCTAGTTGCTAAAGCAATATTTCTCATTTTTATTTAGTTTAACTTGACCTTTTACACTTTTTAACCTTCGTGCAGTCAAACTAGACCTATAAAAGTACAATAGTTTGTGTGTCTCACTATAAATATGAGATCATAAAAAAACATGTGTAATATATTATTCAAGAAAAATAAAAAATGTTCAGATTGGTCATGGTGTAAACTGCGAACATGAGGACTGCAGCTCTTGTGAAGATTTACATGTTTTCACATGTCTGTTTTGTAATTCAGTGAAGATCATGACCTGATTTTTCCTCCTGCAGGATGTTGGTGGGGTTTTGAGGAGCTGTGTGAAGATGAGCGTCACGTCGTGGTTCCTGGTGAGCAGCTCCGGCACGCGCCACCGTTTGCCGCGTGAGATGATCTTTGTGGGCAGAGAGGACTGTGAACTCATGCTACAGGTCAGATATTAAACACATGTTAAAGACCAAGTAGAATTGCAGAAATAAATTCATATTAAAAATTAATAATCAGTAATATTATTGATTGGACTGCATTGACACTGATGAGAAGAAAATCTGAACTTAATTGAGCCGAATAATGACATTATTATGTTCTGTAGAGTTGATTTATAGCTGAATTAAATTTGTTTCATAATTGATGAAATTTGCAACATTATTGAAGTGAATTGAATTGAGCTTCAGTAAAACTGCTTATGTAACTAATTTCTTAATTGGTGATTTTACAATAAGTGTTAGAAATGTTGCAAAGGTTGTCAATTATGAAACATTTCAGATATAAAGCTGCTCTACAGAAGACAATAGAGTCATTATTCAGATCAATTTTGATTTGAGTCAGCTCCTAACTGATGAATATTACAACATCAACACTGTTATTTTTGTTTATCACTGTGAAGCTGCTTTGAAACACTGTGTTGTATAAAGCGCTTTAGAAATAAATGTGATGTGACTTGTTTTGCATCATTTGTAGTGGTTCTCTAAATGCTTTTAAACGCTGACATTTGTTCCCAGTTAAATTCATGTTGATTGATTCAGGTGATTTGTTGATAGTAGAGAGTAACTAATGGTGTTTGAGAACTGCAGTGAATTTGTTAGCGGTGTTAGTAGCAGCTCTGTTCATGTACACTGATGCGATCAGTTATATTTGCTGCCAAATGAGGCTTTTCTCTTTTTAGTCACTCTCAGATGCGATTATCTGTGATTCACAGACTTTATTTACTGGTTTTATTCATGTTTTGTAAAATCTAGCAGTTTCTTTAAAAAGAAAATGCTTTGCAAAGACTTATAGTTAAAGAGTTATGTCCATTAAACTTTTACCATGATACATTTTACTGAAATGCACAGAAGACTATTATAGTAAACTAAAACTTACACCATAAAACAAAATAAATGAATAAAAAAGTTGGGTTATTATAGTAAACTACAACCATTATAAATAAATAAATAAGTAGAGAATGATGATAAAGTATGGTTCCTATAGTAAACTGAAATTTATATATATATATATATATATATATATATATATATATATATATATATATATATATAAAACATTAAAAAAGTAGGGTTTTTATAGTAAATTAAAACTTAATCCATAAAAAAAGGGTTATTATAGTAAACTAAAAACATAATAATAATAATAATAATAATAATAATAATAATTGTAATAGCAAAAAATAGGGTTATTATAATAAACTAAAACCATAAAAAAAACTAAAAAGTAGGGTTGTTATAGTAAACTAAAACTTAATCCATAAAACTAAAACTTAAAAAATCAGGGTAATTATAGTGAACTAAAATTAAAACCTTACATATTTTCTTTGTATTTGCCAAAGTAATATTTCTTATTTTCATTCAGTAAAATAAGGAGCTAAAAAACAAACAAACAAAAAAACCCGACATGTTAAAAAAAATTAAGAAAAAATAACAAAAACCAACAAACCTGCTAAAACTATAATTAAAACAAAAACAGGTAATATAAAAATGAAAAGTATTTCCAAATATTAATGGAAAAATCTCCCGTTCACTCGTATGGCACGTGCTGTAAAGTCTGAACAACAGGAGGGATGAAGCTTCAGCAAAAAGTCAATTTCTGTCCAAACAAACGTCCCCGTCTGTTTTTCTCTTTCTGTTGTTCTGCTGACACTAGAATGCAGCATTTTGACTCTGTTTATATAGTTCAGTTCATCTGTGGTTAGTTTAGCACGGCCTTCTCACCACAACAGTTTACTCGAGTCAAAAGCCTCGTTCTGTCTATTCATGCAAGCTAAATGTGTCCAAACCTCGGCCTCTCCCTCTCCGCTTATGAATCGCATTCCTCACCAGCCGCCAGATCTGGAGTATGTTCAACTACGTCAGTGCAACTCTTTCAAGATGCACTATCATTAACTCGAAAATGTTATGCAATGCATGCAGATCTTGCATGCAGCTGAAGTATATAAATATGCACTGTACTTTAATTCATGATGCATATTAGGCATGCATGTAAATATTGCAAAAACACGGTATAATGAAGTCCCAGAGTCTCTTAGTGGCTCTGAACAATGACATCAGCTGATGGTCACTAATGAGGCTGTAAATGAGCGTGGGCCGATTTGCTTTGATGCATGAAGACTGCTGACTGATAATGCTGGGTAATTGTGCCTTCCTGTGGCCAAATGTAAATGTTTATCTCCAAGTTTACTGATAGGATTTTCTCCACGGAATAGCCAGTGTTATGCCCTCCTACGCTGATCATATTGTGTGCTCGTACTCTTTGGCCATGGCTCTGTTCTCCAGACTGTGGATAAGAGCTACAGACAGGCCTTCTGTTCTTTTAAAGCACTCTGTCCTGCTGTGTAAATATCTCAGCAGACGTTTTAACACTGAAAGGTTGTTTTCTGGCCCTGCGTAGTGTTTACATTGGATTTGGGTGACTGTTTATTTTATGATAAGCTGCTTTCTGTTCTTTGCACCTTTGCAGTCGCGCAGCGTGGACAAACAACACGCCGTAATCAACTATGATGCGTCTACAGGCGAGCACCTGGTCAAAGATTTGGGCAGCCTCAACGGGGTGAGTTCACTGCGTTCTCTGCATGTCTTAAATGTGCTTTTGCAGTTTCTGCATGCACAAATGCACGAATGTATAGGAAAAATAATGAAATTATTCATGCATTATTTTGCTAAATAGTGTGACTTGAATTACAATTTGAAATGCTACTTGCATTGCTGTTGCATAAAAACAAGTATGTAAAATCAAATTTAAACAGCATTTCTTGTGCAATTTTGACATCATGTGATTTACAAACTAAGCAATGCATGCTTTACTCCAAGCACTTAAGTTTCTGCATTCGTAAATGTGGATTTTTTTTTTTTTTCCCTATTTTATCAAAATATGAAAGAATTTGAAAAACATCATGCATTTCTGCTGTGTGAAATAAAAGTGCAAAATCACATTGCAACTGTAGCTCTCATGCATCCTTTGCGTTTTGTGCAAGCACTTCAGTTTTTGCATGCATGATTTTATACAAGGCTGCTTGATTTGGTTAAAATTATTAATGCATTTTTGTCGAAGTGCGAATATGTAAAATCACATTTCGATATCGTATACTATTTGAACTGAACTGAGCTGGATGATGACATAATTGAATTCAATAATGTACTGCCTTTAACTGAAATTTGAGTGTTTACTGTTGCCCTTTTGCATTATTGATGCACTATTTCCTATTTAATACTGTACAGCCGCTTTGTCACAATTCTGTATTGTTAAAAGCACTATATAATTAAAGGTGACTTGGCCTGACATTTAAACAGCAGCTCTCATGCGTCCTGTGCATGTTGTGCAATTTTGATATCATGTGATTTACAAACTATGCAGTGCATGCTTTACTGTTCAAGCGCTTAAGTTTCTGCATTTAGAAATGTGGATTTTTTTTTATAGGGCTGCTTGATTTGTTAAAATGCAATTTTATCAAAATATGAAATACAATTTGAAAAACATCATGCATTTCTGCTGTGTGAGATAAAAGTGCAAAATCACATTGCAGCAGTACAGTAGCTCTCATGCATCCTTTGCATTTTGTGCAAGCACTTCAGTTTCTGCATGCATGAATGCAAATATGGGTTTTATACAAGGCTGCTTAATTTAGTTAAAATTAATGCAATTTTGACAATTAGTGTGATTGCAAACTACAATTTGACTTACATCTTGCATTTGTTGCTGCAGAAGAACAAATGTGTAAAATCACATTGAAACAGCAGCTCTTTTGCATCCTCTGCATGTTTTACTAAAGCTTCAGTTTTTGTTATTTGTCTGCTGTTATCAGACTATTTGTCAGTATTGCATTAATTATTTTGACCAAATCAAGCAGTCCAATGTAAAGTCCATACTTGCATTTGTGGATGAATAACTAAAGCTTTTGTTAAACGTGCAGAGATTTTAATGTGAATTTTTTTTTTTTTTTTTTTTTTTTTTTTTTTCCACTGTTGCTCGATTTGGATAAAAATATCAATGCAATTTTGGCAAATTGTGATTTCCAAACTACAATTTCAAAAATGTCATGCATTGATGCTGCTTAAGAACAACTTTGTAAAATCAGATTATAACAGCAGCTCTCATGTGTCCTGTGCATGTTTTAAAGGTGCTGCAGTTTCTGCATGCATAAATTCAGTGTGTTATAGGGTTGCTTGATTTATTGTTATTGCAATTTTGATACATAGTGATTTCAAACTACAATATGATTGTTTGCAAGAACAAATGTGTAAAACCCCATGGTGTGAACACTGCAGCTTTGCAAGCAATAGCTTTTTTTCTCCTTATGTAATTGTTTTGCATTTGGTAAGCTGTCGCAATTTATGCAAACATGAAAATAAAGTGATCTTTGAGTGCTTTGCACTGCAACAAAATGAACAGTGTGAGAACTTGAGCCTTTTGCATGTGATATAACTGAAATATTACATCAAACATGCTGAAAGACTTTCAGTCTGAAAACTTTTTTTATAAAGATGTGGTTTATTAATGTGTGAAGTTATTAATGTCTTTCTATCTTTTTTGTTTTTTGTTTTTTTTTTTCATTGCCAGACCTTTGTGAATGACCTTCGCATCCCTGATCAGACATACATCACCCTGAAGTTATCAGATGTCATTCGCTTCGGATATGATATCCTTCCTCAGACTCAACTGAATAAAACAGGCTTGTGTGTCCGGTGTGGTTTGACTCAGGCCTTTAGATTTTGCTCAATGCTGAGAGCGAAATCCTCTAAACCCGCCGTGAAAATGAATAACCTTGCAGAAATACCCTTTGATAATGACCAGAAAAGCAGCTTTCTTGTTTATGAGACAGATTTGCCCAGAAGTTTGCTTGAGGACAGTGTTGTGCTCAGCTTGATAGAAACGATGGTACAAGCGATCTGACTGCGACTCGCTGTTGATCTTGAGGTTTTGTCCTGCTGTTGTTTCCTCTCTCTGATCAATGTAGTTTGTTCTTGACTGTTCACACATTCACACATATACATCCTGGAGAGAAGCCAACACAGAGTCCCCGAGGAAGCCCTCAAGGTAGATCTCAGTCTTTTCATATCATCTCTGTATTCCTGCCCATTAATAAGAATATTCTGGCTTATTTTCAGTGTTTTGTGCATATTGGTTTTCCAGAGACTCTGTATGTAAAGACACACTGAAAATGTGTTTATAGAAATGCACCTAATGTCAGTGGGCTTGTTGGCTCAGCGTAGTTTTGTTAGTTAACATCAGTTAGTGCATTAACTAACAGAGAGCAATGCATTTGTAATAGTATTTATTCATCTTTGTTTACGTTAATTAATAAAATATTTTGTTAGCTCAGATCCATTAAATAATAAATAATTAAATCATTTTTTTTTAGGTAGATGAAATGCATTTGTATTTATATTTTCATTTATAAACATGAAGCTGTAGACAACTCCGAATAGTCTAAATTGTTTGAGCTGCTTATTGATGCATTGTTTGTTGTTCACTGGGGGGTTTTGATGTGGTAGTTGTGTATATGTGTTAATGAGAACTGGTTCTCAATTGACTTACCCGGTTACATAAAGATTATTATTTTTTGTTTGTGTGTTGAAAGATCACCCGTATAATTCATATGTTCTCTGGATTCCAGCATGAAAAATACACCAGTCAGCTTCAGCTGGGTCAAGAAACACCAGAAACCAAGAAACACATGCAGACAGATGAGAGACGCCGAAACGCAGATGCGTTACGTGTCAAATCTGACAAAACGGAGCGGAAAATCATCACAGGTAACGTGAAGATCCTGTACTAATGACATACTTCAGTCAACAGGAAATCAAAATGAACTCTCTTCACTTTTTTAACCCTTGTGCTGTACTGAAAATCTTAAATTTAGTGTTCTCACTCAAAAATATCCAGCCTTTTAAAAATTGGTTATAAATTGAAGTAAAAAAAGAGGGTTTTGTTTCTTTTTTGGAACTGATTGATCATAAACCGCATTAATCAGAGCTCATGCACCTTAGCTTTTGAGTAAAAAAAGCATTATTTGTGGATCATTTTGGCAACGCTTTGAATATTGAAAGGGAACTAATTGAACAACCCGTCTAATTGTACTAATTAAAAGGAAAACAAGTTCATAAAATGATTGAATACAGTGTTTGGTTATTTTTTTTTTATTATATTTTGTTATATTATCATATAATATTAAAATTAAGGCTGTCAGTCGATTTAAAATTTATTTAAATTACTTGCATGATTTTTTGATTAATTAATCTAATTAAATGCAAAATAAATTTGACTCTGAAAATACCCACAGAAGATTATTTAAAGCTATTTTATGTCTATTGAGAATATATCAAGTAGACATTATAAATTGTAGCTTTAGAAACAAATATTTTAAAGGAGAAGTCCACTTCCAGAACAACAATTCCCAAATAATTTAATCACCCCCCTTGTCATCCAAGATGTTCATGTCTTTCTGTCTTCAGTTGTGAAGAAATTATGGTTTTTGAGGAAAACATTTCAGGATTTTTCTTCATATGATGGACTTGATTGGTCCCCCCGAGTTTGAACTTCCAAAATGTAGTTTAAATGCAGCTTCAAAGGCTCATCAGCCAAGGAAGAAGGGTCTTATCTAGCAAAATGATCAGTCATTTTTTTGGAAAATAAAAATTTGTATACTTCTTAAGCACAAAAGCTGGTGTAACACAGGCTCTGGGATGCGCGTTCACGTACTATTGAATCCTGTCAAAAGGTCACGCGGAATGTAGGCAGAACCACAGACCCAGTGTTTACAAAGCGAACGCGCAAAGACTAAGAAAAGTGCAAGTAAGTCAAACGTTGTTTACAAACAAAAAGGTACAACGATGTCGGACGATTCTGAAGTTGTAGGTGAAAATAGGATGGGATTTTTCAACATGCTCTACCTTTTTGAGTCGGAGTACACAGACAATGAACTTGAGGTGATTCGAAGACGTGATTCGTCATAGTAATGGGAAGTTCAGATCATTTTACTGACTCGGACCTTTGAGTCTCATTCAGCAAAATGAACGAATCCTTTTGTTCATTTTAGCAAAATCAGCACCACGTGACCGCCCCATAAGATGAACGAATGACTCGAAAAACCTGAAGACTCGAAACAGGTGAACTAATTCCAGTACAGAACCTAATAGGATGTTGCGCATGAACGAATCACTCCCCGAGACGACTCGTTCTTCCAGAGTCACATTAAAGATTCGTTCAAAATAAACTAATCGTTCAAGAATGACCCGTGGACACGCATCCCGGAGCCTGTGCTAAACGAGCTTTTGTGCTTAAAAAGTATACACATTTTTATTTTTCGAAAAAATGAGTGATCGTTTCAGTAGATAAGACCCTTCTTCCTCGGCTGGGATCATTAAGAGCCTCTGAAGCCGCATTTAAACTACATTTTAGAAGTTCAAAATCTTATTTTATTTATTTTGTGAAACCTTATTACGTATACAGAATAACTGTTTTATAAAAGCAGTAAGCCCAGTGAAGCTGTGGTTTAGTGAATTTATAACAGCTAAGGAGGCTTTGCGTCATGCCTAACAACGCCCCTTGTTATAAATTCAGTGTAAACCACGGCTTCTTTAGCTTTTGACTTTTTTTTTCCTCTTGTTGAATGTCCTATTTTATTGGGAAATGTAATGTTACATAAGTAAAAAATAGGTTGTGAATTTATGTTTGTTGTTTCATGTAGACTTTAAAAACATTTGCCTGATGAATTTATCACATATTTCTTTTAGAAGAAGTGTAATTGTTAGCTAGTTCTTGACATTACTACAACCAAACCGTGTCTTGCTGACCTTACCTGACTTTAAGCCACAGATGAAATGTAATATTTTAGCATTGCAAAGCATATTCCTCATATTTAGTTGTTTTGCAATAAAGGTTTGTGCAAACTTTATATTTCAGAAATTAAAATTTGTGCATTGAAATGTTCAGCATGTAGAATCTGGCCAACAGTGATCACATCTTTGTAATATTTGCATAGTTGCTGAATTACCTTACAAGCACTGTTGTTTCTTTCAGGAAGTACAAGTCTAGTTTGAATATTGCTGGCATTTAAGAGACTGTTGTTTCCATCAGTTTAATGTTTAAAGGAATTGTTCGACCAAAAATGTCAATTTTTGTTAATTTACTCATTTTAAGGCCATGAAGTCACTTACATCTTGGGTTGTCTGAGGATGAGTAAATTAACAGCAAATTTTCATTTTTCAGGTGGACTTGCCCTTTAAGACACAGGGGCTGTGTTTGATTGTGAGGCGATTAATCGGTTTGCGGTTGGCATTGCCTCTGCTGCAGGTGCTGTGATGGGATTATTGTTAAACCCTGTTAAAGTAGCGTCACACTCGCTCCGCCAGACTCTCCCTGCTGATCTGTTTGGACTTGTTTATTTCACATGTGTTTCTTCATGCATTGCAAAGTCAATCAGCACTATTGCTAGTGCTTATGTTGAGCGTAGTAATATGATCAAACCTCTCAAAAACTGATATCAGTGAACAGGGGCTCACAGAGAAACATTTGTTTAGTGCTCTTAAAGAGGGATAGTGTTGCTCATGGGAAAATGAGGCGTTTCACAGTTGACCGAACTGGAAGGCCTGAATCATCCATTGAAAATGGAGTTGTTCGTAGATGATGTGAATTTTCCAAACTGTTGTTCATAAGGAAACTGCAGGTTGTTTTTGAGCTTTTTTTTATTTTATATTATATTTTATTTTCAGTGTAATTTTTATTAGCTTTTGATTTTTGTGTAAATGGTTTTATTTTTTTTTAAAATAATTTTTAAATTTTTTATATATATATAATTTTTAGTACAGTGAGTTGAAGTGTTGTTTTAATTAATATTTGTAATATTTTAGCTAATATTTTGAATGAGACTTTTTTTTTTATCTATTTGATTTTTATTTTAAATAATATATTTTTTTAAAAGTATTAAATTGATTTAGATTTAACAATGTCACCCGTTTATTTTTATGATTTTTATAAATGTAGTTAAATGATTATTTTAATTAAATGACTGGTTTTATGTATTATTTTGTATTGGTTTGTATTTTTATTTGAATTGTAAATTATTTTGTCTTTATTTCTAAAATAATATCACAAGTTTTTTGATTAATTTATTTTATGATTTTTATTCAACCAGTAATTTTATTTTTAGGATTATTTATTTTATGATTTTTTTTTTATTAATCTGATTTATTTTTGATTTTTGATTTTATTTGTTTCATCATTATTTTATTTTGTATAATTTGTATAGATTTTTTTTTAAAGTAATATCAGGTTTTTGATTTTTATTTATTGTATGATTGTTTATTTGTATTAACTTTATTATTTATAATTTTAAACAATTTATTTACATTTTAGTTTATTTTAGTACACTGAGTTGAAGTGTTATTTTAATTAAGAATTTTAATATTTTAGCTAATATTTTGAATTAGAATTTTTGTGTTTTTTGTTTTCATTTTGAATTTAGCGAAAGGTTTATTATAATGGTAAAAAAAAAAAAGAATATTATTATTATTTTTGTAGTTTTTTTTTTTTAAAGATGTAATATATGGTTTATTTTTATGATTTCTATTTATTTGTATTATTTTTATTTACTAGTATTACATATTACATATTATTACATATTATTTTTTATCATTTTGTATAAAAATAAACATTTTTAAAGCTTGCAATTTAGATTTATATATATAAATATATTTTCTATTATATATATTTATATTTTATATATAAATATAAAAAATATATATATATTATTTTTTTTTTATATATATATATTTATATTTGTTTGTTTACATTTATATTTGTTTTATATTTAGTTGGTTATTTTTCTTAATTTCTAAAATAAGTCACCAGTTCATATCATTTAAAATCTCTAAATTAAGGTTAAAAACGTAAAATCTCAATGATAGTATTTCATCTGACAAACATTTGGAAATCCCAGGTGTAGTATTTTATTTTTGAGCTTAAAAATGCATGCGTTTTTGGAGCTAAAAAAAAAAAAGTTAAAAATGATGATTTCATGAGAGAGTTTCTGTCCTAAACATCCTGTGGTTTCTGACCTGGTCCTGCCCAACTGACTCATGGGATTGAATCATGTTTTAGCGCATTTTTCCTACTTCTGTTCTCAATAAGCTTTTACCTCAGTTTCAGTGCTAAAGTTTCTACACTGGAGTCAGAAACTGTTGTACTCGGTTGTCTTTGACTTTGTGTCTGTGCTGTTAAATGACACACGAAAGTGCAACATTTGAACATTGGAACTGGAAACATTTCCTTTCTGTTCCGTCGTTCTCTTTGTTGATATTAAATATTGTTGCCGTGACAACAGTGTCCGTGCTGTGGCTTGTTTTAACCAGCGTGACTGGTTATCTCTGACAGACGGCAGGGCTGCTAGATTAACACAGCGGCTGACGGTTTAGATTGCTCTGATCGGGTGGAGTCGGGGCTCTAGCGCCTCTGTGACGCTGCCAGTCTGCTATTTTGCAAATTACTGTTGCTTTTCTAAGGGCTTCAGGCCAGACATGCATAATGTGCATGAGAGTTTTGCCAACCATTTAATTTAGTTTTAAATTAAGCTGTTGTGCTTGCTGGCACTGACGTGAGTAAGGTTAAAAATTGTTTGTCTCTTTTTCGACACTCCCAGTAAATGGAGGTTTGTTTGAATGTTTTATTTATTTATTTGATTGGTTTTTATTTATTAATATGATTTATTTGTTTTAAATAAAATTTTAAATTAGAATTTTAAATATTTCTTTTTCTAAAATATGTATTGTCACCAGTTTTTATTCATCTAGTTAAATGATAAATTATTTAACTGATTTTAATGTATTATTTTGTGTAGGTTTTGTATTTTTATTTGAATTGTAATTTATCATTTTGTCTTTTTTTCCAAAATAAATAATGTCACAAGTTTTTTCATTAATTTATTTTGATTTTCAACCAATATTTTCATTTCTGTGATTTATTTTATTCATCTAGTATTTTTAAAATTATTTTATGACTTTTATTAATCTGATTTGTATATTTTTTTTATCATATAATTTATTTCTATGATTTGTATTTATTTTATGAATTTTATTCATCTAATATTAGTTTTTATTCTGTATAATTTTCATAGTTTTTTTTTTAAATGCCAGGTTTATGATTTTTATTCATTTTATGATTAATTATTTGTAGTATTTGTATTTATCTAGTAATACATTGATTTTTTTTTTTTTTTTTTTTTATTTATATTTTTATCATTTTGTATAGTTTATTACATTTACTACTTTTTTTTATTTGTATTTCTTTATTTCTAAAATAAGTAATCTTTTATTTAGTTTTTCATCTTTTTTTTATTTGTATTCATTTTATGATTTTTATTCTTCTAATATTTAATTATTTAAATGTATTTTTTAAGTAATATCAGGTTTATGAATTTTATTCATATTATGATTTTTTTATTTACAATATTTATTTATCTAGTAGTGCATTGATTTTTAATATATTATTATCATTTTGTATAGCTTATTACTTTCATTGTAATATATTTTTATTTTCTTTTATTTCTAAAATCAATAAAGTCAGTAATCAAGTTTTCTCTTATTTTTTGTTTTTTATTTTTGTTTTTATTTTTAAAAATTTCTATTCATTTTATGATTTTTATTATTTATTTATATTTATATTTAATTTATTTATTATCTTTTATTATTTTATTTTTAAATTGTATTTTAAATAGTTTTTACATAAAGCTTTTGTTTCAGTAATATGAAGTTTGATTATTTATTTTATTCATCTAGTAGTACATTGATTTTAAATGTAATTTATTTTTACTTTATTTCTAAAAAGTATTCTCTTTTTTTTCATAATTTTTAAATTGTATTCATTTTGATTATCATATTTTATTTAATTTTATTTTTCATTAATTTTTGTTTTCTTTTAATTGTATGTTTAATAGTTTTTACATTTTTAATTTGTATAGTGTTTTTTTTTTTTTTTTTTTTTTTTTTAAGTAATATCAGGTTTTATTTGTATTTTTATTATCTAGTTGTACATTGAATTTTTTTCTTTTATATATATAAAAAAAAAAATATATATATATATATATATATATATATAATAATCATCGTTGTGTATAGTTTATTACTTGAATTGTAATTAACTTGTTTCCTTTATTTATAAAATCTTTTTATTTTTGTTTTTCAACTTTTTTTAATTTGAATTCATTTTATGATTTTTTATTCATCTAATATTATTTAATTGTAGCTTTTATTTTGTATTTTTTTTTAATTGAATTAAGTAATATCTGTTTTGGTTTTTTGTTTCTTATGTTAGTACATTGATTTGTAATTTATTTTTATCACTTTGTATAGTTTTTTACTTTAATATAGTTTTATTTCTAAAATAAGTAATCTTTTATTTATTTTTAGGATTTTTATTTATTTAGCATTACATGTATTTATTATTTTTAAAATACTGTTATTATTATTATTATTATTATTATTATTATTATTATTTTATTATTTCTAGACTTACTTTTAGAAAGAATGTCATCAGTTGCATTAATGGAATTTATTTTCTGCGATTTAAACAGCATTAATTCTGGACGTTTTTAATGGTTTTATCAAACTCTTCCTTTTCCCTCATTTCATTACAGATCCGTCCGTGTCCAGACCCACTCCTCTGTACGGTCAGCCATCCTGGTGGGGTGAGGATGATGAAGATAAAGGTCAGCGCTGTGATCCGAGCCTTCATGAACATCACACAGGTCTGGAACTGAAACTCCTAAACCATAAAACACAAGATTTACCCAGAGACTTGCAGTTTGAGTACCAAAAATAACTTATTTGATACAAAATGATCCAGTGAAATCATCACACATGCTTTTTAAAGTGTATTAAATGTGTGTAAAAACAGGAATGCAACTGTGGCGTGATCTGAGGACAGAAAAATCCTTTTGTGTTTGGTGATCCTAAGGAATTCAGTACTAAACTCTTCTTTGGCGTGAGCTTTAAAACACTAGAGAGTTCAACCTCGTGATGGATTAACAGCCGTCTTAGTCTAGTGAGAAGGTCATTGTGTTTTCCCCCGGTCTTAAGTACTTCTCAGAGTTTTCTTCAGATTAACGGGTGACCATAGAAACTTTTGTTCCATTTCAGTGGTTTTGAAATCTTACTTTAGTGTTTTGTTTCATTGTTAAACACAAGCAGGAGTCACTTTGGTTTAGCATGAGCTGACTTTAGGCTAGATGTTGATGTTTTTAATACTGGATTTTGTTTTAGACTCTTTAGTCTGATGTTTTCACTTAAGTTGTCTTCTCTTTGGCATTTACTAACCATAATGTGATATTTGATAAATCTCATCCATGTTAATCTGATCTTGTATGATCTGATCTGACTCTGTTTCTGTTGTGTCGTGCTGAATAACGCCACCTATAGTCAAAGTTGTTTTATGCAGCAATGAAACACGTGTTACACCTGGTTAGGACGATGTGTGAGATCGATCTGAAATACTTGACCTTACAAAGGTTTTCTCACAGCAGAAGTGCAGCAAGTAATCTTAAGTATTTCTTAAAGTTTAAGTTAAGTTAATTGGCTCTTCATCTGTTTGTCACACAGTCACCTGCCTCAATGTGCATCTTAATCTGTCTTTGCAATTAGTTAGTAGTGATTGTGCATTGGAAAATACTGTTTCTTTGACCCTTTAAAACCCTTTGAGAAATTAAAATACTGACAAAAAAAGTTCATTTTATTTAACTTTTTTTTTTATTTATTTGTATGATTTTTATCCATCTAATATTAAATTGATTTTTAATTTATTTATTGTTTTCTATTGGTTATTTTTATTTTAATTGTATTTGTTTTTCTTCATTTCTAAAAGAAGTATTTTTTTTTTTTTTTTTATGTTTAATTTTGATTTGTTTTTGCAATTAGTTTGTAGTGTTGGGCACTTTTGATATAATGACACCAAACCATTTTATGTCCCTTTAAAAAAAAAAAAAAAAAAAATGAAACCCCTTGCAAAATTAAAATGGTGACACCAGTTCATTTTATTTAACTGTTTTTGGGAAATTCCTCTAATATTATTATTATTATTATTATTATTATTATTATTGTTTTTTTTAATTGTAATTTTTTTTTTTTTTTTTTTTTTTTTATTTCTAAAATAAGAATTTTGTATTTTATTTGTTATGATTTCATTTATATTTTATTTTATAATTTTTTTTTTTTTAATTAGTATTATTTGTCTTTGCAATTAGTTTTTTAGTAATGGGCACTTTCGATGTAATGTTACCAGAACGTTTTTTTTTAATTTAGTGTTTTTTTATTTTTATTAAGTTATTTTGTGAGTTTAATTTATTTGTGTGATATTTTTGTTCATTTTAAAATTAAATCAATTTTAAATGTATTTATTTTTGTACCATTTATTTATTTTTCTTTTCTTTTAATTGTAATTTTTATTTTATTTATCTTTTTTTTTTTTTTTTTTTTTTTTTTTTTTTTTTTTTAGTTTGTAGTGATTGGTGCTTTTAAAAATACTGATTCTGTGACACTTTGAAACCCTTTGCTAAATTAAAATAGTGACACCAGTTTTTGAGAATTATTTATTTATATGATTTTTTTTTTAATTCATTTATTTTTTCATTATTATTCTTCATTTATTCAATATTAAATTGATTTTGAATCTATTATTTTATTTTATTTTTATTTTTTTATTTTTTTTCCTTAATTTCTAAAATAAGTGTTTTTTTTTTTTTTTTTTTGTTTTTTTTTTTATTAAAAAAAAAAAATTATATATAATAATGATTTTCATTTATTTGATTTTTATTATTTGTCTTTGCAATTAGTTTGTAGTGATGGGCACGTTTGATGTAATATCACCAGAGCATTTTATTTATCTATTTTTTTCATTTTGTAAAATTTATTTATTTCTGTGATATTTTTATTCATTTAATATTAAATAGATTTTTTTATTTATTTTTTTGTATAGATAGTATTTTTATTTATTTATTTTTTTAATTGTAATTTTTATTTTATTTGTTTATTTTGTATTTTTTCTAGTTTGTAGTGATTGGTGCTTTTAAAAAACGCACAATTTCACTAAACGAGGCTTCATTACATCATAACTGTTTCTAACTGTCAGTAAATGCGTAGCTAACAAAGTATATTAGTAGTTTTACTTTCTTATTTAGTTGGCCTGATTAGTCAAACCTTTCATAAAGCACAAAACAAGTATAATAAAATGTGCTAAAATTGAATTGAGAAATCTTGAAATTATTTTATTTCAGCTATTTCATTAAACACTGATATCTTTTCACAGAAAACCTCAAGGATGGTGCCAAACCTGAGCTCAGCGCTTCTCCGGATGAACTTCACAATGGCCAGGGCAAATCCGGTTACTCTTACCGCAAGGAACCAAGTTACTTTGAGATTCCCACAAAGGAGATCCATACAAAGCCCAAAACCGCTTCCCAGGAAGTCCAGGAGATTCCAACAAAAGACACGGACCACAAACCCCCTGCCACGCCTCCGGTGGTTCAGGGCCATGCCTCCTTCACCATCGAGTTTGACGACCAAACCCCTGGAAAGATGAAGATTAAGGACCACGTCACCAAGCTCTCCATCCGCCAGCGCAAGCACCCCACCAGGGAGTCGATAGCCAGGCTGACGGAGGTGATGTCGGTGGAGAACAAAGTGGCCGATTGGTTGGTTCAGAGTGACGCCAATATGATGAGGAGTCTGCAGGAGCAGCCTGGGTCAGACGAGCTCTTGAACAAGACCTTCAAAGGTAAAAGACAACAAAGAATCATTTTTGTATATTTGAAAAGTTTAACTGAAAAATAATCTGGATGAATCTGAAAATGTCTTTTTCTCTATGTTTGGGCCTTCTGTCCACTCTGAGAGCATCTTTGTTCATCCTTTTAAATGTAACGTTTTGTTGTGATTTTCATTAATTAAAATAACCAAAAAAAATTAAAACTAAAATTATGAACATGGAAAATAGTAATTTGTTGTTATTTTCATTTTCATTAAAATAACAACAAATTACTATATAAAAAAAAAAAATTAAAATAAACATGGATAATAGATTTTTTTTTTTTTTTTTTAATTGAAAAAAAATATTTTTAATAATTAATATACAGTATGGTTTTAAATTAATAATTTTTATTTAATTTTTTCTTCATTTTGCCTTTTTTTAAATTTAAAGTTTTAGTAATTTTGTTGTGATTTTCATTAATTAAAACAACAATGAACTTTTTATTTTTAATAAAAAAAATTGTGATAATTAATATACTATTAGGGTTTTTATTGATAATTTTTATTTCATTTTAAATGTGAAGTTTTACTACTACTGTTGTGATTTTCATGAATTAAAATGCCAAAAAAAAACAAAAGTGGTGCAATACAGTGTTATTTTAATTTTAATATATTAAATTTTTTTAAAATGTTTATATTTTTAGTTTCTATTTTAAATGTAGAGTTTTAGTGACTTTGGTGTTTTTAATTAAAAAAATACTAAAACTAAAATTAAAATGAATAATTAACTTTTTATTTTTAATTAAAGAATTTTAATATTTAATTAATATACTATTATAGTTTTTTCATTTTTACTTCATTTTGCATTCTTACGCATTTTAAATGTAAAGTTTTAGTATTTTTTTTTTTCCCATTAATAAAAATAACTAAAAAAATTTAGTTCAGTCTTAATTATGTTAGTACTTAGGGTTAGACTAAACAAAAATGATAAAAAATTTTTTGTTGTTTTTTTTTTTTTTTTCAGTTAACATTTATTTTATTTCGATTAACGAAAATGTTTTTTTATGGTTTTAGTTTTGTCAATATAATTATCATTTGTGGTCTCACGTCTTTTAACTCTGTGAACTTGTGTTTCTAGATGAAAACAGTTTTCAAATATATCCAGATGTTAGATGTTAAGTTGAACTTGTGTTATTTCTAGATGCGCCCCATCATGAAGAACCTCATTTTGAAGAACCAGAAGAAACACAGATGGTTCAGTCAGTGTCCCACTCTGGATCACAAAAGATCAACCAAGAACCAGAGGGAGAAGATTACCCAGTTAACTACAATCCAGATTCAAAGAGCCAAGGCAAACCGGATCCCAAGCAAGCTTTTGTGATCGAGTTCTTTGACGATGCTCAACGGAAAAAACGCTCACAGTCGTTCACCAATAACATGTCTTCTCCAGACTTCCAGTCTGCTCTAAAAAGCAAATTAGACAAACGGAAAGGTGCCGAACGGTCAACGTCATCCGCACATAATCCACCCACACAGCAGTTCACCATTCCCCTCAAAGGCTCAGATGGTCCTCAGCGGGCTGGATCCCTCAGACGGGAGAAGAGCGAAATCCGTATGAGCACGACTGAATTTAGCTCCCGCTCTGTGACTAAAACATTCGGCAGCGTCGGCCGGAGGTCCAAACTATCGCAGGACTTTGCAGCAGAGTTACTTAGGGTGTCGAAACCCAGTCCTGCTCCCACATGGGACCGAGACTCGACTTGGGTGAAGACCTCATCTTCCAACACAGAATCCTCCATAACACATCAGAGTTTTCCTATTGCGTCTAATTCAGTGAATCAGACCCCCCTTAGATCTCCCTCTGCACCTGTGGATGACAACAGTACGGAGGCCAAAACATTGGTTCCCAAGCAGCAGGAAGAGGAGGACAGTTTAAGTGATGCAGGTACCTACACCATTGAAGCTGAAAGTCCAGACAAAGAGGTTGTGGAGGCACGGAGCTTGATCGATCAGGTACTTGACATCAGATTCAAGCTAGAGACCACAAACACATTGTGTTATTAAAAAGCATTGTTTCAGTTCTGTTACTCAGATTATTTCAGTCACTTCACTAGTATTTCAGTTCAGTTCAATTACAGTTCGCTTTCAATAGTGGTCAACCGATATATCTTTTAATTTATTTTTTTTTTTATTTTTTTTTTTTTTTAATTATTGGCATTTTTTTTTTCTTTTCTTTTTTTGTTTCTGTTTGATTTATATGCACTGTAAACCCCTAATGTTAGTGTTTTGACACTTTTCAAGTGCATTTTCAATAGTGGTCAACCGATATATTCGCTTTTTTTTTTTTTTTTTTTTTTTTTCCTCCCATTGGCCATTTTATTCTTTTCTGTTTGGCACTACTCAAAATGCACATTTCAAGTGCATTTTTAAATAGTGTTCGACTAAAATATTTGGCTTTTTTTTTTTTTTTTTTTTTTTTTTTTATTGGCATCCATTAGCAATTTTTTTTCTTCTTTTGTTTGGCTGATATACACTATAAACTTGGTATTTATCACATTTTAAAGTATTTTGAATAGTGGTCAACCGATATATCGACTGTTATTTCGCATTTTTTACATTTTGGCTTCCATTGGCTATTATTATTTTTTTTTTTTTTTTCTGTTTGGCTGATATGCACTGTAAACCCTAATGCTGGTATTTTGTCACATTAAGTAGTGGTCAACCGATATATCGGCCAATATTCTGCATTTTTTACATTCCCATTGGCCATTAATTTTTTCTGTTTGGCTGATAAACACTGTAAATCCTAATGCTAATATTTTATCACATTTCAAGTGCATTTTGAATATTGGTCTACCGATATATCGGCTGATATTTTATTTTTTTTAAATATTGGCTTCCATTGGCCTTTTTTTTTTTTCTTTTTTTTTTTAGTTTTTATTTTTTTTTTTTTTCCTTTTCCCTGTTTGGCTGATAAACACTATAAACCCTAATGCTAATATTTTGGCACATTTTAAATAGTGGTCAGTTGATATATCAGCTGCTATTTGGCTATATCGGGATCAATTAGCCATTAACTTTTTTTTTTTTTCTTGTTCTTTTTGGCTGATATACACTATAAACCCAAATGCTAGTATTTTATCACATTTCAAGTGCATTTTGAGTACTGGTCGACCTATATATCGGCCGATATTTGGCTTTTTTTTTTTTTTTCTTTTTTTTTTTCTTTTTTTTAAATATCGGCATCCATTGGCCATTAATTTTTTTCTGTTTGGCTGATATGCACTGTTAACCCTAACGCTAGTATTTTATCACATTTAAAGTGTAAATCGGCTTTTTATCAGCCATCGACCACTTGGCTGATATTTTAAATATCGGCTAAATATTGGCGTCGGCTTTCAAAAAAATCTGTATCGGTTGACCACTAGTTTTGAATAATTCATCCAGCCAAAAGTCAAGGAGTTCCAGTCAGTTTGGAACAGCCTCATTCATGCATGCTTTATCATTAACAGGTGTTTGGTGTTGGCGACAACAGCCAAACCTCAGCAGCAGCAACAGTTAAGCCTATAGTTGATGACACTGAGAGACACAATAGTCTTCTACTCAGTGAGAATAGCTCAGGCTCAAAATTGGGTCATTACTCAACACACCTTAGTGACACATCCAAGAGTCCTGTACAGGTAAACTCACTCCGGATCATGGGCATTAGTAAATCTATCTGTCAATCACTCAATCACCACAATCTACGCATTTTCCCAGTGTGATTTTGACCTTTCTTGGGGATCTTCTCAAAGCTGGTTTAGTGGTTTGAGGTCTTTTGGCTCTTTCCTGCTTTTGGTTGATTTTGGATGGGTGATTTGAATCATTAAATGGCCTGATCTCTATAAGAGTTTGCATTTAATTGGATAATTTCCTCTATTCTACAGATACAGTCGATGACTACATTAACGCCCGGAGGCACTAGGTGGGTTTCTCGTTGGGCCAGTTTGGCCGACACCTATTCAGACTCTGGTCCTGCTTCAGGACTCTTTGATATCCCAACACAGGTTGATCTTCCCACTGAAGGTATGGATACATTGCTTGGCTCAGTAGCTTTCTTAGCTTTTGTCTTTGCTAGCACATATCATTTATCCTATTTGTTTTTAAGCTGGTGAGCGGATCATCCACCAGGTTATGCTTAACCGAAGTTCTGACTATTCAGAAACAAGCCAAAGCAGCAGATCAAGACGAGTTCTGCCTCAGGTTCCTTTGAAGGAGAAGATCGAGACTCCGCCACCCACAATACACATCCAGCCGGACTCACACCTGTCCGGTGTGGAGAAGAGTTTGCAAGTTCAGAAGCAACAGTGGGATCCACAGAAACTGAGCGTTCAAGATGATCTAGATCCGGACAGCTTAAGCGATGCCAGCAAGTCCGATGATGGCTCAGTGGTTGAGCAATGCAGGAAGACGCCTGATTCAACCCAGAAGATGTGGAACCAGTCTACGAAGACCAACCCCAACCAAGAAGACCAGGAAACGCCTTCTAAGTTCTCCACAGCAACTCTAACACGACAGCATGGCAAACTTACCAGGAGTAATTGTTCACCGCCCAACATTGATCAACCAAGCAAGGATGACTCTCTTGGTGTAGAAAATTTTATGTCCATCGTTAGACAAGAAAGTTACACCAAAGAAAGGACCACCGACGACGTCCACTTGTCTAGATTGCCTCAGATATCTAGTCAACCCTCTAGCAAAGATGCTTTTAAAGCTGTAAGCACTCAAGACACTCAATCCTACCTCAAAGACACTGAGGACGTTCTTGCATCTCTGGAAGCGAAGCTTCTGGAGCAACAGCAAGGCAACAACAGTCGCTCCCAAATGGAGGACTCCTTCTCGGGAGAATCGGACACTTCTAGTACAATCAGCGGGAAAAACCCTCCCATTTCCGTGCCCAAGAAACCAGTGGTCCTTAGAGGACACTTAAGAGGTTCAAGAGAACCTAAGACCTCTGATCCATCTGAAAAGACCCAATCTGGAATAAAGGACGGCGATGGCAAGGTAGATTCAGGCAAGCGTTTTCAACTCCGTCGTAATCATAGTTCTTCTGATTTTGGGCATGATCCCCAAAGCACCACCACCGCCACACGGCACTGGCCAGACGCGGTCTCCGACCAAGAATCAAGTTCCCTACCTTACAAAAAGTACACTATTCCTCTTCAAAAGGAGGGTACGAGCAAACCCAAAGTACACAATAGTCTAGCTCGCTCCAATAGCCTCTCGGCTCCGAAACCGACGAGGGCTTCGATGCTTCGCCGTGCCCGTTTGGGCGAAGCCTCTGACAACGAAGGCACTGAAACTGATCGAACGTCTCAGAACTCTGACGTCACTCCCTCGCCAAACAGCCGAAGCGCTCAGGAGAGCAAGAAGCTTTCTCGATTGGACATTTTGGCTCTTCCCAGGAAAAGGACAGGCTCCTTTAACACGCCCAGCGATACAGAGTCTTCCACGAGCCGGACGGGCTTTTCAAACCGCAGCACTGAGTCGGGCAGCTCCGTGCGGAAAGCTTCAGTGGCGGATCCCAGGGCTCTTCTGCGGAAGGTTTCCAACGCCATGAACAGACAGCCGATCATCCGCGGACGCTCAAGCAGTGCCAAATATGCCAGTAGCACTGCCAGTGAGTATCATGAAGTCTGAGTTTGCTTGTTTGATTTGTAAAATTTGCAGAAGGTTGGTAAAATGTTACCAGGATGGTTATTTTGGCCATGCATCCATTTATCAGAGTGATGAACTTCCAAAACAATGAAAATCCAAGATGTTTCTGATATAAATTGTAGTTCTTTCACTGTCTCTGAATGATTCTTCAAGTGGTCATTGACTTGATTTGTTTGTTTCGCACAACTGGGCCAATGACCTTCTTCAACTAACAAGACCATGTAATTAATCTCCAATTTTACTAATATTTGAAGTTCTAGATAACCAGATTACCATACTAAATACTTAACAGGTATATTGTGAAAATCAAAGTAATTTATTGCAATTTTTCCTAATTGGATTTAGGGCTGGGTGATATGGCAATGCAGTAAAATAAAACGCAATAAAATAAAATATAGTGCAGTTCAATAAAATGCAATGCAGTGCAATAAAATAAAATGCAATGCAGTGCAGTGCAATAAAATAAATGCAATTCAGTGCGATAAAATGCAATAAAATAAAATGCAATGCAAAAAATAAACAAAATCTTTTTTTTTTTTTTTTTTTTTTTTTTTTTTTCTTCCCAGAATGTGTTTTTTTTTTAAATGTTTAACTAAACTTTAACTAAGTTTAACTCAACTCAACTCAACGTAACTACAACATGATTCAAGTAACATTTTCTCTATTAACTGTCTGGTTAAAGAAAGATCTATCTCAACACATGAGGTGGTCAACATTGAGTAAATGGAAAAAAAACAAAGAAATTATTAAATTTAATTTTTTAATTTAGCAAGGATGTTTTAAATTGATCAAAAGTGATGATGATGATAAATACCTATATAATGTTACAAATGCTTTACAAAAGACACAAAAATTTACTTAGCTGTTTTTAACATAATAATAATAATAATAATAATAATAATAATAATAATAATAATAATAATAGATGTTTTCTGAGCAGCAAATCAGAATATTAGAATGATTTCTGAAGGATTGTGTGATTGGACTAATGATGCTAAAAATTTAGTTTTGAAATCACAGTAATAAATTACATTTTTAAATATGTTCAACTAGAAAACATTTACTCTAAATACTAAAAATATTTCAAAATTTTTTGTACGTATTTTATTTAAAGAGGTGTTTGCATTCTGTACTGCTTTTCCAGTTGTTGATGCATGTTGAACATTGCGCTCATATCTTCAGTTTATCGCACATGAAACGGCGTTCTAAAATGCAATGCTTAAGTTAAAATATTTCAACTCGCATTTCATAACATTGTGGGGTTTGTTTTCCTTTCCACTGCCATATTATCATGTTATCTTTGGCGTATTGTCAAAATGTAACATTTACTAATATTTTATTCAAAATCGCAGCAAAACATCACATTCCAGTGAATAAAAATTGGAAAAATTGCCCAGCCCTAACCAGATTAACAATCTTATTGAGTTCTTTTGAAGCCCATTGACGGATGGGAAGTGGTTGTTGGTTTTTTCGGGTGTCTTCTCACATCTCTCCGTCTCTTTCTCCTCTTGCTTTTTTATTTTGGTTTCTCTCCCATCCTCTGATGACTTGGTGTACCAAATACTCGTCATTCCCATTTTCCTGGGCCAAGGCTCCAGGAGGCGTCAGAAGGGTTCAGACTACGCCTCCACCTCGGAGGACGAGTACGAGTCTAACCATAGCACCCCTAAACACAAACGCTCCCATCATTCAGGATCCCAGCAGAACCCCAGGATCCATCCGCCTGGTCCGGTGCGAGCCGTGCCCCGCTCGAGAGACTCCGAGGGGGAAGGACACGAGAGTGACGCCTTCCAGAACTGGACGTCTCATAGCGCGGAGATCGCCAGGTGGGGAAACGCAACAGAACGTTCATAAATACCCCGTTTTATTACGGTTGCCAAAAATATAATTTTTGAGCAAGTCTAGCCCAAGTAACATAAAGTAACTTGAAAGTAACGCAGTGGATTACTTTTTATGCAATACTGTAATGCGATACTTTTAAAAGTAACTGTACCCAAGACTCAACGTAGCATTATAGAGTGCATTAGTAACATATACTTTTTCAGATTTTTTTTTCTCATAGGAAGTGTTATAAGCCATGAACCAAAACAACCACAATACTACAAACTTTTATTTGAAGCAAGAAAGTGTTTGAAAATCAGACAAGAAAACGGGTGCAAGATTGTACTTTAACAGCTTAAATTAGGGAAAGAACTACAATCCCATGAAGCATTGCAAAATTTAAAAATTTAAAGTTGTTTATATAATATATAGAAACAATATATAATAAGTTTATTTTAATATGTTATGTTTATTTTAATATATTTATTTTAAAATATATTTTAAATATACTAAAATATATTTAATATATTTTAATAGGCATATATTTACATATTTAAGTGTTTAGAGAGCATGGGAAAGTGGACTTAATGGGAGTGGGCGGAGCTCACTGCAGCTCTCTGATTGGTGGAATTTTCTTTACGGCATCATGGGTAATGTAGTTTTTCCTAAGGGATTCCACTGTTAAATATTATTTGTTTTTTAAAAAATTAACAATTCATGAAACATTATATATTAAGCAGTATATTTTAGTTTATTTTAAAATATATTTAAAATATATTAAAATATATTTAGTTATTTTTAATATAATATATTTTAATATATTCTAATCTTAATAATATATTAAATATATTTTAATATTCATATATATAGATATTTAAGTGTTTAGAGAGCATGGGGAGATGGACTTAATGGGAGTGGGCGGAGTTTACTGCGATTCTCTGATTGGTGGAATTTTCTTTACAGCATCATGGGTAATGTAGTTTTACCTCAGGAAAGACGCTTTTTAACATTTTTATTTAAAACGTTAGCTTAAATAATGGTAGGAATTTAAAAGAAGTCTTTTGTTAAAGTGTTATAAGCCATGAACCAAACCAACTAGGTACAATATTATATTTAACGGCATTAAAAATGACATAATCAAATTAAAAATCATAGAAAAATATTAAACTATCCATTTAAAGTTGTTTATATTATCTATAGAAACAGTATATATTAAGTTTGTTTTAATGTAATTATTTAAATATTTTAAAAATACCTTAACATATATTATTAAAATCAATTTAATGTATTTTAATAATTTATTAAATATATTTTAATATGCATATATTCAGATATTTAAGTGTTCAGAGAGCATGGGGAGATGGAAATAATGGGAATGGGTGGAGCTTACTGAAATTCTCTGATTGGTGGAATTTTCTATGGAGCATCATGGGTAATGTAGTTTTCCTCAGGGATTCTGCTGTTAAACATTATTATTTAAAACATTAGCTTAGTTAATGCTAGGAATTTTAAAAAAAAAAGTCTTTTATTAAAGTGTTATAAGCCATGAACCAAACCAACCAGGTACAAGATTATATTTAACGGCATTGGAAATGACATAATCAAACTAAAAAGATGGACAAATATAAAGCAGTCCATTTAAAGTTGTTTATATCATGTATAAAAACGATATCTACTACGATTATTAAAATGTATTTATTTAAAAATATATGAAAAATATATTAAAATATATTATTAAAATCTAATATATTTATATATTTATAATTTTTTTATATTTATATATTTATAATATATTTAATATATGTTAATATGCATATATATTTAAATATTTAAGTGTTTAATATTAAGTGTTTAGAGAGCATGGGGAGATTGACTTGAGTGGGCGGAGCTCACTGCGACTCTCTGATTGGTGGAATTTTCTTTACAGCATCATGGGTAATGTGGTTTATCATCAGAAATGATTATTTAAAACATAAGCTGAAATAATGTGTGCGATGCATTCAATAGTGTGCACAATTGAATAACAACCTCGTATCTCATAGTACGTGTGTCTTAATAGGTTCTTTTGACAGATTGCTTCACAGATTTTTTTTTTTAATGCATATTCTTTGCTAGGTTGAGTCAAGACTTGGCCAAAGATTTGGCTATTCTGGCTCAAGAGATTCATGATGTTGCTGGAGACACAGAAGCTCAGAGTGCTTCAACAGACAAGATGGGACCAGCCATATCTACTCATGAAGAGGTACCGTTCATAACGTTTTTACAGTAAGCAGGGCTGCATTTATTTAATCAAAAATACAGTAAAATAGTAAAATGTTATTGTAATTTAAAAAAGCTGTTTTCAATGTGAATATCTGTTAAAATGTAATTTATTTTTGTGATCAAAGCTGAATTTTCAGCATCATTACTCCAGTCTTTAGTGTCACATGATCCTCATGAATCATTCTAATATGGTGATTTGCTGCTTAACAAACATTTCTGATTATTAGTTGCGGCATCAGATTCCCGAAGCAAGTCTGAATTTCCAGAAAGAATCTCCTGCTGCGGCGACGGCTGACGAGACTGAGCAGATCGTTAGTGATCAACAAAGCACCAGACCAGACGAGGTAGCAGAGCTTCTCTTCTCTTTAGTTTAACATCAGGAGTGTTAACTAGTGTATTTGAGCTGTAAATGTCTTTCTTCTCCTGTCAGGTTCCACTGAACAATGTGATGCTGAATCCTGTGTCTCAAGTGTCTCTCGCCATCCGTGAAAACACGGAGCAACTAACGGAGAAAATCAAGTAGGACTTGTTTGCTTTTCACAAGATGCTTGTCTTATGTTTATTTATTTTGATATGTATGTTCATATACCTTTTTTGTGTGTGTGTGTGTGTGTGTGTTAGCGCCTTGAAGCTTGATAAGATGCTATGTCAAGAAAATAAAGATTATTATTATTTTTATTATTTTTATTTATTTTTTTATTTAATTTTTTTTTTTTTTTTACAGAGCTACAGTTTTTGCCTTATGGTGTCATTCTCACATCATTTTGTTTTTCCTTTAGGGCTTTGTTTCATAATAAAGTGGATGTTTTGGGAGAAATTGAAGCAAAAATCAATGAGGCTGATGATTCTCCACCACTGAAAACATCAAACAAGGTGTGTCTCTTTTTTTCTTTCTTCTTCTCTGAATAAAAAATGAATAATAAGTTAATAAATGTTAACTGTTCTGTATTTTTGTTTTTATTTTTTGTATTTACTCTATACTCTGAATAAAAAATGAATAATAAGTTAATAAATGTTAACTGTTCTGTATTTTTGTTTTTATTTTAATCTTGTTTTTAATCTTTTTAATTTTCAAATTTTTTTTTATTCAGGGACTATTTTAAAGAAGCAGTAAATTATCAGTGTTATGTTAGTATCATTGATATACTATTAGTTTTTATTATTATTTTGAATTTATTTTCTACTCTCAGTTTAATATTAGTTACGTTCACTAATTTTATGTTTTGTTTTGTTTTTCCATTTTTACTAGTTTTCATTTTTTTTTTTTTTTTTTTTTTTTTTTTTTTATGTGTATACAGACATACATGTCTAATGAAATCTAAACATAATGTTAAATAATAAATATGAAATAAAGAACATTTTTAAAATACAGGAAGTATATTAGGAATAAATGTGTACATCAGTGTTATTTTAGTATCATTAATATACTATTATATTTTTATATATATATATATATATATATTGATTTTTTTATTATTATTATTATTATTATTATTATTTTATTTTTATATTTATTTTTTTTTAAGTGTTTTTATATTTTCAGATTTTGTGTTTTCATTTTAAAGTTTTACTTATTTTGTATTTTTGTCATTTTGATTTTTAAATTAAATATATCTAGACTTTTTAATATTTTTATTTCAGTTTTGGTTATTTTAGTAATCAAATAACTTTTGATAATATTTTTTTTTTTTAGCATCATTGAGATTATAGTTGAATCAGTTTTTATTTTTACATTTTCTGTTTTCATTGTAATTTTAATTTTAGTTTTTAGAAGTTTTTGTTTTTATACATGTGAATATAGTTTTATAGATTTAAGCGAATTCTTTTAAGCTTCAAGTTGAACTAAAGTTTAATTTTTAAAATATTTTATTTGAAATCACTTACCCTGGTTCACATCTTATGTTTTTTTCGTATTGAATCGTTTTGAAGCTGCTCTTTGCTTAAACTACTAGAAACAAACGTGTCTTTGTCCTTTAATTAGTTAAATGCTTTTGTCTTCCTTTTATCTACTTGCTCATCTTGTAGGAAGTTGCATCAATTCTCAAAGAACTGCGGAGAGTCCAGAAACAGCTGGAAGGTCAGTAGATCCGAATGTTCCTCCTCTTTTAACCAGTTCAGTATCTTTTTGATGTTAATCCTGCGATGAGCAGCTGATAAACAGCGTCGTCTCTCGTGTCTCTCAGTCATCAACGCCGTCATCGACCCTCGAGGAAACCCGGATCTCAGTCGCACGGTTTCTTCCACCGGGCTTCGCAGTTCCAGAGCGGCGTCCCGGGACGTGAGGGCGTCTCACCGAGGCGGCGGAGCGACACCGAACAGCCGGCGAATGTTCAGGAGCACGGACAGGGAGAGTTCACTGGTGTGACGAGTCTCTGAAAAATCATCACTAGTCACTTTGATATGATTTCAGCACACAAACCAATCAAACCCATCTACACGAGTTCACGATCCTCGTCAACATCTCTCAAATAAAAATGAAGAGATGTTTGACACACATTTGCACATTTATGTTCCTCAAATAAACCTGGATGTCCATTTCAGCAGCTTGTGGCGTTGAGAAACCGCACAGATTCTGGCATTAAATGTAAATACGCTGTTATTGATTTTCTTTGTCTTTATTTTGATGGTTGTTATGGATATGTATGGATAAGTAATTTACATGATTATTTAAATCACTTTCTGTCTCTGTTGGACAGGGTATTTGTATGTTAAAGATCATTAAAATAAAACTAAAATTTATGACTTTGTTGTTTTGTCTTTATTTTTACTGCAAACAATGTAAAGGTCAATTTTTAGATGCACATTTAGATTATATTTGTTTTTGTTTTTTTCATTGTAATATTATAACCTCATGATGTGAATCAGGGTTATTAACCAAAAAAGAATAATAATAAAATAACAATAATTTAAAAAAAAAAAACTAAAAATGAACAAAGCAAAAAAAATCTAACTGAAATAAAACTGAAACAAAAGATAATAAAAAATAAAATGTATATATATTAAAATATTAAATATTACTGAAATAAATATAAAATAAAAGATACAGCTATAAATAAAATATAAAAAGAAACTTAGCTATTTCATTTTGGCTCTTTACCTAAATCTACAACCATTTAATAATAATAAATAAATAAACACTAAATAAAATGAACAAAGCAAGTAATGAACTGAAACTGAAATCAAACTGAAACAAAAAATATTATCAAATAAAATATTACTGAAATAAAATATAAAATAAAAGATACAACCAGAAATAAAATATAAAAAGAAACTTAGTTATTTCATTTTAGCTGTTTGTCTAAATCTACAACCAAAAAAGTCTATAATAAAAATAATAAATTAAAAAAACACAAAAGAATGAACAAAATAAATAAAAATAAAATAAAAGACAATAAAATATAAAAAGAAAGTTATTTTATTTTAGCTATTTGTCTAGATCCACAACCATAAAAATTAAAATAAAATAATACATTTAAAAAAAAAAAAAACACTAAAAATTTAAATTAAAATGAACTGAAACTGAAAAAAAACACCTGAAACAAAGGATAAAATATAAAATTAAATATTACTGAAATAAAATATAAAATATAAGACACAATTATAAGTAAAATGTAAAAATAGTCTTGGTTATTTCAATTTAGGTATTTGCCAAGGCAAAATTTCTTATTTTATTTTTCTTTAATTTGATGTGTTAAAATAACTAAAACCAAAACTAAAACTGAAATTTAAAAAATATATAAAAAAGCTGTATTTTTAAAAAGTCTAATGAAAAGTAAAAAAACAACTAAATTATTAAAATTAAAATGATTAAAATGAACTAATTATAAAATGAAATTAAAAATATTATTAAAACTATAACAGTATCTCTGTGATATTAGAATTATTTTCCTGGAATTGTTTTAATCATTTTGCATTATTATTTTAATAATTAAGACAAAAATACCAAATAAGAAATTATTTTTTGCAGCGTACATATGTATTATTTGTAATTATTTCCATCTTCATTTTTTATTTATTTACTTTTTATTTTTATTTGTTTATCTTAAGTATTTCCACCATTATGTATTTACTTTTTATATTTTTATTATATTATTTAGATTAGTTAACTATTTTATTCATTTTTTGTTTTTATTTTATATTTACATTTACTGTTTTAATTTTTACTTATTTTTTGTTTTCTATTTATTATTTTTATTTAAAAAAAAATTCTTTATTTGCTTATTTTAATTATTTAGATCTTTATTTTTTCAATATTTTATTTATTATTTATTTATATTATTTAACTTTTCTTTTTTCATTTTTATTTACGCATTTTTATTTATAAAATAAAATAATAATTTGTTGTTTGTTTGTTTTCCAGTACAAATATCTAAACATTCATAAACTGAAAAATAAGTAAAAAATATTAAGTCTTGTTTTCTGAAAAATGTATCAACATGAAGTAAATTTAAGCATGTAAATGAAAAAAACAAACAAACAAAAAACTAAATCTGACAGTGGAGAAAAATAATCTTAATTCAAAGGGAAAATATTTTTTTCCAAAACTGTTTTTTATTGTTTTAAGCTTTAAACTCGTATATTATAAATAAATGTATCTTCAGGATGTTTAGATATTTGTACTGGAAAACAAGACAAAAATACTGAGTAAAAAAAGTCATTTTTTGCATTCTATCAGTGTCTCTTTGATCAAAAAATCAGTAGGTGAACTAAGTTCTGCTTGACCAGTTTTTAAACTCAAGTTAAACCCTTCTGAATGTCCATCTAAAGCTTGTGTAAACATCATATGTAAATAGATCTCTGATAATAATGCTTATGCAAACATTTTTCAGTAAAGCTTTGATAGTCAGTCGAGTTTCTGCTGAAATGAAACTGAAGTTTGTTACTCAGAGCAGTCGGGAGTTTCTGACACCGCAGCAAAAACATCTCGGACACATCTGTGGTGCTCATTAACGCGTTTGGACAAACAACAGTCCACTGAATCAGGTATGAAATATTAATATTATACAGCAAACAACATATTATTATATAATATACAGGAGCTCTGATATGTGACTGCTCAGTTCCTCTTTCTGAGATGATGAATAACATCTTTGATGTGCACAAAAGATTTAAGAAACATGTATTTTACATTTAGGTGTTGATTTATACACTACCGTTCAAAAGTTTGGGGTCAGTACATTTTTATTGTTTTTTTTTTTTTTTTTTTTAAGAAATTAATACTTTTATTCACCAAGGATGTAAGTTAATAATTAAAAGTTTCTTAAAAGTTAATAATAAATAATTTACATTGTTATAAAATATTTATATTTTGAATAAACACTGTACTTTTTAAACTTGTTATTCATGAAAGAATCCTGAAAAAAAAAAAAAAAAATCAACAACTTGATCAAAAATCAACACCTTGACCAACATTGCTCATTCTAATAATAAATCCGCATATTAGAATGATTTCTGAAGGATCATGTGACACTTAAGACTGGAGTAACAGCTGATAAAAATTCAGCTTTTCATCACAGGAATAAATTCTATTTTAAAGTATGTTAAAATAAAAAACATTATTTTATATTGTCAAAACATTTTGCAATATTACTGTTTTTTTCTATATTTTTAATCAAATAAATGCAGCCTTGATGAGCATAAGAGACTTCTTTAAAGACTATTACAAGTCTTACTGACCCCAAACTTTTGAACGGTAGTGTACATTGTACACTAAATGTAAATAAATTAGAGATTGTCAAGGGCGTAGGTTTGATTTTGGCATGGAGAGAGACATTTAATTGTTTGATCAAAATTATTGGGACAATTGAGTATAGTGTGTGGATATCGTCAGGGATGTGTCATAAAATCTACTAAATTTTACACCCTTGAAAATCATAACAAGCGATGTCCGACTTTGGAAACCATAGTTCACTCCAAAAATATGAAGAGATCAAACAACAGATTCATGAGTTACTCCAAATTTTACGAAAAGCTTATGGATGTAATTATGATATAAGTCAGACATTGAAGTAAGTTGCTGTTTTTGTCTTTTCTGAGGAAGATTTACTCATTTGTTTTGGGAAATACCCACACAGAGACATTATGGTCAGATTTTTTCTGTTCAACCAATCTCATTTTGAAAGTGACTTTTGTTTTTGTTTTAAAGATGTTTTCTTTGGACTGTCTCATTAGGGCTTCTTGAAAAATATAGGAACATAGGACGTAATGTATCATCTGTTTAGCTGTGCATTTACTGGATGAGCACTGTGCTTCGTCTGAACTGATTGCATTCTGTTTTCAACTGTCTTAAACTTATTTTAAATCAATTTTTAAATCATTTTTAAATCATTATATCAGTCAGTTTTTACATTTTACATTTTTTGTTTTATTGTTGTGATCATTGTTTTTATGATTGTTGTACTTCCTTTTTTGTGATTATTGTTTTTTATTATTGTTTTTATGATTATTCTACTTCCTTTTATGTAAAGCACTTTGAATTACTTCTCTGTATGAAATGTGCTATATAAATAAACTTGCCTTGCCTTGTTACCTGCTAGCTAAATTTCACAATTCCTAAGTCCCGATCTGAATCAAACGATTCCCGATTCGCTCTCCGTGGGACCTGAGAGTGGATCGCGATTCGCGAATCATTTAATTCACGAAATGATTCGCAAAATCTGCTCTGAGGTTCTGATCTGAATTAAAAGATTCACGAACCCGTCTGCATGTTCCGATCTAAATCAAATGATTCGCGAACCCTCGCTCAAGTTCGGATCTGAATCAAAAGATTCACGAATTTCCGTTCTAAATCAAATGATTCCCGATCCACGCTCCGTGGTCCTGACCTGAATATTGATCACGATTCGCGAATCATTCAATTCACAAAATGATTCGTGAATCCGCTCTGAGGTTCGATCTGAATGAAAAGATTCACGAACCCGCTCGAACTTCCGACCGAAATCAAATGATTCGCGAACCTTCGCTCAAGTTCGGATCTGAATCAAAAGATTCACTAACGCCCTCCGGAATTTCTATCTAAATCAAACGATTCCCGCTCCGTGGTCCAGAACTGAATAATGATCGTGAATCGCGAATCATTCAATTCACGAAATTATTCGCGAATCTGCTCTGAGGTTCCGATCTGAATCAAAAGATTCACAAACCTGTTCCCATGGTTCTGACCTAAATCAAATGATTTGCATACCCTCGCTCAAGTTCGGATCTGAATCAAAAGATTCACGAATTTCTGTTCTAAATCAAATGATTCCCGATCCGCGCTCCGTGGTCCTGACCTGAATATTGATCGCTCTGAGGTTCCGATCTGAGTCAAAAGATTCACGAACCCACTCGAATTTCCGACCTAAATAAAATGATTCGCGAACCCTCGCTCAAGTTCGGATCCGAATCAAAAGATTCGCGAACCCCCTCCGAAACTTCTATCTAAATCAAACGATTCCCGCTCCGTGGTCCAGATCTGAAGAATGAAGAATCATTCAATTCACGAAATGATTGCGAACCCGCTCTGACTTTCCGATCTGAATCAAATGATTCGTCATATGAAAGTGATTCAAATGATTCGCGAGCCCTCGCTCAAGTTCGGATCTGAATCGAAAGATTTGCGAACCCGCTCGAATTTCCGTTCTAAATCAAATGAGTCCTGAAACGCCTTATGTCTTGCATAAAATAAACGTATTTTAGTCGTTATTGTACTTTGATATTAGGTTTCATCTTAAAATATGTTCTCTAATGTCAGTACTGTTTGTTTATGGGCAGTTTTTGGAGTCAGTCATGGCGTCTTTCAGCTACGAGTGAAAAGCGAGGCCGCGGTCTAAAGTTTGCAGTTAACCCGGCAAACAGCAGCCCTTCACCGCCTCAGATTTGAGCGACGCACCGGCTTGAGAATTTTTTTCTATTTAGGTAAAAAAAAAAGGCAATTACAGAGAACGGTTGAATACACTAAAATTTAAATTCTACTTTTAAATGTTACATTTTTTATGTCTAAAATGCTTGTTAAACGAGATGTAAACTATGCTGTATTCACCCAAACACGTTCAATTTGTCTTGTATTTTTGTTTAATAATAAATGTTCATCTTTTGATTATTGCTGTTGCCTCTAGTAATTCTGTCTGTGTGTTCCAGTCCATTTAAACCAGCAATATATAAATTTTTAAACAATAGTTGACTTAAATAAAATAACCCAGCGTGTGTTTTGAGTGTGGATATTGGTAAAAACAATATTTAATTATTTATTATTTGTATCTATTACTTATTATTATTTTTATGTACTTTTTATCTGTTTATTTTCTTATTTTTTTGTAGGCTAATAATTTCCTGCTTTATTTATTTTTGTATCTCTGTCTGTTTAGTCATTATATATGTTTTTCTTGAAACATATTTGAATATGTTTAATAGAAATTAACTTGAAATATATTTCCTTTTGACATTAGACGTGATGTAGATGTCTGAATGCCCCTGCAAATGTTGTGACATTAAAAAACAGAAATGAAAAGTGAATGAGGAAGTAACAGGACTATTTAAGAATATTTCCCTTTATGTGACACAAGAAAACAACAGCACCTGCTTCACCATGCCTGCGTGAGTTCACTGCTGTTTGATTTGCTTTCTACTGATTAATTACAAGAATAATTAGTTGTAGACTGAATGATATATGCTTGTTCTTCATGTTGTGTTTTCAGATCTTCACGGTTACTGGCCGGTCATGAGCTGACGTCTCCGTACAAGAGTTTACATGACAGTTATGTGTCCAATCGCAGGGTGAGTTTGGTGCTTTCCGAGCGTCTCGTCTGGTGTTTTCTATCTAGTGATGTTTGTTGTGTTGGCAGGACTCCAAGTGTCCCATCTCGACTGTGCTGGCTGTCGGATGTGTGGTGGTTTTGGGTGTTTTATTGGCCATTGCAGTAATCGAGAGACTGAAGTATGAGGATCAAATCAACGAGGCTCTGAATCCCCATCACACGCCGCCCTCCTGCAATCAAACTGACCCCACTGAGCACAGCAGGTGAGTCGACTTCCTGTTTTCATGCTTTCACTTCCTGCCACCTTCACCTCTTTGGATTTGGATTTTGCTGAATACGTGGGGGTTGAGAGCTAACCTTTTTATTTTCTATAAAAATAAAACCCACTTACTCATGAATTTCCCATGAATTTCCTCCAAACACAAACTTACTCTTTTTAAAAAGCTCAAGTCATCACATTTCTTAGAAGTGGATCTGTTTGCTGTTGAACATGTGATTAAGATAAACATTACAAATCTTTATATTTATAATAGACTGAAATATTTTTAAATGGCACAACAGAATTGAACATTTTTGGACCAATGTTTATTCTGTCAGCTTTATTTATTTATTTGATTAAATAATTATAAATGTATTTATTCAACTGACAAATTCAATGTTTGTTAGTGTATATGATTCAGTAATTATTATTATTTTTTTTTACATATTGCATCATATATATACCATTTACAGATTGCAGTTCAATTTAATGGAAATTTGTTTTTCAGCTGAAATATTTATAACAAACTAAAATATTTTTGAATGCCACAATAGAATTTTTTCTATTTTTTTACCAAGATTATTATTATTATTTATTTATTTATTTAATGTGTTTATTTGTTTAAATGTTTTTGTTTGTTTGTTTTTATTTAAATATTTATTTTTATATTTATTTGTTAATTTAATATCTAAAATATCTTTGAATGCCACTACAGAACTTAACATTTTTGACCAACATTATTTATTTATTTTATTTTTTATTTTATTTTGTTTGTTTAAATGTTTTTGTTTATTAATTTGCTTGTTTAAATGTTTGCTTAAACATTTATTTTATATTTATTTGTTAATGTATTTATTTTGTTTTAGGTATAAATTATATACTTAATTTTTTGTGAATATCTTTTTATTTTATATTTTTTGTTTTTCATTTTAATTTTAAAGTGTTAGTAATTTTGTTGTTGTTGTAATTTCTATTGTTTTGTTTTTTTTAATTAAGTTTTGAATTGTTGTTTAATTAGTATTTTATTTAGTATTTTTAATACTTCGACTTAAACTAAACCAAAGTGAGAAATGTTGCCTTTCCAACTAGCTGAATAAAATAACTTTGCTTTTATATATTTTATTTTAAGTAATTAAATTATTTTATTTATTCTTTTAATTATTCAGCTGACAAATTCAGTGCTTCTTCAAATATTATTATTATTCTCTTTTTTTTAATTTTAAAGACATGATATCGATTACAAAGATTACAGTTCAATTGAATGTAAATTTGTTTTTCAGATGAAATATTTATAACAGACAAAATATCTTTGAATGCCACAATAGAACTGAACATTTTTGACCAATATTATTTATTTATTTTATTTTATTGGTTTGTTTGAATGTTTTTGTTTATTAATGTGTTTGTTTAAATGTTTGTTTGTTTACATATTTATTTGTTAATTTATTAGTTTTGTTTTAGGTATCATTGATATACTAAAGTTTTGTTTGTTTTTTATTTTAATTTTAAAGTTTTAGTCATTTTGTTGTGTTTTTGTCATTTCTGTTCATTTTTTTTTATTTGTATACATTTTTTATTAAGTTTGGAATTTTTGTTTAATTAGTATTTTTAGTATTTTTAGTACTTCAACTCAAACTAAACCAAAGTGAGAAATGTTGTTTTTGCAACTAGCTGAATAAAACAACTTTGCTTTTATGTTTTTTTATTTCAAGTAATGAAAGTTTTTTTTTATTTATTTATAGTTTTAGTTTTACTGATTTTGTAAGAAAAGGATTATGTTTAGTCGACTGCTGTGGTGAATTTGTGCTGTTTTGGAGACTGAAGTCCTGTCAGTAACGGCTGTGTTGTGTTCCCATATGAAGTTTTAGGAAGGGATGGTCACATAAACCAACTAAAATACCAAGAGAAAAGAAAACAACAAATGCAACAAAATACACAGACTCAAACTCAGATCTGGTGTGGTTGTGTGATTTCTCCTAGAATTGTTCTGGTTGAGAGTTTCCCTCTGGGTGTGGATTACGGGAGAAATGCGAATACTGGAGTGAATCTGTATGATGCCTGGAAGGATCTTCTGTCTTTGGCCTCCAAACAGATCGAGGTGGCGTCGTTCTACTGGTGTCTGACCGGCGAGGACATCAACGTCAACTCCTCCGCCGACACGCTGGTACCTTCAACACTGACATGAAGATATGACTGCAGTATGATGCATGTGGAAGTACTGGTTTTTGAACCTTTTGATGAACAGCATGATTTTTTTTGTGTTTTAGGGCAGAGACATTTTAGAAGAGTTCAAGGCTTTACCGTCCAGAAACGTGTCGGTGCGCGTCGTCACCAGCATCCCCACTTTAGCTCCCAACTCAACCGACCTGAAAATCCTCAAAGAACACGGTCAGCAATTATACAAGCTGATTTCTCATTTCATTTGATCTGACAGACTCCAGACTAATTTCTTATCATTTACTCACATGCATTATTTAAATTAAAATAATTAGTTCAAGCTGCAAGAAAGAATATTTCTACATTTGATTAGCTCTTGAAATTAACCAAGACATTTTACTAGTGTCATTGGAATATAATTTGTACACCACTGTAGTATTTATTAATATTTTGAAGAATATTTGAAGTTTTCATTTTGATGATTAGTTTCATTTTTTTGTCATTTTGTTATGTGCTTTTGTCATTTTTATGTTTGTTGTTTTTATATTACTATTTACGTTTTATTTATTATTATTTAAGTTTTTGTTTTCATTTTACATTATTTTTATATTTTATTTTGTATTTTATTTGAATATTCTTTGTTTTCATTATTACTTAACATTTTTAAAGTAAATTTGTTGTGTTTTTATTTTTTTAATAGTTTTAATAAAATTACTAAATTATTATTACTAATTACTATTTAATATTTTTAAAATAATTTTGTTGCTTTTTTTAACTTTCAGTTCTAGTTTTTGTTATTAATTAGTATTGCTAAAAAATTTTAGTGCTTCAGCTTAAACTTATTTTAGTTATTTGCAAAATTTAAAATTAAATTTTTTAAACTTTTTTTTTCAGTTTTTGTTTTAGTTTTAAATTAGTTTTTATTTATTTCTTTATTTACTATTTAGTTTCTTTATTTCTTTATTTAGTTTATTTAGTTTAGTAATATTTTACATTTTGCATCTAATATTTATATTTTCTCTGAATATTCTTTGTTTTAATTTTAATTACGACTTAATATTTTTTTTAAAAAATGGCATTTTTTCATATTATTGGTTTTTTTTTTACTTTCAGTTCTAGTTTTTGTTATTAATTAGTTAGTATTGTTAATAATTTTAGTGCTTAAGCTTAAACTTATTTTTTTTATTTGCAACATAAAAAAAAAAAAAGTTTATTTTTTGTTGTAATTTTGGTATGCTTTTGTTTTTAACTATTGTTTAGGTTTCATTTACTTTTATTTTTCCAGTGAATAATTTTAGTGCCTCAGCCAACATTTTAAATTTTTCTTTAGTTTAAGTTTTTCATCTAATTTAATTAATTAGTTACTATTTTAGTTTATTTATTTTTTTTTAAATATCAATTTGTTTTTATTATTTACGTTTTAAAAATATTTTTTATTTGTATTATTTAATTTTATTTATTTAATTTTAATTTTTTTGTTTTCTTTTGAATTATTAGTTACTTTTTTGTAATAATTTTAATAATACTAATTAGAATTATTTTTATTTCACTTCAAGTTTTCGTTTTAAGTCATTTTATAGCTTCATCTTTAACTCATTTTATTTTTATTTTTTTTTTTGTAATTTTCCTTTAGTGTAAGTTTTTGTATCTAATATTTATGTTTTATTTGATAACAGATTTATTTTAATGAACAGGTATGTTTGTAACAGTTTTAGTTGTAGTTCCGATTTAGTTGTGTGTTTTGATGCAGGAGTGCAGATACGCCGTGTGAATTTCGGCCGTTTGACCAAAGGAATTCTTCACTCAAAGTTCTGGATCGTGGATGGGAAACACGTTTACATCGGAAGCGCCAACATGGACTGGAGAGCTTTAACGCAGGTCAGAGCAGCACCCGACTCTTATCTGTTCATCAGACACGTCAGACGGATGAGTGTAACGTGTCTGTGAACATCTGTAGGTCAAAGAGCTCGGCGTGGTCATCTATAACTCCAGCGCTCTGGCTGCTGATCTTCAGAAGATTTTCCAGTCGTACTGGGTCATGGGTCGCTCCAACGCGTCCATCCCGGATCCGTGGCCCTCCGACTACGACACCCAAATCAATGAGGAACGTCCGCTGACACTCAACCTGAGCGGAGTAGAGAGCAAAGCTTACATTGCGGTACATCACAAACACAAACTCATTTACAGTGTTAGAAATGCTTGTGTTATAAAACTGATGGATGAGGAGAGTTTGAAGACTCAAACACACATCTGTATTCATGTGAATTAATTGAATTAAAGCTGGAATATAATATAAATATAAGATGAAAAGCAAAACAAAAAATTAATAATTTATAAAAAAAAAAGTAAAATAAAAATAATACATTTTTGGCCAAACTATTTAAAATAAAATGTTTAAGTTAATGTACTACAATTACTGTAAGTAAACTAAAAAAATATAGTAATAAAATTAAAAAAATTAATATTAAATTAATAAATGTAATATTAAAGTTTAATTAAAGTTTTTAATTAAAATTAATTCATTTAAATGTTTAAGTAAAAAATTAAAGCTCAGTCGAATTAAACAGAATAAAAATAACAAAATTAATGAGATTAAAATGAAAACTGAAGATATGAAAATAGAAACTAATTCAATTTATTAATAAATACTACAATATTATATAAAACAGTGTTATTATAATTAACTGAAACGTAACAAATTACTTCATAAAATAAACACTAACTAAAATGAAATAAATTTTTTATTTCCACTAGTTTTTGAGGCAGCATATCTCATTTTAATTAAAAAAAAAAAAAAAAAAAAAATATATATATATATATATATATATATAGCAAAGAAAAAAGCATACCAAAAAGGACAAAAAAGCACAACAAAATGACAAAAACTAAAATTCAAATGTAAATGGAATATATAAAAATAAAAACTGATTAAAAAAATTTAATAAAAACCATAAGTGTCTAAATTATACTAAAATAACATTGCTATAAAATACTAAAATAGCACTTGCCAGCACTCATTTAATTCAATATATTAATAAATAATAAAGTATTATATGAAACAGTGATTATAGTTGACTTAAATTAAGACTGAAACAAAAATAACCTTATAAAAACATTTGTTATTTGAAATAAAATAAACATTAACTACAATAAAATAAAAATATTTTATCTCATTTTAATTTTGTTTAACTTGATGCACAACAAAATGACTAAAATGTGGAAAATGTAAAAATTTTAATAAAACCTGTAATAGTGTCTAAATTATACTAAAATAACATTGCTAAAATAGCACTGGCCAGCACTAATTCAGTATATTAATAAATAATATTATATTATATGAAAAAGAGTGATTGGAGTTAACTCAAATTAAAACTGAATCTAAAATTAACCTAATTAAAAACAACTGTTGTTTCAAATAAAATAAACATTAACTGAAATATATGAAATTAATATGAAATAAAACTTTAAAAAATTCATTTAACTCATTTTAATTTGGTTTAACTTGATGCACAACAAAAAAAAAAACTTAAATGAAAATGTAAATGGAAAATATGAAAATAAAAACTGATAGAAAATTTTAAAAACTGTAATAGTGTCTAAATGATACTAAAATAACATTGCTATAAAATACTAAAATAGCACTTGCCAGCACTAATTCAATATATGAATAAATAATATATTATATGAAGCAAATTGATTATAGTTGACTCAATTTAAAACGGAAACTAAAATTAAGCTAAAAGAAAATGTTACCTGAAATGAAATTAAACATGAAACCGAACAAAAATAAATAAATAAATGAAAATGTATATATATATATATATATATATATATATATAAAAATGGTGAGCAGAAGAGACTGACCTTCATCTCTGCTCTTTCTCAGGCGTCTCCGCCTGTTTTCTGTCCGGACTCTCGCACACAAGATCTGGACGCGATTCTGTCGGCCATCAGAGGAGCTGAGGACTTCATTCATGTGGCGGTCATGGAGTTTTATCCCGCCTCGAAATTCTTTCATCATCACGGGTAAACAGGATACGAGTTAGACTGACGTATGCGCTTAATATCATTTGATGAGCTCCATGAGTGTTTATGATGTATGTTTGTTTCTGCAGATACTGGCCAGTGATTGAAGACGCTCTGAAGCGCTCAGCCGTGGACAGGAACGTGTCGGTCAGTCTGCTGGTCAGCTGTGGATGGGAATCGGATCCGGCCGTGTGGCCCTTCATCAGGTCTTTAGATGCTCTTCATTCGCCAGCAGACGACATCAACATCGCTGTGGTGAGTCACGGATGAAAATACAGGCCGTCACGTCGTCAGTAAAAATCTGATAGTAAAATAGTAAATATAACATTTATAAGCATGTTTTAACAAAGGCCTTCTAACTCATTTAGTATCAACATTTCAACAAATTTGGTCTGAGTTTACTACATCAAAATAATAGTAAATCATTTCGTTTTTGTAGATCAATATACTTATGTTGTTTATGCAACCCATTGTTAGGCAATAGAATATCATGTAAATGCATATTATTTTTATACAGTATATTAAGTGTAATGTGAGCATCTGTTCATTAAGATATTTCCTCTTCATCTGGATGTTTTTCGAAATTAATTGTACTTAATTTTTGTACATGTAAATAACAATACATTTAAATCTACATTTTACATTTTTGTTGATGTATATCAACAAAGTTGAAGTTTTTATTTAGAATTATTTATGAATTTAGTTCTACTTATTAAATTTTTCTGGATGTATATTACGTTTTTATTTAATTTTACTCATAATTTTGTAGATGTATATTACATTAAGTTTTTATTTAATTTTACTTATTTAATTTTTTAGATGCATATTATGTTAAGATTTTGTTTAATTCTACTTATTTAATTTTTCTAGATGCATATTATATTACATTTTTAATTTTACTTATTTTTATAGATGTACATTATGTTATTTATTTAATTTTGCATATTTAAATTTTCTAGATGTTTATAATTTTTCTAGATGTATATTATTTTGTTTTGATTAAATTGTACTTATTTTTTCTAGATGTACATTACATGTTTTTTTTTTTTTTTACAACTTATTTAATTTCTCTATATTTATATTATGTTACATTTTTATTTAATATTATGTTAAGTTTCTATTTTTTTTCCCATTTATTTAGTTTTTCTATAAGTATATTACATAACATTTTTAGTTATTTATATACAGTATTTTTTCAGTTAAGCTTTGATTTTTTTTTTCTCCCACTTGTTTAATTTTTCTATCTATCTATCTATCTATATACATATATATATATATATATATATATATATATTACATTTAACTTTTTATTTCATATTTAGGTTTTTAAATTTTTTCCCCACTTAATTTTTCTTTATGTTACGTTGTTTTTATTGAATATTACATTGTTTTTATTTTCCCAAATTATTTAATTTTTCTATAACTATATTACAATAAATTTGTATTTAATATTACATTAAGTTTGTATTTATTCCTACTTATTGGTTTTTTCTTTAAGTATATTATATTACATTACATTATATTTTTTCCCCACTTACTTAATTTTTCTATATGTATGTTACATTAACTTTTTATTTAATATTCAGTTAAGTTTAGATTTTTTTCCCCCACTTGTTTAATTTTTCTATTTATATATATTACAATTTTATTTTATATATATATATATATATATATTTCCCCACTTACTCAGTTTTTCCTTATATTACGTTGTTTTTATTCAATATTACATTACGTTTTTATTTTTCCAACTTATTTAATTTTTCTATAAGTATATTACAATAAAAATTTTTTAACATTTACATTTTGTATTTTTTCCCCACTTACTGAATTTATATATATATATATATATATAATTACATTAACTTTTTTATTTAAGATTGTTTTTTCCCCACTTAATAAATTTTTCTTTATATTAATTTCTCTTTTTTTACATCACTATTACATCATGTTTTATAATATTTTATAATATTAGCATATTTAATATTAAGTTTTCCCCAATTATCTAATTTTTCTATGTATATTACATTAACTTTTTATTTAATATTCAGTTAAGTTTTTATTTTTCCCCACTTATTTAATTTTTCTGAACCTTGCATTGTTTTTATTTAATATTACATTATTTGCATTAATATGCAATATTTACATTACGTTATTTTTCCAACTTATTTAATTTTTCTGTATGTATATTACATTTTTATTTAATTTTACTCATAATTTTGTAGATGTATATTACATTAAGTTTTTATTTAATTCTACTTATTTAATTTTTCTAGATGCATATTATATTACATTTTTAATTTTACTTATTTTTATAGATGTACATTGTTATTTATTTAATTTTGCATATTTAAATTTTCTAGATGTTTATAATTTTTCTAGATGTATATTATTTTGTTTTGATTAAATTGTACTTATTTTTTCTAGATGTACATTACATGTTTTTTTTTTTACAACTTATTTAATTTCTCTATATTTATATTATGTTACATTTTTATTTAATATTATGTTAAGTTTCTATTTTTTTTCCCATTTATTTAGTTTTTCTATAAGTATATTACATAACATTTTTAGTTATTTATATACAGTATTTTTTCAGTTAAGCTTTGATTTTTTTTTTCTCCCACTTGTTTAATTTTTCTATCTATCTATCTATCTATATACATATATATATATATATATATATATATATATATATATATTACATTTAACTTTTTATTTCATATTTAGGTTTTTAAATTTTTTCCCCACTTAATTTTTCTTTCTGTTACGTTGTTTTTATTGAATATTACATTGTTTTTATTTTCCCAAATTATTTAATTTTTCTATAACTATATTACAATAAATTTGTATTTAATATTACATTAAGTTTGTATTTATTCCTACTTATTGGTTTTTTCTTTAAGTATATTATATTACATTACATTATATTTTTTCCCCACTTACTTAATTTTTCTATATGTATGTTACATTAAATTTTTATTTAATATTCAGTAAAGTTTAGATTTTTTTCCCCCACTTGTTTAATTTTTCTATTTATATATATTACAATTTTATTTTATATATATATATATATTTTTTTCTCCACTTACTCAGTTTTTCCTTATATTACGTTGTTTTTATTCAATATTACATTACGTTTTTATTTTTCCAACTTATTTAATTTTTCTATAAGTATATTACAATAAAAATTTTTTAACATTTACATTTTGTATTTTTTCCCCACTTACTGAATTTATATATATATATATATATAATTACATTAACTTTTTTATTTAAGATTGTTTTTTCCCCACTTAATAAATTTTTCTTTATATTCATTTCTTTTTTTTTTACATCACTATTACATCATGTTTTATAATATTTTATAATATTAGCATATTTAATATTAAGTTTTCCCCAATTATCTAATTTTTCTATGTATAATACATTAACTTTTTATTTAATATTCAGTTAAGTTTTTATTTTTCCCCACTTATTTAATTTTTCTGAACCTTGCATTGTTTTTATTTAATATTACATTATTTGCATTAATATGCAATATTTACATTACGTTATTTTTCCAACTTATTTAATTTTACTGTATGTATATTACATTGGTTTTTTTTTCCCACTTCATACATTTTTTGTGATGTATATTACATTAACTTATTATTTTTTAAATATTATGTCAAGTTTTTACCCCCCCCCCCCATTTAATTTCATGATGTATATTAAATTTTATTTATTTATTTTTCGTTTTTCCATTTTTATTTAATTGTACTTGTTGACTTATATAAATGTAAAAGCATGTCATCAATAAAGATCTGTTTTTTTTAATGCTTCTTATTGCAGAGAGTGTTTGTCATTCCAGCGGGAAACCAGTCACACATTCCTTATTCCAGAATCAACCACAACAAGTACATGGTGACGGATAAAGTGGCGTATGTGGGTGAGTTACAGACCGAAGCCTCAACCCTATATATGAACGACTGACACAGATCTGAAAGCAAACCTGTTTGTGTCCAGGCACGTCTAACTGGTCAGCGGACTACTTCAACACCACGGCCGGTGTGGGTTTAGTGCTTTCCCAGGATCCTTCAGAAAACTCGTTCCATCAGCAGCTGCGAGGCGTGTTTGACAGAGACTGGAATTCACCGTACTCCCATCCGCTCGCTCGTCTCCACCAGAACCACGACTGCGCTTTCTCCACGTCTGCACCATAGACACCTCACACACACAATATTACCATCAAATATAGCACATATGCGCTTTAAACAACCGTTACATGCATCAAAGTCACTAAATAAGGGAACTTCTGTATTTCTAAAGCTTTCTTGAAGCACATTTCACTTGAAAGAAATTCTCTTGTACAATACAGTTAAATAACTGGATAAAGTTTGTTTCATTTCAGTGTTTTTCATAGTCAGTGTTTTAGCATTAATATACATGTCAGAGTATTCAAAGTTTTTGTGGCATATTTCCCTGAGAATACAATAACATGTCATGGATGTTGAAATATTGCTGTAAAATCTGCTCTAGAATGTATAAACAAATGCAAGTCTGACTTGAAAAGATAATTTTATTTTTTTGAATTTTTTTTAACAGTTTCTACTTTCATATGGATAAAATTTCATCTTTTTACTTTAATATATATAATTTCATAATCATTTTGTCAGTATTTTTCTCCTCAAATAATTGTAAAATTAAAAATTTTAAAATTGAGTACAATTTTAAAAACATAAATTGTAGTATTTTCACTTTTTACTTTGTGTGTGTGTGTTTTTTATACTATAATAAATAGGATATATTTTAATATTATAAATGTAACAATACTAAATAGTGTATTATATAATAACAAATAAAATGTAATTTTTACATCTATATATCTAAAGTAAAAATAAAAAAAAAGTATTTATAAAATCACATTTTCTCCTTAATTATACAATTAAAAAGTTAAAGTAAAAAAATATCAAATATAAATTTTCACCTTCTTACTTTAATATATATACTTTAATAATCTTTTGTCAGTATTTTCTCCTCAAAAAATTGTAAAATTATTTTTTTTAATTGAATAACATTTAAAATATAGTATTTTCACTTTTTACTTTGTTTTATACTATAATTGAATGTATTTTAATTATTATAAATGTAACATTAAATTGTGTATATAAAAATATATGAAATATTTTTTACATGTATACATTTAAAGTGAAAAAGTATTTAAATAAAATTAAAATTCTCTGCTTAAATATACAATTAAAAGGTTAAGATTTAAAATATATATAAAATATAATTTTTCACTTTTTTACACACATTTTTTATTTTATTTTCATATTTCTGTTTATTTTTTTCCACACACAGTCTGCAATATGTGTATATATAAATTATTAAATATAAATTAGATAATATAATTAATATTAATATAAAAATGTGTATTATATAAATAAAAATGTATTACTTCAATACGTTACATTTAAAAAATATATATTTAAACATAAAATAATTAATACAATTAAAAAGTTAAAATAAAAAATACATAAATATTAATATAGTTTTTACATATGTATATCTAAAGTTAGAAAGTGAAAAAATATTTAAATATAAAATCTAAATTTTCTCAAGTAATTACACAATTAAAAAGTTCAAATTAAAAAATACATATCAAATATAATTTTTCACTTTTCTTACATATATTTTTTTTATTTTTTTATATTTGTATTATTTTACACACACACACACACACATATAGACTATATGCAGTGTATATATTAATTAAATTTATTATATATTATAAATTATATAATATAAATGATTAATATTATTAATATAAAAATGTGTATTATATAAATAAAAATGTTTTACTTTAATATGTTAAGTAAAAAAGTGAAAAGGCATTTAAATATAAAATTTAATTTTTCTCCTTAATTATACAATTATTATATAAGTTCTTAAAAAATATTTTTGTCACCTTTTTGTTTTAATATATAATTTCATAATCTTTTGTCAGTATTTTTCTCCTCAAATAATTGTACAATTAAAAATGTTAAAATTGAGTAACATTTAAAATATATATAAAAAATAGTATTTTTACTTTTTACTTTGTGTTTTATGCTATAATAAATAGAATATATTTTAATATTATTATAAATGTAACAATATTAAAGTGTATTATATAATAATATATAAAATATAATTTTTACATGTATATATCTAAGTAAAAAAGTGAAAAAGTATTTAAATAAAATTAAAATGTTCTACTTAAATATACAATTAAACGGTTAAGATTAAAAATACAAATTAAATATAAATTTTCATTTTTTTACACGTTTTTTTATTTTTATATATATATATTTTCACACACATAGTCTATGCAATGTGTATATATGAATTTAATTAATAAATATTATAAATCATATAATTAATATTAATATAAAAATGTGTATTATATAAATAAAAATGTATTACTTCAATGTTAAATTAAAAAAAAGTATTTAAATATAAAATCTATTTTTTGTCCTTAATTATACAATTAAAAAGTTAAAATAAAAAAAAATACATAAATATTAATATAGTTTTTACATGTGTATATCTAAAGTTAAAAAGTGAAAAAATATTTAAATATAAAATTTTCTCAAGTAATTATACAATTAAAAAGTTAAAATTAAAAAATACATATCAAATATAATTTTTCACTTTTCTTACATATATTTTTTATATTTTTATATTTCTTTGTATTTTTTTACACACACATATATAGTCTATATGCAATGTGTATATATTAATTAAATGTATTATATATTATAAACGATATAATATAAATGATTAATATTAATATAAAAATATGTATTATATATTTTTTTTACTTTAATATGTTAAGTAAAAAAGTGAAAAAGCATTTAAATATAAAATTAAATTTTTCTCCTTAATTATGTAATTATTGTATAAGTTCATTAAAATATATATCAAATATATTTTTCATCTTTTTACTTTAATATATAATTTCATAATCTTTTGTCAGTATTTTTCTCCTCTAATAATTATACAATTAAAAATTTTAAAATTGAGTAACACTTAAAATATCTATAAAATATAGTATTTTCACTTTTTACTTTGTGTGTTTTATGCTATAATAAATAGAATATATTTTAATATCATTATAAATGTAACAATATTAAAGTGTATTATATAATAATATATAAAATATAATTTTTACATGTATATATCTAAGTGAAAAAGTATTTAAATATAAAAAAGAGTTAAAAAAAGTTAAAAAAAAATAATATATATATATAAATATATATATATATATATAAACTTTTTTTTACACATTTTTAAAAATATTTTTATATTTCTATTTTTTTACACACACACATAGTCTATATGCAATATGTGTATATATTAATTAAATGTATTATATATTATAAATTATAATAATAAAGTAAATTGTTAATATAAAATGTGTATTATATAAATAAAAATGTTTTACTTTAATATACTTTACTTACGTTTTACTTTAATGTTAAGTAAAAATGAAAAATTATATTTTACATAATATTTTACATTATTATATAATACACCTTTTTAATGATATATTTATAGTAATAAAATAATATGATATTCATAATATTATTAAATACACATTTATAGTAGTATTAGCGTTTTTATTAATAGTTAGCAATTTTATATCTAAGTTAACTGTACGTGTAACCGGTTACCATGTCATTTAAGTGACTTTTGATCAGTTTCTGAAGTAACATGATGTTGCTTTTAACAATTTACTATAGTAAGTTCAGGTAAAACCACGAATAATTTCCCATTACATCAATGTAACCGGTTCATATAACTACTGTAAAATAAATGGTTTATAAACATAACATCTGCTAATGCTTTAAAACTAAATCCAATAATAGCTTATATATTTATATTTACACGAAAGTTTACCACAGTAAATCCGTTGTGAAGCGTCCGTTGATCCGGCGGCGCCGCTAGAGGGCGGTAGTGACGTCACGTGACGCTGCTGCGCCGCGCAGGAAGACGCGCTTGAAGGGGCGGAGCTTCAGTGCAGCTGAGCGACGTGTTCTAGTCACACTGTTAGCAGTTCATTCATCGCTCAAGACATGGTGTTATTAGAAAACGACGCGGTAAGATCACTTTATGCATCACATTCATTGTTAACCAGTCGGTAATATTCACGTACTGCGCGAGAGATTGTGTGTTTCCGTGTTTAGTCGGGCGGCGTCGAGTTCAAACATGTTAGCAAGCTAAAACAAACACTCCACACTGATTCCTGCTGCTCTCATCGTGACTAACAAACTCATCTCATTGATTTTCAGCTCGTGTTGAAGTATTCGTGTTATTATGTGCTGTAAATAATGTTCAGGTTAGAAGTTTAGTTTGATTTAGACGTTTTATAATCTTGATAGACACTTTACAGACGTCTGTGCTTCTTTATAACAGAAAAAATCTCAGTAATTTATTTTGTGATCATAATGAAGTGTGAATGTTATTACTAACCTTTAGAAATGATATTAAGTTGAGTAAGTAATTTGTAAAGTGGAACTACAGCTGTACAGATGTGTTACAGTGTGTTTTTAGAAGTTTAGAAATACTAATCAACTGCATGCAGGAATTGTGTTTGTTTTGGCCAGCAGCTTGCAGTCATTTATTAACATATATTAATATAATAATGTGGACAATGTAAAATGTTAGTGTTTTACAGTATCATCAGATGTGAATTGAGGATAATCAGAAGTGGCTGACTGATGTCAATGTTGATTAATGTGTGTTTGTCTCTGTAGTTTCTGACTGAACTCACTCGGCTGTTCCAGAAGTGCAGGACCACTGGCAGTGTCGTCATCACTTTAAAGAAATGTACGCTTAATACATTCTTTTAATTCAGCATGCAAAAAAACAAAAAACATTCTCACTATGTTTAAATGCATCAGATAATGCCAGTGCTGTTTTAGTATTATTTATACGTTTAATTTATTTACTTGTTTATTTTTAAAAATTATACATTTAAAAGTGATTTATTTTTTTTTATATAATTTTATGATTAAAAAAAATCATTATTTTAAGTCATGTATTTTATGTTTTAAAAAAAAGATTTTAATTTAATATTTTTTTAAATGTTATATTTCTTTTTTTTTTTTTTTCATTGATTTGGATTTTTTTTTATACTGAAATTGCAATATTTAAATGTTTGAATAAAATATCTAAATCTAAAAAAATAATTTGTTAAATTTATATATCTAGTAAAAAGTGAAAAAGTATTTAGATATAAAATCTAATTTGTCTGCGTAATTATACAATTTTAAAAGTTGCAACTTAAAATATGTGACTGTGGACCACAAAACCAGTCATAAGGGTCGATTTTTCCAAATTGAGATTAATACATCATCTGAAAGCTGAATAAATAATCTTTCCATTGAGGATCTTTCCAATCTTTCCTTAAGACAGGACAATATTTGACTGAGATACAACTATTTGAAAATCTGGAATCTGAGCGTACAAAAAAATCAAAATATTGAGGAAATCACCTTTAAAGTTGTCCAAATGAAGTTCTTAGCAATGCATATTACTAATCAAAAATTAAGTTTTGATATATTTACAGTAGGAGTTTTACAAAATATCTTAATGGAACATGATCTTTACTTAATATCCTAATGATCTTTGGCATAAAACAAAAATCAATAAATTTGACCCATACAATGTATTTTTGGTTATTGCTACAAACTGACTTAAGTGACTTAAGACTGGTTTTGTGGTCCAGGGTCACATATATCAAACAAATTTTCACTTTTTAATATATTTTTAACATATGTCTATATGCAATATATGTATATATAAGTTCAGTGTGTATTTTATAATATAAACGATTAAATGATTAATATTATTAATATAAAAATGTGTATTATATTCATAGAAATGTAAAAATTATTTAATTATAGACTTATATTTTTGCACTTTTTTACTTGAAAATGTGAAGGATAAACTTTAAAATGTGGTGAATAAAAGTGAAAATATATTTGACAATATTTTACATGATTATATAATAGACCTTTGTATTTAGATATTTATAATAATAAAATATGTATATATTTAAATATTTATTTAAATATTATTTTTTAAATATATAAATTATATTTTTCATTTTTCAGTATTTTGGATTTTTATTTTATACTGAAATTGTAATATTTAAATGTTTGAATAAAGTTTTTCATCTAATATTTCTATTTATTTCGGCTTTATTTCAATGTTCGTAGTTATAATGATAGAAACTCTGGCTAATGCATTGCTGTGTTGAGCTCTACACAGTTTTGTTGATGTATTAAGTGATGATCTTGATTTGCAGATGACGGCAGAACGAAGCCGGTCCCCAGAAAAGGCCATCCAGAGACGTTTGAACCGGCAGACAACAAATGTCTCCTCAGAGCGTCAGACGGAAAGACCAAAATCAGTACAGTGGTGAGAATATAGCATTCAATCACACGTGTGTTTGTGTGTGTTTGTTCTTACTCAACCTCAACACTGATTGACTCACAGTCAGATTACTCTGTTGCTATAACAACCAAACCTGGAGAAAATGAAAATGAAAAAATATATATATATAAATGTAATGGGTACATAAATAAATATATACATTTATTTTTAATTAAATTTTGTTCATTATTTGTTCCCATTCATTCATTTAATTATTATTATTATTATTATTACTATTACTATTACTATTACTATTATTATTTATTTATTTTCTGTATTTATTGTGACTTTGGTTTTGGTTCTTTTATTTATTTAAATTTATTTTAAGTATTTATTTCCATATTTAAATATTGCAAATTTATTTAATTTTTTTTTGTAATTGTTCTTGTATTCATATTATTTTCTCTCCCCTTTATGTATTATTTTCTGTATTTATTTTTACAATTTTAATCTTAACTATTTTAGTTAAATTATATTATTATTATGACTATTATTTATTAATTTTTTATTTATTTTACTGTATTTATTGTGACTTTGGTTTTGGTTCTTTAATTTATTTACATTTATTTTATGTAAGTATTTATTTCCATATTTAAATATTGCAAATTTATGAAATTTTTTTTTTGTAATTATTCTTATATTCATACTATTTTCTCTCCCCTTTATGTATTATTTTCTGTATTTATTTTTACAATTTTAATCTTAACTATTTTAGTTAAATTATATTATTATTATTATGACTATTATTTATTAATTTTGTATTTATTTTACTGTATTTGTGACTTTAGTGGTGGTTCTTTCATTGAGTTATTTTTATATTTATTTTCCCCAATGTATTTATTTCCATATTTAAATATTACCTAATTTATTTAAACTTTTTTTTTTTTTATTTATTCTTGTATTCATACAGTTTTCTCTCCCCTTTATGTATTATTTTCTGTATTTATTTTAGCACTTTTAATCTCAACTATTTTAGTTAAGATTATATTATTATTATTATTATTATTATTATTATTATTATTATTATTATTATTATTATTATTTATTTATTTATTTATTTTCTGTATTTATTGTGACTTCAGTTTTGGTTCTTTCATTTATTTATTTTTATATTTATTTTCCCCAATGTATTTATTTCCATATTTAAATATTACCTAATTTATTTAAACTTTTTTTGTATTTATTCTTATATTCGTACTATTTTCTCTCCCCTTTATGTATTATTTTCTGCACTTTTAATATCAACTATTTTAGTTAAGATTATATTATTATTTATTTATTTATTTTCTGTATTTATTGTGACTTCTTGGTTCTTTCATTTATTTATTTTTATATTTATTTTCCCCAATGTATTTATTTCCGTATTTAAATATTACCTAATTTATTTAAACTTTTTTTGTATTTATTCTTATATTCGTACTATTTTCTCTCCCCTTTATGTATTATTTTCTGCACTTTTAATCTCAACTATTTTAGTTAAGATTATATTATTATTTATTTATTTATTTTCTGTATTTATTGTGACTTCTTGGTTCTTTCATTTATTTATTTTTATATTTATTTTCCCCAATGTATTTAATTCCATATTTAAATATTACCAAATTTATTTCAGCAATTTTTTTTTATTTATTGTTATATTCATACTATTTTCTCTCCCCTTTATGTATTATTTTCTGTACTTATTTGTACACTTTTAATCGTAACCTTAAGATTATTATTATTGATTTTTTTTTTTTTTTTTTTTAAATTATTTATTTTCTGTATTTATGTATGAAAGTTTTGGTTCTTTCATTTTTTTTTTTTGTTTATTTTCCCCAATGTATTTATTTTCATATTTAAATTATTACCAAATTTATTTTAACACTTTTTTTTTTTTTTCAGGAATTTATTATTGTATTAATACTATTTTCTCTCCCCCTTGTGTATTATTTTTCTGCATTTATTTTTACACTTTTAATCTTAAGTGTTTTAAATGTATATTTATTTCCACATTTATGTACATTTTTTTTTTTTTTTTAAGTATTTTATTTATTTATTTTTGTCAGCGCTGCTTATTTATATTTGACTTCCCTTTATTTATTATTTTCTGTATTTTTTTTTTTTTTTTTTTTTTTTTTGGTCTGTTTTCACGCTTTAAACTTAATTCTTGATTTTCATTGTTTTATTTCTATAAACAAAAATGTTTGCGCTGTCACTCATAAAGTGATATTTGGTTTCATAACTGTTTATTATGGTTTCATAGCTGTATATAATTTAACAGCTGTTTTAATGTTGTTGTTTTCAGGTCAGCACCAAAGAAGTAATAAAGTTTCAAATGGTGAGTCATTTTATTTTATTCACACAGCTTTGTTTATATATTACACCAGATCACTGGATGACTAGTTTGCAATATTCTCTTCTCGTCTCTCACACTTCAGTCAACAAATCATTTTGTTATATTTATAACATGTTGCTTCTGTTATGTTTGTGCATATTTCCCATGTTTTTTCTCTGAGTCCTGTGCTGAAACGACCGTAAACCTGTCATAAATCTGTTCTTCAGGCGTATTCAAACTTGTTGCGAGCGCACATGGACGGCTTGAAAAAGAAAGACAAAAAGAGCAAAAGCAAGAAAACTAAAGCCACACAGTGATGGACAGTAACGGAGAAGTGTGTACGTCTGATCCGACACTCACCAGTGCCACGCCACCTTCCCATCAGCCCCTGCGGCGGCTCTGACGGCACGTCTGATCATCAGGAACCGCCTGAAAACCTGCCAACCTTTGACTTCTGCTGATCCACAACCAACAAAACCAAGCAGACTGATGATGATGATGAAGCAGAGCTTCGTTTACTACTAAATTGTAGATTTAATGAGTGTTTTGAGTTCTTGAGGTGAAGATGAGATGCATTGTGTTGGTCTGGAATCCATTAGTTTATATTTCAAGCCATATTTTGATTTCAAAACAGTGTTTTATATGGTGAGCGATCGTTACGGTCAGTAATTTTCTCCTCTTGTTAATAATACATTTTTTTCTTTTCCGTTTTACTGAATGAGACATTACGTTTGAAACACGCCCTTTATTGAGGTTTAACATCAGAGTTTTTATAAGTGTTTATTTGACTTTAACAAAACCACCCTTGTAGATTTGCAAATAAAAGATAACATTTATTCATCCACTGGTTTCATGATGACAAAATCCCAAAGACGTCTGGACTAAGAATCAAGATATCTTGTACAGGTAACATCTTTAGAAGAGACAGGAAGCTTGTGTACTGTAAAAAATGAAGAGGTGAAATAAATACACTATGTACACGACTGAGCCACGTCACGTCAGCTTTGTGAAATTAAATGGCCGTGTTTCTCTTGTCGGGTCGCTCTTTGCCGGACGTCAGCGTTTGGTTGCGTTTGCTCCGCTCTTCTTCCAGATAACCGTCCTTCATGATCCCCGTCACGTACTGAAACAACGTCTGGAGAGGAAAAGCAAATCACTTACTAGAAATGTAGCATGTACAGTGATCAGAAAAATGATAAATATTTAAGAACTTTACTTGGTTATTTCAAAACCAATAACTAATAAAAATTATAGACATATAACTGGAAAAAACAAAAAATTACTAAGACTTGAAAATTAAAGTGAAAGCAGAGAATATGTGACCCTGGACCATAAAACAGTCATGAGGGTACATTTTTTAAAATTGATTTATAAATCATCTGAAAGCTGAATAAATGAGCTTTCTGTTGATGTATGGATGTTATGATAGGACAATATTTGTGCAAGATGCAACTGTTTGAAAACTTGAAACCTGATGGTGCCAAAAAATCAAAATATTGAGAAAATCGCCTTTATAGTTGTCCAAATGAAGTTCTTAGCAAGTGCATATTACTAATTAAAAATTAACTTTTTGATATATTTATGGTAGGACATTTACAAAATATCTTCCTGGAACATTCTCATAATTTTTGGCATAAAAGAAAAATGTATAATGTTGATCCATACAATGTATTGTTGGCTTTTGCTACAAATATACCTGTAATACTTAAGACTGGTTTTGTGCTCCAGGTTCACATACGAAAACCTAATTCAAAATATTAAGAAAAGCTATTATAGTAAATCAAAGATACTAAATATAACTGGACTTGAAAAAAATGACCAAAATAAATATTCTGAGTTAAACACATTTGTCTAATGGCGTCAAATATCAAATGTTGCAAATAGCAAATGTTTTTTCTTATGATATTTAGGTAACACGTTACAATAAGCTGTCATTTGTTGACATTAGTTAATGCATTAACTAACATGAACAAACAATACATTACACTATTTATAAATCTTTGTTAATGTTAGTTAATAAAACTACAGTTGTTCATTGTTAGTTCACAGTGTACTAACCTTATTGTAAAGTGTTACCAATATTTCTTAAGAAAAAACATCTTATGAACAAAATTCTTGTCCTCCAAAAAATCTTTGAAATCAAAGATGGAATTACCTCTACCTATCTTAAATCTCCAAAGTAAGGATGTTTAAAACATTTTTTGGGCTGTTTCTAATATTATTACAACACCACAAGACAAAAACAAAACAACAACAACAAAACTGATAGGAAATATGTTAAAATTTGCATTAAACAAGGTTTATATACACTGCCCTCTAAAGGTTTGGAAACACCCCTGGCAAAGTGTGGTTTTGGATGATATCAGCATAAATCCTTATCATTTTTTTGGTGCAAATACATTAAACTAAGTTGACATTATCATTGAAGACCAGCAATAGTAATAATTATTTTGTTTACATAATAATGGCAATATATACATATCAAAGTCAGACATGCCCCTTTGCCAGCTGTGATGCCTGGTTCCTGGTTTAAACTTGGTCCAGGTTTTTAAAAGATTTTTGGGTCAGCACACCTTAATAGCTTCAACAATTGATTGCCAATTAGATTTAGAATACAATGAATTTATGCCCAGATTATGTAATAGCTGCTAATGCAGGATATTTTGATGAATTGAAAATCTATGTTTTTTCTATGTGCAAACTGTTTATGTAATAAAATGTGTTTTCATAGTTTGTGTTGTCCCTTATCACTGCAAAATTATCACAAATTAAAAAGGATTCATGCCAATATTGTCCAAAACCCCACTTTTCTAGTTTTCCAAACTTTTGGAGGGCAGTGTAGGAACAGTAGGAAATTTACAAAATATCTTCACAGAACATGATCTTTACTTACTATCCTCATAATTTTTGGCATAAAAAAAAATTGTATAATTTTGATCCATACAATGTATTGTTGGCTATTGCTATAGATATACCTGTGCTATGTAAGACTGGTTTTGTGCTCCAGGTTCACAAATGAAAACCTAATTCAAAATATCAACAAAAGCTATTATAGTAAAAAGACATGCAGAATACCAAGTATTTCTGGATTTGAGAAAATTTATCAAAACAAATATTCTAGATTAAATGCATTTGTCAAATACCACAAGAAAAAAAAAGAAAACGTCAAGTATCATTTATATATCCACAATATTACTTGCAAGTGTTCTTATTTTTCTCTTACGGTATTCAGGTAACATTTTACAAAAAGGTGTCATTTGATGACATTAGTTAATGTATTAACTAACATGAACAAACAATACATTACACTATTTATTAATCTTTGTTAATGTTAGTTAATAAAAATACTGTTGTGCATTTTTAGTTTACAGTGTGTTAACTAACCTTAATGTAAAGTGTTACCAATATTTCTTAAGAAAAAATGGTCTTCTGAGGAAAATTCTTGTGCTCTTAAAAATCTTTGAAATGATCAAGATGGAATTACCATCCGCCAACATTTTTTGGGCAGTTTGTAATAATACAACACACTAAAAAAAACCCAAAAAACTAACTACACAAACAATAAACACTAACAATAATATATGAAAATATCCCATGGACTTTACATTCAGAAAATTATTTTTAAAAAAATATATATATATATAAAAAAAGGGCGATAGGAAACACACATATATATATATATATAAAAAACAAGGGTTTATATATAAACAAACAAACAGATTTTTTAATTTCATAACCAATAATATTTCCATTAAACAAGGGTTTATATAAAAAAAAATATATGTTTGGTTTGTATATATATATATGTATGTGTATAAACATATTTTATTTCATAACCAATAACTAAAACTGTAAATATCAGCTAATAAAATTTACAAAAACTCAAAGACAGTGAAAACAGAGAATGTACAAATGAAATCTAATTTGTTATTAACAAAAACATATAATAGTAATGATACTAAAATAACCACACAACAGCTTAACACAGGGGTGCCCAACCCTGTTCCTGGAGATCGACTTTCCTGCAGAGTTTAGTTCCCACCCTAATCAAACACACCTGTCTGTAATCAGCAAGCGCTCCCTGAGATCCTAATTAGCTGGTTCAGGTGTGTTTGGTCAGGGTTGGAGCTGAACTCTGCAGGAAAGTCGATCTCCAGGTTGAGTCAGGGTTGAGCACCCCTGGCTTAACATGTTATATTATTCTTAAGAAAAAAATAAGATGTGTTAACATTAAGAAAATTAATATTAACATTATGAATATTAACATTAAGAGAAACTATTAATATATCCCCATTCTTATAAATGTCTTAGAAATTGATCAAACTTTCTTAAAGGATTAGTTCACTTCCAGAACAAAAATATACATATAATGTACTCACCCCCTTTTCACCCAAGATGTTCATGTCTTTCTGTCTTCAGTCATAAAGAAATGAGGAAAACATTTCAGGATTTTTCTCCATATAATGGACTTCATTTGTGCCCCGATTTTGAACTTCCAAAATGTAGTTTAAATGCAGCTTCAAAGGCTCTAAACGATCCCAGCCGAGTTTTCTAAAAAAAACAAACAAACAAACAAACAAACAAAAAAAAAAAAAAGACAATGTATATACTTTTTAACCTCAAATGCTGTTCTTGTCCAGCTCTGCGTGAACTCTGTGTAATCCGGGTCAATACAGTTAGTGTATGTTGAAAAACTCCCATCTCATTTTCTCCTCCAACTTCAAAATCGCTGCAGAAGTACTAACCGAGTGTTTACAAAGTGAACACCAGAGGCGGACAGAGTACACAGGTTCATTACTTGAGTAAAAGTACAGATACCCCTTGCTAAATTTTACTCAAGTACAAGTAAAAGTACTACAGTCAGATGTCTACTTAAGTAAAAGTACTGAAGTACTTGTTTTTAAAAGTACTTGAGTATCAAGTACAAGAGTACATTTTCTAAATATTGCATTACTACTGCCACAGTGCTTACATTTATGTACAGAAACGTCCTACATGAAGTTATGAAAAATGTTAATGTTAATACCTTGGAGAATGTAAAAGGAATTGAAAGTAAAATCAAGTCATTTTCATCTTTTTACCATGTTGCTTTATTTAACATTTCTCACTTGCCCACAATGGCAATGCTCTGACAAACCTCTGCTAGAGTTTTAATGGATTTTTTGCACCCACATTTGAACCTGACTGTGTTAAACACACCGCATACTCAAGAACATTAAAGCCAAATGCTCAGCTTACATTAATGTGTAATATCAGAAAAGAAAATTCAGCTAACAATTGTGTGTACATGTGAGTTTCTCTGTTTTTTCATCAATCAAATCAATAAACCTAAACCAGCAAAGGCAATATAGCAATGTTCTGACACACCTCTGAACCTGACCGTGATTAAGTGATTAAAGAAAATCAGCTAATCAGCTGTGTTTAGGTCAGCGTACAAATAAGGAAAAATAAAATTCAGCTAATTTGAGTGGCAATCAGTGGCGCCTGCACAATCCAATCGTGTTTGAGAGGGAAACAACAAATTGAGGGTTTCTGAGATTTTTCTTTTTTCCTTTTTTTTTAGAAGAAGTAACGGGTACTCACGCTTATGGATGGAAATGTAGTGGAGTAAAGAGTACAATATTTGCCTCTCAAATGTACTTGAGTAAAGTCATGAGTACTCCCCAAAAATGATACTCGAGTAAAGTACAGATCCCTCAAAATTGTACTTAAGTACTGTACTCAAGTAAATGTACTCCGTTACTGTCCGGCTCTGGTGAACACGCAAAGAAGATCAAACACCCATAACAAAAAAGGTAAAACAGCGATATAGGATGATTTTGAAGAACATGAGATGGGAGTTTTTCGACATACACTAACTGTATCGACCCGGATTACACAGAGTTCACGCAGAGCTAGACAAGATGAGCATTTGAGGTTAAAGAGTGTATAAACTGTCAATTTGTTATTAGAAAATAACCAGTTGTTTCGCTAGATAAGACCCTTCTTCCATGCCATTTGAAGCTGCATTTAAACTACATTTTGGAAGTTCAAAATCAGGGCACAAATGAAGTCCATTATATGGAGAAAAATCCCGAAATGTTTTCCTCAAAAAACAAAATTTCTTTACGACTGAAGACAGAAAGACATGAACATCGTGAGAACTAAAGATCAGTCATTCATATGTGTCACTTACATATGTGATGCAAAAGACAAAACCATGAGAACCGACAACAAACCAAACAACAGCGGACACAAGTGAGCATGACATCATCATCATCATCATCATCATCATCATCATCATCATCAGTGCTTCAGACTCTCATTGAGCTGCTGATGAGAAAAACCTCAAACCTCTGGAGGGAAATGAGGTTAAATGTGGAGGTGTTTGAAGAGGGTGAATACTTTACTCTCTGAAATCATTAGAGTTTGTGTTTCATTACCTTCCAGGCCTGCTCCAGTTCAGGCGTCCATCTGTCCTTCAAAATCGGCCGAACAGCACAGATGAACTCGGCTCCCACATACTGAAACACACAATCACACTGATTACACATAATGACAAATAAAAACATTTTTAAAAATAAATAAATAAATAAATATATATATATATAGCTAGTCAATTAAAAAAAAACAACATTTTATATAATATTTTTATTTATTGCATTTATGACAAAAAAACTACTAAAGCATTAAAATTAAAGTGAAACCTGAAAAAAAAAATTAATTCAAAATGTTAATAAAATTCGGGACTTCAGAAATTAATTTACATTCATGTAGAATTTGTCATTTCATTGAAGCAATCACCCAGATTTATGTTTTTTATTTGCTTTCTTATATCTGTTAAATTTATCTGATCATGGAGTTTCAATAAATTCAAAAAAAAAAAAGAAAAAAAAGAAATGTATGTATTAGTTAGTCAGTTAGTTAAAATAAATTATGTAACGAAAAAACGTATTTTATATTATATTTTTACTTATTGCATTTATGACCAAAAAAAAAAAAACAAAAGTCAAAAAAAAACAAACAAAAAATAACTTTTAAACATGTTTTTAATGTTTTAAAATTAAAGTGAAACCCCCCAAAACAACAACAACAACAAAAACAATTTAATTCAAAATATTAAAAATAAAATTCAGGACGTCAGAAATTAAGTTATATTCATGAAGAATTTGTCATTTCAATGATGTAATCAAACCCAAATTTCTGTTTTTTTATTTGCTTTCTTATATCTTTTCTTAAATTTATCTGTTCATGGAACTTCAATAAAAATAAATTAATAAATAAATGAATGTGTCTATACATATATCTATATATAGTTAGTTAAAATAAATTATGTAACAAAAAAAAAAAAAACATTTTATTTTATATTTTTATTTATTGCATTTATGACAAAAAAACCCAACAAAACTACTAAAGCTTTAAAATTAAAGTGAAACCCGGGAAAAAAAATAAAAATAAATAAATTCAAAATATTCAGGACTTCAGAAATTAATCAAACCCAGATTTCTGTTTCGTATTTGCTTTCTTATATCTGTTTCTTAAATTTATCTGATCATGGAACTTCAATAAAAATACATAGATGGATAGATATAATTAGTTAGTTTAAAAAATAATTATATTATATTTTATTTACTGCATTTATTACAAAAAAAAACCAACAACAAAACTACTAAAGCTTTACAATTAAAGTGAAAACCGAAAAAAAGAAGAAGAATACAATTAAATCAAAATATTAACAAAATAATTCAGGACTTCAGAAATTAAGAAAGGATAAAAAAAAATCTTCACATAAGTTCACAGCCAAAAATGAGCTTAGAAATAAGCAACAAACAATTTTGTTGTAAACTAAAAATTACTACAAAGGACTATTATTCTACAGAAAAAAATATATGATTATTTACAATATTTTTATTTCACAGAACATCCATATCACAATACGTTCACCATATTTTTCAACATAAAATACACACATGCAAAAGAGAGTACAAACTGCACAGAAAAACAAATTTGGTAACCAAAAAGTCAAATCATGGATTTTACATTGGGGAAAAAACATAAGTTCACAGTGATCTAAATTAATATATATATATATATATATATATTTTTTTTTTTTTTTTTAAATTCTACAGAAAATCAACAATAAGAAAAATTTTACCAGTTACTTAAAACATACATGTGAGATTATTATTATTATTATTAATATATTTTTATTATTTTATAATTAGTTTATACTTTTTAAAATTTATTTTGTAATTATTTTATTATTATTATTGCTATTAATTAAAATGATTACTAATATTATTTTAATAAATCCATGCACACAAATAATGTGTTTGAAACGATTTTTACCCCAAAGTATTTGGGCGGCGCGTTGTAGCGGAAGTGGCTCTTCCCGAGTTCCCGCGCCAGAATCTCCAAACGCTCCAGCTGATCGAGTCTGGCGACGCTCTTCTCGATGAACGACATCACGCTGTTCAAACAGCACAAAAGAGCTCGTTTCAGGACTAAACACAGATTTCATTCGATGTCTGAGTTATAAAAACATGTTTCAACAGTGTTCGCAAACACCGGGGTCACTAATGTTTCCCTGAACCGATAAAGTTTGGTGTGAATCCCAGCGTGACGCTGACAATCAGACACAGAGCGCTGCTGCCGCCCGCGGCCGCGTCGTGTGTTTTCATGCTGTGAAGAGCGAGCGGCGCGACCTCATTACAAACACACACTGTCATCATCATCATCAGTGATCATCCTCATCCTCACAGTCCGCCCGCCGCTCAACAGCCACTTGGCCTTTAAAGCAGCGTGAGTCTGACAGACAGCAGCGCCGCGGATCCGCTCCGGTGTTTCCGGTAATTGGTGTTCCGGGGATTTTCACGCCGCTGCGCCGCTGAGTGGATTCGATAATAATAGTAAACATCATTTTACAGACTCAAGTGTCTCTTAACATCTACAACACTGGAAACTTGTTTTATTACAGACTCACATAAACTCACACATTGGATATTAATGCACATTCGTGTTTAGTTGCTTGACAGCTAAAAACAGGTAGAGTTAGACTAAACTATATTAATGAAACTACTGATACACATATTCATTTACTGATAAATGTAAGTATATAAAATCAATATTAAAAATGAGTTTTGAAAATGTAAGAATAAAAAATAGACTTATTTTATAGTATTAAATTCATAGAGACATTTTACTTATGTGATTTAAAAACAAAATTTAAAAAAATCAATTAAAAAATAAAGTCAGTAAATGAATAAATATATAAAATAAATATAAAATGAGTTTTGAAAATGTAACTATAAAAATAGACTTATTTTATAGAATTAAATTGATAAAGATTATTCATAATTTTTGTAAAATGTAAAAAATATTTTTTAAATTATTTAAAAAAGTCAGATAATAATGTTAGATCATAATTTATATATATATATATATATATATATATATACATATATATATATATATATATCAGTAAATGAATAAATATAAGTATATAAAATAAAAAAAGGAGTTTTGAAAATGTAACAATAAAAATAGATTTATTTTATAGTATTAAATTTATAGAGACATTTTATTTATCTGTGATTTTTTTTAAATATAAGTGATTTTTTTGATAAATATAAATGTAAATACAAAAAATAATTAAAAAATAAAATATCAAATGATTATAAAATGATAAAAAATAGATTTATTTTATATATAAATTTATAGAGACATTTTATTTATCTGTAAATGAATAAATACAAGTATAAATATAAGTATATAAAATAAATATGAATATAAAATGAATTTTGAAAATGTAACAATAAAAAATAGATTTATTTTATAGCATTAAATTCTTTGAGAAATTTTACTTGTAAAGAATATTTTTTAAAAATTAAGTAAAAAATAGTCAGTAAATGAATAAATATATACGTATATACAATAAATATAAAGTGTCTTGAAAATGTAACAATAAAAAATACATTTATTTTAAATAATTCAATTTATAGAGACATTTTATTTATTTGTGATTTTTTAAAAATGTAAAAAATATTTGTAAAAAATAATTAAAGAATAAAGTCAGATTATAATGATAGATCATGATATATATCAGTGAATGAATAAATATAAATATATAAAATAAATATAAAGTGAGTTTTGAAAATGTAACTATAAAAAATAGACTTATTTTATAGAATTAAACTGATAAAGACATTATTTATTCATTATTTTTTTAAAATGTAAATAGATAAATATATTTTTTTAATGAATTAAAAAATAAAGTCAGATAATAATGATAGATCATAATTTATATATTTATATATATGTATTTAATGTATATATATATATATATATATATATGTAAATGTAAATGAATAAATATAAGTATATAAAATAAATATAAAATGAGTTTTGAAAATGTAACAATAAAAAATAGATTTATTTTATAGAATTAACTTTATAGAGACATTTTATTTATTTGTGATTTTTTAAAAATGTACAAAATATTTTTAAAAATATTTTAAAAATAAAGTCAGATTATAATGATAGATCATGATATATATCAGCAAATTAATAAATATAAGTATATAAAATAAATAAATATAAATATAAAATGCATTTTGAAAAATAGATTTATTTTATAGAACTAACTTCATAGAAACATTTCTTTTATTTGTGATTTTTAAAAAATGTAAAAAAAAAAATTAATTAAAAAAATTAAGTCAGTAAATGAATAAATATAAGTATATAAAATAAATATAAATATAAAATGAGTTTTGAAAATGTAACAATAAAAATATGTATTTTATAGAATTAAATTTCTAGAGACATTTTATTTGTGCCTTTTAAAAATGTTAAAAAATTCATTAAAAAATAAAGTCAGTAAATTAATAAATATAAGTATAAATATAAGTATATTAAATAAATATAAAATGAGTCGTAACAATAAAATATAGATTTATTTTACAGAATTAAATTTATAGAGACATTTTATTTGTGATTTAAAAAATATATATTATATAATATATAAAAATATATATTTTTTTTTAATTAAAAAAAAAAGATTTTGTTAGATCATGATTTATATAGACATTTCATTTGTGATTTAATTTTTTTTAATTAAATAAAAAAGTGCATGGTTTAAAGATGTACTATGGTGGTAAAACCACATCCTTTCCAGTATTCAGACACTTGAATAAACACACGTGGATCTGTGTGTCACATGATGTGTGTCAATCAAAGCTAATGGAAAGTGTCACGTCTCTCACTAATAAAGCACTAATGTCGCCTCTCATCTGTTTTTCTCTCATCCTGCAGTGCAAATCAAACTAAATCTCTTTCTTTAACAGCTTGTTATTTCTGCTCCCTAATAAACATCTGACATGAATTGCCCTTCTAATGCCTTTACACATATGCTCAGAAAAACACAACCACAAACCCAAACACTTACTACTCCTATTTATTTATTAAAAACTCTTCACACACACACACACACACAGCAGTCAGGATGAGTGTTTGCGACTCTGAATGAGCCCTTGAGCACTAGTAAGCGTGTGTACGGCTGAAAACTGACCGCAGGCCGTGTGCACGCAGCTCCCTGCTGGTGCGTAACCTCTCCAGATCCTCCACATCCCGAAACAAGAAGAAGACGTCTTTACACTCGGGATGCGTCTCGAACAACCTGTTACCAAGACAACAGACAATCAGCCGCCACAATCACAACTCACAAATAACAGCAGTGCTACTTTAGCATCACTGGTTTACTATTTCGGTCAATATTTTGAAATAATTGTATTTTTATATTTGCAGTTTTATTTATTTATTTATTTCAGCATTATTTATTTTTGTATTAAATTTATAGAGACGTTTTACTTGTAATTTTTGAAAAAATGTAAAAATATTTTTAGAAAATTTATTAAAAAACTAAAGTCAGTAAATTAATAAATATAAGTATATAAACTAATTACAAATATAAAATGAGTTTCGAAAATGTAACAATAAAAATAGATTTATTTTATAGCATTAAATTTAGAGACTTTTTTTTATTTATTACATTTTTAAAAATGTAAACAAATTAAAACAAAGTTAGTAAATGAATAAGTATTTATTCATAAGTTTTATTTATTTATTTTAGTATTATTTATTTTGTATTAAATTTATAGACATTTTACTTATATGTGATTTTTAAAAATGTAAATAAATATAAGTATAGAAAATAAATCTAAATATAAAATGAATTTTAAAAAATGTAACAATAAAAATAGATTTATTTTATAGAATTAAATTTAGAGACATTTTATTTATTTGATTTTTAATTTTACTTTTAAATCAATTACTTAAAGTCAGTGAATGAATAAATCTAAATATAAGTATATAAAGCAAACATAAAATGAGTTTTGAAAATGTAACAATAAAAATAGATTTATTTTACAGAATTAAATGTATACTTCACTATCACTTATGTACTATTTTGACAAATGTTTTGAATTAGATATAATTTTTATATTTTCAGTTTATGTTTGTAATTTTTTTCTAGCTATTCAAACATTAACAGAACCTTCCAATCCAATTGTATCATTTCGAAAACATTGGAATGTTACTTTTGAATGTTCTCTGAACATTCTGAAGCAAAAGTAACATTTAAAAAATATGTTAAACAAATGTTCCATGAATATACACAATGTATAAATTATGTTTTTGTGCTAACATTTTGAGAACATTATTACAAAGCTTAAACATTCTGAGAATAACATAATGTCGTCTACATGTTTTAATAGCACATGTGCTGCTTTATAATGATCTATTAAGACTTCTACACTCTTAAAGTTCCAAATGGGTGTTTTTCCAGTGATGCCATGCCAAACAACCTTTCAGTGAACAGTTCCTAAAAGAACAGTTTGAGTGAGGGATGTTCCTGATTTTCCAGACGTTACGGACCGTGATCCGTTCATCCATCTGATCCAGTCTAATCACTGAAGCTCTGCTGGTTGTCTAGGAAACTTTCATGCTTTTTCCACACTAGGAAGGGCACGACAGAGTGACCTACACCACACACTGATTGGGGAACAACAGCGCAGTCGGAGTTTGAGCTCAATCTGATGTTCATCAGGAGCTGATGACATTCATTTGTCAGTAGAGACAACATCTGCTGCTGAAGAAACAGATCTATTTGTGAAACAGGAGGACACTGCAGTTTTTGTCTGTGAAACAGCTGTTATGATGAAGATGCAGTAAAATGCTACAAATAAAGGAAATTGAGGGAAAAACCCAAAGAACACTGAATGTCCTTCATCAGATCTCTTCAGTAATGTTCGCTTTTCTTCATCGTTTTCAGGTGAACAGTGTTTGTGTATCTTTTGTTTGTTGTTTTTGAAAAAAAAGTTTAAAAGTAACTGTTCAATACAGTTTCAACAAATCACACATAGAACTCTTAAATAATTAGTTAGGCAAAAATTAAAAGAAAGCAGATTCGTAGAAATGTGTCATTTTATCGCTTGCTCACCAATGGATGTGAATGGGTGCCGTCAGTCCAAACAGCTGATAAAAGCATCACAAGTAATCCACACCACTCCAGTCCATCAATTAACATCTTGAGAAGACAAAAGCTAAAACAAATCCATCATTAAGACATTTTTAACTAAAATACATTGAGTCCATGATCCATAACAACGCTTCCTTCAGTGAAAAGGTGGTTTGGTCTGAATCAGGAGAGAAATCTGCAGATCAAGCACCGTTTACAAGCCTAAACAGCCCAAAAATGTACAATTTTTTGTCTTCAAGACATTAACTGATGGACTGGAGTGGTGTGGATTATTGCGATGTTTTTATCAGCTGTTTGGACTCTCATTCTGACGGCACCCATTCACATCCACTGGTGAGCAAGTGATGCAATGACACATTTCAACAAATCTGATGAAGAAACAAACTCATCCTAATCTTGCTTAAAGCACATTTTGATTGATTTTGTTAAATTTAAGTTCAATACCATTTTAGAAATCACATATACTGTATAGAACTCATATGGAATTAGCCAAAAATGAAAAGAAAGCAGATTTGCAGAAATTTGCCATTCCATCACTTGTTCACAGAGCTGGGTAGATGACTTACAAATCATAATCCGTTACTGATTCCAAATTACATGACAAAAATTGTAGTTAGTAACGTAATCCATTACATTGCACATTTTAGGTAATGTAATCAGAGTACTTTTAGATTACTTTTGAGCTAACTCGTTTATCACATTGATTTAAAGGAGAACTCCATTTCCAGAACAACAATTCACAAATAATTTACTCAACCCCTTGTCATCCAAGATGTTCATGTCTTTCTGTCTTCAGTTGTGAAGAAATTATGGTTTTTGAGGAAAACATCTCAGGATTTTTCTTCATATAATGGACTTCATTTGTGCCCCGATTTTGAACTTCCAAAATGTAGTTTAAATGCATCTTCAAAGGCTCTAAAAGATCCCAGCCGAGGAAGAAGGGTCTTATCTAGCGAAACAATCTGCCATTTTTTTCAGAAAATATTTTTTTAATACTTTTTAAGCACAAAAGCTGGTGTAGCACAGGCTCTGGGATGCACGTTCACGTACTACTGAATCATGTTGAAAGGTCACACGGAACGTAGGCGGAACCACAGACCCAGTGTTTACAAAGCGAACACGCACAGACTAAGAAAAGTGCAAGTAAGTCAAACGCTGTTTACAAACAAAAATGTACAACTATGTCCTTCTCCCAAGTTGTAGGAGAAAATAAGATGGAGTTTTTCATACTCTACCTTTTTTAGCCGGAGTACACAGACGATGAACTTAGACATGATTCATAGTAGTGATGGGAAGTTCAGATCATTTTACCGACTCGGACCTTTGAGTCTCGTTCAGCAAACAAATCTCTTTTTGAGTGATTTCGTTCATATTAGCAAAACATAATTAAAATGTTACATGTTACTTCCCTAACACATCTACTGCTTACACAAACGTTGATCACACTACAAACAAGACAAAACTATAATGCTATAAGAAACAGAAAAGATTCATTCATTGTTTACCTGGGTCTGTAGTCTATGATTAGTTCACCTCACCTCTTATCTGACAAGTTTTCGGGTTTGAGTCGTTCGTTCATCATGTGGCAGCCCCATAAGATGAACGAACGACTCTAAGACTCGAAACAGCTGAACTAATTCCAGTACAGAACCTAATAGGATGTTGCGCATGTGTGACTGAACGAATCACTCCCCAGACGACTTGTTCTTCCTGAGTCACATTAAAGATTCATTGGTGCTCCTCTGCCCACCCTTCAAGAACTGTATTCATCCAGAGTGAGGAAAAGAGCTCAGAAAATCACTCTGCATCCCTCACATCCAAGTCATCATCTCTTTGAACTTTTACCATCTGGCCGGCGCTACAGAGCCACAAACACCAGGACAACCAGGCACAAGAACAGTTTTCTCCCCCAGGCAATTCTCTTTATGAACAGTTAAATGTTCCCCCCATTGTGCAATATAATGTGCAATAACTTTTTATTTATTAGTTACCACCCGATCCTAGCACATCCCTGCATCTCTACCTCTTCTATTCTATTCTATTCTGTCATCTATAGCACAACTGTACATACCACGTATTTATTTATTTCTCATCTTATTTTTCTAAGTTTTGTCTATTTATATTTACATATGTGTATTTTATTCTCATCTTATGTTTATTGTCTGTATGTTGTTGCTGTCTCTGTGTACTGGAAGCTAATGACACTAAAACAAATTCATAGTATGCACAAGCATACTTGGCAATAAAAGCTCTTTCTGATTCTGATTCAAAATGAAAGAATCATTCAAGAACAACCCATCACTAATTCGTAGCATCATGGATGCACATCCCACAGCCTGTGCTACACAAGCTTTTGTGCTTAAAAAGTCAACAAATTTTTATTTTTTGAAAAAAATGACAGATTGTTTCGCTAGATAAGACCCTTCTTCCTCGGCTGGGATCGTTTAGAGCCTTTGAAGCTGCATTTAAACTACATTTTGGAAGTTCAAAATCAGGGCACCAATCAAGTCCATTATATGGAGAAAAATGCTGAAATGTTTTCCTCAAAAAACATAATTTCTCCACGACTGAAGACAGAAAGACATGAACATCTTGGATGACAAGGGAGTGAGTAAATTATTTGTAAATTGTTGTTCTGGAAGTGGACATAAAAAAAAAACAAATAGTAAGAAAAATTATTCCATTTGTTGTTATTAACAACATTAAGTGCATTAAACATAATATTACATCAAGGTTTCCCAAACTGGTGTTTATAAAGGAACCGCAGGGGGTTTATGAGTTTAATGAAAAGCTAATAATTATTTAAATAATTAAAAATACCTAAAAAAGATCATTTTAATATCAATCAGATTAAAAAGCATACAAAAAAATTAAATATTTTATTTTATGTGCATGTCATGTGATCATAAGAGAACCAGTGAACATGCAAATGTGATTCTTAATTATTAAAATATTGATTTTAAAATCTCAGGGGTACTTCAAGTAAATATATTAGGTTAAAGAGGATCAGATGACAAAAAAGTTTGTGAACTTGTGCATTTTAATGTGTTCCAAAGTTACTACACAGCTCTGCTTGTTCACCAATGGATGTGAATGGGTGCCGTCAGAATGAGAGTCCAAACAGCTGATAAAAACATCACAATAATCCACAAGTAATCCACACCACTCCAATCCATCAGTTCACATCTTAAGAAGACAAAAGAAACAAATCCATGACATATTTTTGGCTAAAATCCGAGTTCATAATCCATAATAACGCTTCCTCCAGTGAAAAAGTGGTCTGGACTGAAACAGGAGAGAAATCTGCACAGATCAAACACCGTTTACAAGCCTAAACAGCCTGAAAATGTAATTTTTTTTGTCTTCAAGACATTAACTGATGGACTGGAGTGGTGTCGATTACTTGTGATGTTTTTATCAGCTGTTTGGACTCTCATTCTGACGGCACCCATTCACATCCATTGGTCAGCAAGTGATGCAATGACACATTTCAACAAATCTGAAGAAACAAACTCATCCTAATCTTGGATGGCCTGAGGGTGAGCACATTTTGAGTGATTTTGGGTGAATTTAGTTTGATTAAGTGTCCAAAATCAATGACACAACAAGCCATATTATACAGTGAGGAAGAACAGCAGAATGACATCAGTGCTCGTTTCTTTTCCTCCTGTGGAACGATAATGAGTTTCTCTGGCGGTTTAGACAGCAGCGTTTGCCACAGCAGGACCTGAAACCTGGAATAGAAGCTCCTCTGAGAAACACACACACACACACACACACAATCCTTAGACATCTTCTCACACACAGGTTCCTATTCACCATGGTTACAGGAGACACTTAATGAGGAATTACATGTACTTTTGTCAGGAATATGAACTTGCATTTGTTGCCTTCAAGGGTTTTCAGAATATTAAACTGATATTTATATTATCTGGAATTTTACTATAAATCTTACATACTCTAAAGACATCAGAATGTCACTGCATTAGAAAAAATATATTACAAATAACACATTAGGAAATTATAAAACAAATGCATTCAAGCCATTGAATGAATGAAATGCAACTTACTTTAAACTGCAGAGAAGACGCTCATGTACAGCTATATACATGCAATAAATCACAGACATATTATGGAAGATGACTTCTTAGAAAATATATTTTCATTATATACACTGTTGATATATCAATAAACTGATATATCAATTAAATACACTGTTGATAACAACTTGCTCCACTATAGGATCAACAAATTAAAAAGATAAATAGATAAATATATTTGACGATTGTTATTGTTAAAACTAAAATCATTTAAAAAATTTCAAAATAAAATATTTCACAAATGTAACATCTTATTTTCAGCCCATTTTAATTTTCATTTAACTTCAGGAATTAAAATATTTAAAAAAAAATATATAAAAAAAAAAGATTAAAAACTAGATATTTATAAAACGCAAAAACTAATATACTAATAAAAGTTCATTTACAAACTAATATACTAAAATAACACGGAGATATATTTTAATATAAAATACTGATATATTTAATAGTTTTACACACTTTTCAAAGGTTTAAATGAAACTGTGTTTCCTAATTCGCAGATTTATCTTCATAATAAAAAAAATAAAATAAAATTTCAAAATCAAATATTTAAAACAATAAAATAACTGAAAACTTAAAACTAAAATCAAAAAACTAAAAAAACGAAGGAATTCATTTAAAAATAAAATATTTTTTACAATTTTAATACTTCACTGAGATATTTTCTGATATATTTAATAGTTTTACACACTTTTCAAAGGTTTAAATGAGATTGTGTTTCCTAATTTGCAGATTTATCTTCATAATATAATATATTTTGATTATTTTAAATATATTTTAGGATTATTACTGTTAAAACTAAAATCATAAAAAAATTCTAAATAAAATATTTTTAAATTTTAACTTCTTATTTTCAGCCCATTTAACTTGAAGTATTAAAATAATTTTAAAAAATAATTAAAAATAAAAATGATTAAAAGCTACATATTTATAAAGGGCAAAAACGAATTCATACGACAAACACAAAACTAAACTGCTAAAACCTAAATTAAAACGAATGAATTAATACATTTAATTCAAATGAAAACAAAATATACAAATAAAAGCTCATTTAACAAACTATAATAGTACAAACATGATACTAAAATAACACTGAGATATATTAATATAAAATACTGATATATTTAATAGTTTTAAATGAGATTGTGTTTCTTAAAGATTTTATTTTCATCATAACAGCTGTTTCACACACAAACTCCAGCATTTCACAAATCAATCATTAGTAGCAAATGTTGTTTCCTAACAAATGAATGTGTCCCAGTATGTTCACGGAGATTTATATGCTTCTATAGTGAGTTTGCATTTTGAATGCTTTTGTTTATCCATTAATGTGATACTGGAAAAAAATGACTTCGGTCCATAATAAGCCCAAGAAAGACTAAAATAAACTGACACAATGCAGCTGTCAGAGTCTGAAAAGAGTTTGAATCAGTACATTAACCAACAATAACAACACAATAACAACAGCCGCTCAGATGCAAATCAATACAATCAGTAAAATATTAGACAAACCCAATGAGACTCAAAGAGATGCAGTTTTTAACCCTCAACTTCTGCCAATTTGATGCATTCAGGTTATTGTCTGTATGAAAAGCATTTCATTTTAAGCCAAACAGAATTCAAACTCTTTCGAAAGATGTTCAGCTACAGAAAGTCTATAATTGTGTATTTTAGCACAAAAGAACTGTGGCACACCTGATGTTAATGTGGATATAAATAGAGCATCAGCTCTCTAGAGATGTGAAAACTGCTTCTGAATCATTATTTTCACCTGATTCAGTCTGATTCAGCTTTGCACGTTGTACTTTTTCATGATGCATGAAATGCAACCAAGAGCAAAAACTCATTATATTCCTACATAGTGGCACAGATAGTCTGAGCTCTGGTGTTTTAGACAGATTAGATGCTGAAGTCAATCTTTCAGACGTCATTTATCAACACTGAGCTGAATGTTGTCTGCTAACCACTAATAAACACCATTCAGTATCATAATACCATTCTGTTTCAATAATGTGACACATTTCTCATTTAAATAAGATGTTTAACAGGGAAACACTTCAGGGCGAAACTTGATTTTACTGTGAATTGATTAGATGGTAAAAAGTGCCTCTTTATGACAGATATGAATATTTGAAAGGGTTTTGCATTACATAATGCAGCTAAAAACTTGATTTACTCTCTGTGATCCTGAACAATTTTATAACTTTAAGATGCAATATGCAATATTAGTTATATAAACATAAATCTAGCCATTAAACAGGACGATGTTTTAAAAAGTATATCATATTTCAATAAATAAATTGTTGATACACTGTGACAACTTGCCCCGTTATAGGCTCAAAATGCTAAATGAGATAATTTAATATATTTTAGGTTTATTATGGTTAACTGAAACAGGAGACCAAAAAAAAAACCTAGTGCTGTCAAACTATTAATCGCATCCAAAATAAAAGTTTGTTTACATAATATATGTGTATACTGTGTGTATTTATTATGTATATATAAATGAATACATATACAGTATATATTTAAAAAAAAAATGTTAACATGTATATATTTATAGAATTGATATTATATATAAATGTATTTATAAACATTTTTCTTAAACATATACATGCATGTGTGTATGTATATATGTATATACAGTATGTATATGTATATATATATATATATATATATATATATATATGTGACCCTGGATCACAAAACCAGTCGTAAGGGTAATTTTTTCAAAACTGAGATTTATACATCATATGAAAGCTGAATAAATAAGCTTTTCATTGATGTATGCATGTTATGATAGGACAATATTTGGCCGAGATGCAACTATTTAAAATCAAGAATCTGAGGGTGCAAAAAAATCAAAATATTGAGAAAATCACCTTTAAACTTCTTCAAATAATGTTCTTAACAATGTATATTACTAATCAAAAATGAAGTTTTCATACATTTACAGTAGTAATTTTACAAAATATCTTAATGGAACATGATCTTTACTTAATTTCCTAATGATTTTTGCCATAAAATAAATAATTTTGACCCATACAATGTATTTTTGGCACAGTATACCCCAGTGACTTAAGACTGGTTTTGTGGTCCAGGGTCACACACACACACACATATATATATATATATATATATATATATATATATATATAAAAACAAAAACATTTATTTTAGAATGCGATTAATTGTGATTAATCGTTCGACAGCACCATAAAAAACGTAAGCCTCTTTTATATTTCACTCATTCTATCGCTCATTTTTTTACTTTAACTTCAAGTGCTAAAACAACTACAAACAAAAATAAAAATTAGTAAAACATATTAAAAAACAAAAAAAAAAAAAAAAAAAAAAAAAAAAAACAATGCACACAAACACCAAAATGACTAAAACTATGATTAAAATTAAAATGAACAGAAAATATGCAAAATATATTATATTAATGATTCTATATAGACTATATGTGACCCTGGACCACAAAACCAGTCATAAGTAGCACAGATATATTTGTAGAAATAGCCAAAAATACACTGCATGGGTCAAAATCATGCCAAAAATCATTAGGACATCATGTTTCATAAAGGTATTTTGTTAATTTCCTACTGTATATATGTCAAAACTTAATTTTTGATTAGTTATATGCATTGGTAAGAACCTCATTGCTAAGAACAACTTCAAAGATGCTTTTTTCAATATTTTAATGTTTTTTGCACCCTCAGATTACAGATTTTCAAATAGTTGTATTTCGGTCAGACATTATTGTCTTACAATGGAAAGCTTATAACTTTCATATTATGTATAAATGTCAATTTAAAAAAAAAAAAAGACCCTTATGACAGGTTTTGTGGTCCAGGGTTACATGTGTGTGTTTGTGACAACTTGCCCCGGTCTGCACGACTCTAGTTTTCATCGATTTGGAACGCGAGACATGACGTAATATATCGATATGTTGTTAAATGTTAGTCACTGAGTTGATGTGAAACATCAACATGTATAATGTCACACATATTAATCTGTCATTAACATTCAGCGGGCAACATAATGATTTATTTCCACTTTGTGAACTAAAACATGCATTGTCTGTAAAGCTGTGCAAATAAACCGGAGCTGAGTGAGATGCAATAACTGATAACACTAGAAAATTCTCACCGGACAAACATGATTATTCCCACTTTGGCGATGTCCTCCTGGATGACTTTCCAGGACTCTTTGATGAGCTGGATGTGATCCGGAGTGAGTCGCGCTGGAGCTTCATCCTCAGTGTTTCTGCTCTCCGCTGCTGTTCTCGGTGTCAATCCGGATCCAGAGATCGCGCAGCCCATCCTGACACGAGCCGAACTCCCTCAGCTGTCAGATAAACCGCTGCTGGTTAGCTGTCAGTCAGCCGCTCGGGGTAGTCGTGTGTCTCTAGCTGTCTGGATCGCTCTGCTTCTTCTCCATGACTGTCCGGAGTCAGACCTTCAGCGAGAGACTGAGAACCTGAAACCTGCTCAGCGGGAGGGGAGGAGTTCATCTTCATCACCATCACCATCATCAACAACAACATGTGAAAGATCCTTTGCACTCTCTAGTACTGTCTCAACCTACAGGACTAATGTAAAACGATAGATTCAATTAATTCCTGAATGTCAAATAGGCTACATGTTACAGTCCTGTGACTCTAATACTGAATATTATACAATTTTACTATTACTTATGAAAATATACAAAGGTATAATGAATGCATGATGTTTGTTCTTCTAATATTTGATTTCTTAAAGATACTGTGACACTAAAGACTGGAGTAATGATTATAAAAATTCAGCTTATCATAACAGGAATAAATTACATTTTATAATATATTTACATAGAAAGGAGTTATTTGAAATTGCAATAATATTTCACAATTTTGTACTGATTTTTAAACAAATTTAAAGGAGAAGCACAAAAATGTACAGATAATTTACTCCCCTTGTCATCCAAGATGGTCGTGTCTTTCTTTCTTCAGTCGATAAGAAATTGTTTCTTGATGGAAAAAAAAATCAGGAATTATCTCCATATAATGGACTTAAATATTGCCCCCAAGTTTGAACTTCCAAAATGCAGTTTCAAATGGCTCTAAACGATCCCAGCCGAGGAAGAAGGGTCTTATCTTTCGAAACAAATTGACAATTTATATACTTTTTAAAGGAGAAGTCCACTTCCAAAACAAAGATTCACATATAATGTACTCACCCCCTTGTCATCCAAGATGTTCATGTCTTTCTTTCTTCAGTTGTAAAGAAATTATGTTTTTTGAGGAAAACATTTCAGCATTTTTCTCCATATAATGGACTGATATGGTGCCCCGAGTTTGAACTTCCAAAATGCAGTTTAAATGCGGCTTCAAATGAACCCAGCCAAGAAAGAAGGGTCTTATCTAGCGAAACGATTGGTTATTTTCATTAAAAAAGTACAATTGAAATACTTTTTAATCTCAAACGCTCGTCTTGCCTTTCTCTTCCTGCACTTTGTGTATTCTGACTCAAGACAGTTAGGGTATGTCGAAAACTCCAATCGTATTTTCTCCCTCAACTTCAAAAATCATTTCAAAATCATCCTACATCGCTGCAGAAGTACAGACCCAGTGTTTGCAAAGTGAACATGCAAAGAACAACAAATACCCTTAACAAAAAAGGTAAAACAGCGATATAGGATGATCTTGAAGTTGAGGGAGAACATGAGATGGGAGTTTTTCGACATACCCTAACCGTCATGAACCGGAACAAAAACGGTCCAGGCAGAGTAAGACAAGACGAGCGTTTGGCATTAGAAAGTATATTTGTATTATTTTTATGAAAATAACCCATTGTTTCGCTAGATAAGACCCTTCTTCCTCGGCTGGGATTGTTTACAACCGTATTTGTGATAGTTTGAAGCCTCATTTAAACTGCATTTTGGAAGTTCAAACTCGGGGCACCATATCAGTCCATTATATGGAGAAAAATGCTGAAATGTTTTCCTCAAAAAACATAATTTCTTTATGACTGAAGAAAGAAAGACATGAACATCTTGGATGACAAGGGGGTAAGCAAATTATTTGTAAATTGCTGTTCTGGAAGTGGACTTCTCCTTTAACCTCAAACGCTGGTCTTTTCTAAGTCTAAGTAAGTTGGAACTTTTTTCTGGTTCAATACGGTCAATACAGTTGGGGTATGTCGAAAAACTCGAATGAAATCGCCTTATATCGCTGCAGAAGTACCAACCCAGTGTTTACAAAGTGAACATGCAAAGTTGATCAAACGCCCTTTACAAACAAACAAACAAACAAAGAAGGTAAAACGACGTTGAAGGTTCAATCAACGTTGAAGAAGAAAGGGTGTCTTTCTTCTGTCGTAAAGAAATTGTTTGAGGAAAACATTTCAGCATTTTTCTCCATATGATGGACTGATATGGAGCCCCAAGTATGAACTTCCAAAATGCAGTTTAAATGCGGCTTCAAACGATCCCAAATGCGGTTGTAAACGATTCCAGCCGAAGAAGAAGGGTCTTATCTAGCGAAACGATTTAATACTTTTTAATCTCAAATGCTCGTCTTGCCTTTCTCTCCACAAACTCTGTGTATTCTGACTCAAGACAGTTCTGGAAGTGAACTTCTTTAATACAGCCTTAGTGAGCATGAGAGTTTAAAAATATTAAAAAACATAATTATTCCAAACTTTGTTGCTCCAGGCGGACTATCCATGTAATAAATGTCCTTCAAGTATATAAAAGCATTCATTACATCATTATTTGCTTTCAATAAGGTACTTGCCTCAATTCAAAGGTGTTCTGCAATCCAGGATTAGATTAAGACTGTTTTTCGACTCCTTCCATGAGAGTCATTAATCATATCCATGTCCTAAAGACTGATTAAAAAGTGCAGAAACTAATTAAACCGTAATACGCCTCCAAGTCATGCGCAATCATTTTAATACAGGTTTCTTAAAAGAAAAAACAGGAACAAAAACCAAATACAATGCATTGTGAGCAGGACAAGGGAAATAATGATTATATTGTGGAAAGCTTCTTTTAATGGAGTTTAACAGAAAAATAGGATATGAACTGAACATTTTTACAGAGGTATTGTGCATCATATTTACACCGACTGAAATAAATAAAAAAGATTAAATATACAAGATAACAGTGATCATCATGCCCACCAATAAGCTGAAAAATACAACCAAAAACAAGCTAGCTTATGAAACCTTCCATTAAACAAGACCCAAACATATTTTGTGACCGTGCATTAATATGTTGCTCAAATGACTTCTCCATTAACTTTAATGACCTCATAATGCTGAGAATATTACAAGCAAATTTCAGAGGAGCAGAAACTGACCTTTAAATGTCTAAAAATCAGCAACAGTAAGACAGACACAACACAATACGTTGTCAAAAAGGAGCAGCGTTTTAATTTTACACCATTCGATCAAACCGAGCATTATTTGACAAGTCTAAACTGTACACACCCAGCTGAAAACATTCCAGATTGTAAATAACATCAGTCTTTGTCACTGTTTATCATTTATCGGGCTTAATCTGATTATGATTTCCAGTTTTCTCCTCATTAGTGGGGAATGACATCTTGATGAGATTACCTTCTTTGCTCTGGTCAGTGCTTGAACACAAACAGTGAAGAGACATCAGGCATCAAAATAACTAACAGATTGCATTTAATAGTGCTGTGCTTTTATGAAGACATGACAAGTTTGTGTGCACTAAGCAATTTTTTTAACAAAAATATGTGCATTTGTAACTTTAGTATGCACTGACCCATTTGCATATTCTTCCTTAAAAATGTTTGAAAGAAAAAAATATGTATGCAAACCACTTTTCCAAACATTACAACAAAAATACAGTACCACAGCCGGTTCCTATAAAGAATGTTTACATCTCAATGAAATGTGCACAAAATAATGCTAATATACATATATTTACAAATGCAAATTTCATAAATACATTCTCTGAGGTCCACAGGCATCCCTTTTCCAGTTGGTTTGGATGACATCTGCTGATAATTCATAACTTGAGGTTAAGATTCATGCTTATTTTACGGAAACCCAGAATGCCAAACCTGTGTAAAATGTACTCAAACAGTGGCCAAATGACATATTTTGGAGAGCAGAATATTAGCTGTAAGATATTTTAAGGTTCTGAGTGTTCAGAGTAAAATTTCTGCATTATAAGTCTCACGTGTAAGAACTTAAGTTCTGAAATTTCTCCCGCAGGTTTTTAACCAAACTATGTTGGCCGTTCTCTGCTTTTTCCATCCATTCACTAAAGTTGTGCTCTTTACTGTTTGCCATTGCATGTTCGGATTGTGAAACAGACTCCCATCTTTGTTCATTCTCATTACTGTTTTCTCTCCCCGTTGCTAATTCAGCCTCTTCATGCTTGGCCTTGCAGATCCTCTCAATTACAATGAGGTTGTTCTCATCTTGACCAGCGTCACAACCTCTGTCCAGTGACTCATGTTCATCAGCGGATCCCAAGCCGAAATCAAAAGCGTTAACTCTACACAATGAAGGCAAACCTTCACTTTCAACGGTCTTGCTGGAACACGTAGAATCTGTGGATGTAGTTCTCTGCAGTGTGAAATTACAGAAAGGAGATGAACAAGACAAAGAACGAGATGCTCCGGATCTCTCCCATCTGTTCTCCAGAGCTCTTTCTGGAAATGAAGTACTGCGACCCACTGGGAATGCACGAGAGGAAGCAGATGCATCATCTTGACTTTGGTTGTTATATTTGGAACGCAACTCTTTGACATCCGGCCAGTGGAAGGTCTCAGTCTGCACGGGACTTTGTGGTCTTTGGCCGTATAATCTGCAATTGAGTAATTGAGGACTTCCAGGAGAACAGAGGCTGGAAGCTGGACTAGTAGTTGGAGAGTCTGGGATAACATCCTGCTCATTCAAGTTCAGCAACAGTGTCCTGTCAGGCATGCCTATGCAGAAAAGAGTAGTGATTAAACGTATGCTTTTGACAATTAAGGGTGCTTTCACAATAGAGTTCACCTGAGAACACTGCAAATCCATTGAATTCTAAAGGGGATGATGGGATGGAAGGATGTAGAGCAGGGGTGACCAAACTCGGTCCTGGGGGGCTGGTGTCCTGCAGAGTTTAGATCCAACTTGCCTCAACACACCTCCCTGGAAGTTTCAAGCATGACTAGTAAGAGCTTGATTAGCTGGTTCAGGTGTCTCTAATAGGGTTGGGCTAAACTCTGCAGGACACTGGCCCTCCAGAACCAAGTTTGGGCACCCCTGATGTAGATCAGGGGTATCCAATCCTGCTCCTGAAGGGCCAACAGAGTTCAGCTCCAACCAGCTTCAACACACTTGCCTGGAACTTTCTAGTGAGTGTGAAGATCTTAATTTGGGTTCAGGTGTAGGGGGCAATTGTGACCAAATTAGAGAGATTAGAGAGTCTGACTTGTAGTTCGAAGGTTGCAGGTTCGATTCTCAATACCGGCAGGAAATGTAAGTGGAGGGATGAATGAACTGCCCTCTTCCACCTAGAGTAGCCACGAATGAGGGGCCCTTCAACAAGGTGCCAAATCCCCAATTGCTCCCTGGGCGACAGGGCAAAAAAATGCCTGTCCACTGCTGGTTATTGGTAAACAAACTTGGCTTGCTGTCCTCAATAGAGGCTCGAACCCAAGACTCAACTTGAGCTCCTAGTTCGACCCCCCATTGTGGTACTACCAAGAGAGGGAATAACAGAAATAAAGGTGGAGATAGGGAGGTGGAGGCATGTTGGAAGAATTGATGCCGGGATGGTGCAATTGATGCTCCTCCCGAACCTATGTTTGGAATTTCATTTTAAAGGTAGAGAACAAATTTGAGTATGGGTTATTTAATTGGTGTTGAAGCTAAACTCTGTAGGACAGTGACCCTGCATGAACAGGTTTGGACACCATCATGGGTAGAGGAATTACCTAAGGGTTTGTCTAAATGACCCTCAATCATGCAAACAAAACTTTAGCTGCAACACAGTGTGATACAGGAATCCATAAACCAATGAGAACTTGATACAGGCAAGTGTCCTCTTGCTTTGGGAATTCCCAATATAACCTACCTCTACCTACAAACTAAGAATGGCTTTAATGGAACATTGGATGAATAGGAATGTGCAAGATCCATCCCTGGTGTCAAACCTTTAAAAATAAGTGGGATACAACCAAAAAGTTGTAAACAATCACCAAAAGCTACGCCAGTGGTTCCCAATTCTGGTCCTGAAGAACCCCCAACACTGCACATTTTAGATGTCTCTCCAGTCAAGCACACCCTATTCAACTCATCAGCTTATTAGAAAAGACTCCAAGACCTCAAATGTGTGTGCCAAATAGGAGAGACATCAAAAATGCACAGTGTTAGGGGTTCTCCAGGACCAGGATTAGAAAATACTGAGCTACACCATTGGGCAAGACACTGCAAGACACTGGGGGTTGTCCATCAAGTAAAAGTTAACGGTAAAATTATTGTCTGCAAAACAAAAGAATGAACACGGAACAAAAAGAACACCACAGACACAGACACTTCACCCATCTGTCAACACTTTAAGTAAGTAAGTGGGATACTAATGGTCAGGACAAAAGTTGCAAACAATCACCAATAAGCTATGCCAGTGGTTTCCAATCCACAACATTGCACACTTTAGATGTCTCCCTAATCAAACACACCTGATGCAATGCATCAGCGCATTAGTAAAGACTTTAAGACCTCAAATGTATGAGAGAGACAATGGTCAAGTTTGGTAATCAAAACATTTGATTCAACTTATCTTTCGTAAAGACTCTAAGACAGGGGTCACCACACTCAGCCCTGGAGGACTGGGGTCCAGCAGAGTTTAGCTCCAACCCTAATCAAACACACCTTTACCAGCTAATCAAGGTCTCACTAGGTATACTTGAAATTTCCAGGCAGGTGTGTTGAGACAACTTGGAGCTATACTCTGCAGGACACCGGCCTTCCAGGACCAAGTATGGTGACCCCTGCTCTAATACCTCAAATGTGTGCAGCAGCTAGGACATCAAAAACCTGGGACCAGGATTGGGAACTACTGAGCTATGCCATCGGGCAAGACAGTGCAAGTTGGGGGATTGCCCCTCAAGTAAAAGCAAACTTGGCAAGTGTCTACTCAGACACTACACTCACCTTTCTCTTTTCCTGGAGGTCTCTCTTCCATGACCGAAGACAGGTTCTTGGGCACAAAATGGTTCTCAGAGATCTTGGGCCTCTGCTTTACTAGTGGTCTGTTGTTTTTGATACGCTGACTGTACTGCCTGGCCAGCTGGAACACCTTATTTTTCATCTTCTCCATATCTTGAAGAATGAGTGCATCCTCACTGGCGGACCTTAAGGAGATCATCTTTGGTAGAAGAGGGTGGTTGATCTTAAGCCGGTCTTGTAACTTGTCCTCTTCATTTGGATGCCTCTGGAACTCTTGCATCTTGTCCTTTTCTAAGATGATGTTGACTGGAGATGAGGAAGAGCTTTCATCGGATTCTCCCAATATTACCAGAGGTTCCCCAAGTCCGCTATCCAAGCTCACCTTACTGGTTTCTGCTCTCTTTTCTTCACCAGATGTAGTCATTTGGGAACTCTCGGAGTCCTGATGTTCTTCAGAAGTCCCAGTTATCTCCACTTCCATGTCTTCCCACACTTTAACCATGTCAGATGCAGGCTGGAATTCCTCATTCCCACTTTGATCTCTAAGCCTGGATTCTTTGCCATTTGTAGGGACCACAAAATCAGAGCTGTCCTTTGCTTTCTTGTCATCCCCCAAGCCTGGTAGATTAAAGACAGACCATAAAGTTGGCCTTGTGATAGAAGACGCCCTCTTGTGCAATGCCAAATCGTCGTCTGCAAGGTCATTGAGTTGTTGGCTCAGATTACGGACTAGGCCTGCAGGAATGTATGAAAGACTCTCTCTGCGTTTGACGGCAAAGCTGGCATCCTGGTGCTCAGCATGTTCATAGTACCGTCGAATCTTATGTATGAGCAATCGGTCCTTTTTGGAAAGGGTGTCTTGTTTCACTTGAGGTCTTTGGTCTGGTAAGAACGGGCTGTCGAGAGCAGTCTCCGTTAGTGGTTCTGGAGTGGACGGTCTAAAGTCTTGGCCTTTGTCTTTCTCATGGGGCTCAGCACAGGCGCTGAGCAAACTGCTTCTTCTACTTTCGGACCGAGAAGATGGGCAGCCCAAGTCAAAAGACCCTTCGACTCCTAAGCTACTTCTTTGTGAGAGGCTGCTGGTACATCGCTCAGAAGCATCACTTGCCTTGTCCAGTACGGATGAAGACAAGAGGACACCAGGTGCCTCAACCTCCACACTGACCTCCATGTTCTGCACATCATCTGAGAGGTTCCTGCTGGATTGAGTCCCTTCCTTTCGGTGCTCTTCTAGTCCACTAGGGAAAGAGAAATCCATACTGTCCCCCATATTATCTCTGATTTCTCGTCCTCCATTATCAAGGTCTGCTATCTCTGAATCAGTGTGGTATCCTGCCATTATTGTCCCACACATTTCGGGATAATTATCTGATTGGTCCACCCCTATCTCCTCTGACTCTCTGAGAGGAGAGAAGAACTTCTTTGAACTGCGTTCTTCAGTTGAGCTCTAGAAAGTGGACAGAGTGAAGTGAGTTATTGCTACAGGAAGCTATGAAGAGGATAAGAAAAAAGGATGTAAAGATAACTTAATTCAATTTCCAACATCTCCCATATGGCTAAGTGGCCAGGCATTGAAACAACAAGTGCAATTTATCTAGTTTTGAGAGACAGCTGCAATTTATATTTCCAACAAATCATTTTGTTGGTTTACTCGAAAGAAAGATCCATTTTGAGGCTCATAATGCATGACATTACCTGTTTAAAGAGAGTCAAACTTTCACTCGTATCATCAGGCTTTTCTTTAGAGGGTGTTTGGCCACTTTTGTTCATTGGCCAATTTTCCCAACAACCTTCTCTGTCCTGTAAGGACACAATACAGAAATGATAGGAATTTGAAGTTCTACTAAAATGACAGCGTTCACAGTTGCCATCTGTCAAATATCACTTCAGTGATATTTCAACCTTTCATAAACAAATGCAATTCATTTAAAAGCATCCATGCATTTCAATGTTTTTCCACAGACAACTGACCTTCTGAAATTGCTTTTGTGTGCCATCAAACAAAACACAATGAAACAGGAACCTTTGTTTAATTTAATTACAGAAGCCAAGCCATCCGACCTCCACCCCCAAAATTTGACAGTTAAATTTCCCTTTGAAGTCGAACTTCAATCAAAAAATCTCATTGTGGCTCCAAGTGCAAAAACACTTTGAGACACCCGACGTCCCGTATTATTATGCATTGGATCCTAACATGCTGTAAATTCCCCATCATATGTACATTACGATCTTTGCACATTGATGCATCTGAACTAAAATATAACACTTCTTCTTGAGACATGGGACAAACACTCAAATTTCCACTTTGAAATTATGACATTACGTGATCACATATCACTCCCAAAAACCTCTGTGGTTCACCTGATATGAGTTCACGGTGAGTTTTATAGCTTTTCATAATTTCAGGTAACTGTAACTTTACACTGAGCCATGCGGACCCATGTATTCAAGTAGAAAAACACTTCTTTAGTCCTACAACCTGTTTTGTCCAAACTCTCATAGAATCGGTGATAAACTGTTTGAAAATCAGGTTTTGAAGATGGCATTCAATTTGTAGGTCAAGTGCCCATTCAGAAATGTGTTTACGTATGATTAGTGGCCATGCATGCGGTTATGTCCATGCAATGACTCATGCAAGCACATCTAGAGCATTCGAGCATCAGATCTGTGGGTGCAAAAGCAGAAATCAGTCTCAGCATGCAGCAGATGGGAATGCGATTGACAAAGTGCACGGTGGCGGCCGCCAGCTTACAGACGTGAAATAGAAAGCGATAGGTGACCCTCACCGTGGTAATTTGATCGAAAAGCAAAGCCTTGGCCCTATAGCGCCAGCAGGAGATGGCGGCCAACACTGAACTGGCAAAGTCAGCTACCTGCTCGACTCCCATCAGATCTTCCTCTTCTGCATTTTCTCCTCCTATCCTGTCCTCTGCACTCTGTGCTTTCTCTTCTTGGAGAAGCCTACTGTCCTTGATGTCATCCAGTGAGCCTGTGCTGGATTCATGATCTTGTCTGTTGTGAATCATTCCAGGTAACGCAGTCTTGAGTTCAGGGTTTGAGCTCATGGTCGTGACAGTGGGCATGGAAAGACGGTCTTGATCCACTAAGAGAGTACCTTCGCTGTCTGCATGCTGGACGTTACAGAAAATTGATGGGATGTGAATGAAAAATCGAATTTTTTTCAAAAACTGTAATTTTTTCAAGCATTTAAAACAGATTTGTTGTTGGTTCTATGCAACATTTTTGTTAATAACTGTTAAAAAAAATAAAGTAATAGAGATGAAGGTTTTTAAAGAGTAACAAAAAATTAAGATTTTGCACGCATTTAAGTCGGAATAGCATTTATGAAATAAATGCACAGCATTTGTGTTATGAATATGATTCAGTTTATTGTAAATGCATTTGATTAATTGCTTTTGTTCCTCTTTTTGGATGAAAGCGTCTGCTAAATGCATAAATTATCACTTTTAAATGTAAATTTTAGTCGTTTTTTAATGTGAAAAGCTTGCAATGGAAAATGCATGTGTAAATCTTACCTTAAGCGTGCCTGTGCGACATCCATGGATGATTAAGTTGATGCAAAAACAAAAATAAATTAAATATTAATATAACAATTTAGCAACAGGTTATCTACAGATGCATTTCAAATGTGAATTCGAAGGCCTAATATTATGTAATTTTATGATGCAGATTATTCAAATTATATAAATGCATCAACTTTAATGCACTTATCAAAATCACAAAAGCAGTAAAATGTCAAGATGTAGTCAAAAGATTATTCAACTTGCAATCTGCAAAATCAGGATTAGGCAGACATTTAAAGAAATGGGCTGAGAATTGATCAAATTGTTGTAATCTGGCTCATATAAACAGGAATTGTGTGTTTGTGGTGTTTTTCTGCTGATCAAGAGTTAATCAAGACTTTCACTGCAAAAATGATTCTCAAAGCAAAAATGCAACAAAATGCATCATATTTTGTGAGCAAACCTGACATTATACAACAAAACATGATGCATTTTTATATTCTGGTTGCAAATAACATGGAATAATAAATGTGTGTGCTCTGCCAGGTCTACGCACAGATAATTAAATCAACTGCCAATAAATTGCAGGCTATACGGATGCATGGAGCTACTTAGGAGAGCTCGGACACTCCCTGCTGATTTCCAAGACAGGAACAGGAAAAGCCATGGTTGGAAATGACAACATAATTTGAAAGGTGATAAAACGGCATGACAGAGTGCATGCGAGAGAGAAAGAGAGAATAAATGGAACGGCTTGGCTTTTCTCTTCATTTTCAGAATGCATAATGCACTAGTGCTGATGGCGAGCCAAAAACAGGTTCGTGGACTGAAAGGAACCGGCGCATGACAAAGCCTGTGGCTGATGGGCTCCATAATTAACATCATTATGTGTGCGGGCGGAGGATTGGGGCTGCGGCCTTTGATCTGACACAGGGGGGACGAGTCGAGTCGATGCGTCTTTGATGCTAAAGCGGGCCGAGGGACGACAGCGCATACGGGACACGTGTCGCCCATATGAGCGGAAACAAACACTGCGCACCTGCCGTGAGCCCAAGATGACAGCGATATGATCAGGGGTATCTCTGATCTTTTGTTTAACAGCGCTTCTTTAATCAGTCAACTGATCGAAACTACATAAAGAGAATAAAGACAAAATCCTGTATATTTTCTGCATTTATTTTGTTCTGCATTTATTTTATCTATGTATATAATATTAAAACATTATCATTACTGATAACTGACTGTTGTTTTAATTTGTTAAAGTTAATAAAGAATATTAAAAATGAATGTTTAAAAATTATTTAAAAATTATTATAAAAAATAATTTACAAAAGAAAAAAGAAAATGTTTTTTTGCATTTATTTTGTTTTGCATTTTTTACACAAAATGCATAAATGTATATGCATATATGTGAATGCATATATATGTATAATATTAGGATTTTTTTTTAGTATTTATTTTATATTGATTGTTGCGTTTAATTTGTTAAAAAATTATTTAAAAGAAAAAAATAATTTTGTATGTATTTTGTATAAAATAAATACATACATACATATATATATATATACATATATATATATATATATATATATATATATATATATATATACACACATATATATATAAAAAAATTACATGTGCATTTAAAAAATGCAAAACTATATATAAAATTATAAAAAGTAATAATCATCATTATAATATTAGGATGATATTATTTTAGTATTTATTTTATATTGATTGTTGTTTTAATTTGTTAAATGTAATAAATTAATTAAAAATTAACGTTTTGTTTTGCATTTATTTTACAAAATGTATATATATATATATATATATATGCATTTAATTTGTATATTATAAAATGCATTTGTACACACAAACAAACACACATATATTTTACATGCGCATTTTACAAAAAATGCTAACATATATATAATGCGTATATAATTATTATAATAGTAATAATTATCATTATAATAATTACATTATTATTATTATTATTATTTTATTTTACAATTTATTTTATTTTGATTGTTGTGTTAAAGTTAATAAAATATTATTTAAAATGATTAAAAAAATATTACATTATTTTGTAAAAATGCATATGGGGAATGCCTGATTGATGTGTTGTAATGTGTTCAATTTATTAAAAATATGATTTACAAAAAAAACATTTATATGCTAATACAGCAAAAAAGTCAGTCAGAAAGTTCATTCTAATGATAAAATCTAAAAAAACTACATTAAAATTGTTAACGTCAAATATTGACTTCTGTTTTGTAGATCTATTTTGCTGTAGTGACATTAACAACAGCATGAACATTAACAACAAGCAATAAGATAAAGCTGTCACCTTTAGTTTTTCGTACACTTCGTTTCGCCGGTTCTGTCAAACAAAACCAAGGACAAAATCAGAACCTAAACAATTACATAGTGAAAATTTAATTAGAACTTTCATTTATCTGAGTGACGAGCCAGATTCACACACCAGAGCGTCTCCGTTCCTTAAACGCCCCAGAGAAATCATCAGTCTGACAGGACGACGCTTTCTTCAGCCTGTCTGGACTGTAGCGGTACTTCACTGGACCTGAACAGAGAACAAACAGAACAGATTGAGAACGACAACACTAACAGAATCAGAACAACAGGTTTTTATAAGTTTTAGTGTCTCAAATGGAATTTTGCTACAAAAACAAGTAATTCACTGAAGATTCGTGTTTGCAAATCAATCTAAACACAACTTACATGTTGAATCCATGTCCAGGATTGCATCTTTGGCCTGAAAGCAATTAATTGTTTATTAAAGCACTGCTGATTCAGATAAACATTCATGTTTCAAACTGGACCAGTTACTGTACGTACTTTTTGCAATAAAAAAAATGATTAAAAATTAATAAAATGAATAAATAAAATAATTAAATGAATAAAATAATAAAAAATGTACAATGAAAATAAATAATTTAAAAATAAAAACAAAACAGTTGAAAATGAGGGAAAAAAAAAAAAAAAATGAAACAAGAATAAATTATTTATATTATAAAAAAATATTTACATTTTTTATATTTATTTTACAATCTCAATAAAACACAAAAATGAATGCAATAGAAATGTAAAATGAAAATAAATCAAAATAAAACAAAACTGTCTAAAAATGAATAAATAAAAATGAACAAATGTTTTAAATAAAAAAATCCAAATTAAACTAAAAATTAATAAAATATTTTTTTATTTTAAAACAAATTTCATTTCACAATGAAAATACAACATGAATAAATAAATAAATAAATAATTGTAAAATAAAAACAATCAAAATAAAATACTTAATAAAACGATTAAAATAATAAAAATGTTAAATAAAAATAAATAATTGTAAAATAAAACACACCAAAATAAAATGCTTAATAAAAATGTTGTTATTTCACAATGAAAATAAGACTAAAAATGAATAAAATATTAAAAATGTCCAATAAAAATGAAAATAAACTTCTTTAAAAATCTAAATTAAACATTTACTAAAATGAATAACAAACTATTTATAAACTATTAAACTATTTAAAACTATTTATAAAAATAAAATTACTAACAATAAAAATAAATTACTAACAATTAATGAAATACAAACGTAAAATGAAAATAAATAATTAAAAAAAAAAACAATCAAAATAAAAACTAAAAATAAATAAAATAATAGAAATGTAAAATGAAAATTAATAATTGTATAATAAATCTAGAATATCTATCTGTATTTAAAATCTAGAAGTGTGAGAACTGTAAACATGTGAATGTGTTGTTAAATCACTGAAATGTTAACATGAAATCTCAGGGGAATTTTTAAGTTATATTAAATATTAATTAAATATTTCAGAAGAAAGGGGCTCGACTGAGAAAAAATGTTTAGGAATCCCTGGTCAAATAACAGATCATGTTTTTCTAAGCGAGCAGCTGCTCATTACAGTAAAGCTGATCCAGACAGACATTTGTGGATCGATTACTGTACTTACTTTCTGCGGTATAATGGCGTGATGATTCTCCAGAATGAGTCTCTTTATGTGATGAGCCCACAGTTTCTTTTCTTCCACCGTTTTGGCCTGAGAAACACAATGGCACATGATTAAAGCAAACACAATAAACTGCCTGAACGTGAGAAAATCACACATGATTACAGCAAACACAATGAACAGCTTTAACGGGTCTCAAACTCACCTGAACCGTGTGCGGCTGCTTCGGGTGCTTGTAGTGCGTCACGCTGAAGCGCAGCGAATCTTTGGCACTTTCGATCAGCATTAGTGTGGAACACTGAACACAAGCAAAACAGCACAAACAAAATGCATTTCTGGATTAAAATCATGCATTGTTTAACTTACTAGATGGTTGAATGACTCTGTACAAAGATCAGTCTGATATTTTTTATAAAAAACAGCACAGAACCAATAACAGTAGAAAAGCTTTTGTCCAGATGAGGAAACATTATATGAGAATGAAAGGAAATAATGGTTTAAATCAGGATCAAATTCAAAAAGCTTAATAAAATAATTAAAAATTGTATTTGTTTATCTGCATGCCATGTGACCATTAACCAAGCATGAATGTGAATGTGTTTTTACATCACTGAAATATCACCTTCAAGAGAATATTTTACGTCAAAGGGTTTAAGGTGATAAAAACATTCAGGAATCCCTGGTCTAAATAACAGATGATGTCTAAGCATTAGTAACACATACCGAGATGTGAGTCTTGTAGACGTAATGTTCCCCTCGTTTCTTGGTGATGAGCAGCATTTTATCGAACAGGAAGAGGGTTCTCTCGTTTTTGGCGCGGTGGACGTGAAACGTTCCTTCCAGAACCAGTTCGCCGTATGTGGTCAGATCCGGACCTTTCCAGTTTATAAGCATAGACTGGATCTCCTGCACGCACAACAGAATAGAATTGAATATAATAGAAGCAAATAGAACTGAATAGAACAGGATAGAACAAAATAGAAGAGAATAGAATAGAGCGGAACAGAATTAAAAAAGATTGGAATGAACAGAAGAGGACAGAAGAGAATAGGATAGAATAGAATAGAATAGAACAGGAAAGAATATAACAGAACAGAATAGAATAGGAAAGAATGGAAGGGAACAGAAGTGAAGAGCATAGGATTGGATTGAACTGAATAGAATAGAATAGAATAGAATAGAATAGAATAGGACAGGATAGAATAGAATAGAATAGAATAGAACAGAAAAGAATAGAATGGAATGGAACAGAATAGAATAGAACAGGATAGATTAAAATAGAATAGGTAAGAACAGAATAGAACAGAATGAAATAGAATAGAAAAAATGAAATGGAACAGAACAGAATAAAAGCATAGGATTGTGTAGAATAGAATAGAATAGAATAGAATAGAATAGAAGAGCACAAAATAGATTAGAACAGAACAAGACTGTACAGGATAGAATAAAATAGAATAGGAAAGAACAGAATAGAAAAGAATAGAATAGGACAGAACGGAACGGAATAGAATAGAAAGAATGGAATGGAACAGAACAGGATAAAAGCATAGGGTTGTACAGAACAGAACAGAACAGAATAGAATAGAATAGAATAGAATAGAATAGAATAGAACAGTATATAATAGAAGAGCATAGGACAGAATAGAATATGAAAGAACAGAATAGAAAAGAATAGAACAGAATGGAATGGAATAGAATAGAATAGAATAGAATAGAACAGAACAGAACAGGATAGAATAGAATAGCGTAGGATATGATAGAACAGAATAGAATAGAACAGGACAGGGTAGGATAGAATAGAAGAGCATAGGATAGAATAGAATATGAAAGAACAGAATAGAAAATATAATAGAACAGAATGGAATAGAATAGAAAGAATGAGACTGAACAGAACAGGATAAAAGAGCATGTGATTATATATAATAGAATAGAATGGAACAGGACATGATAGAATTGAATAAGAACAAAACAAAACAGAATAGAATAGAAAAGAACAGGATAGAATAGAATAAGAAACAACATATTAGATAAGAATAGAATAGAACAGAATGAAACAATAGAATATAATATAACAGAAAGAATGGAATTGAACAGAACAAGATAAAAGAGCACAGGATTGTATAGAACAGAACAGAACAGAATAGTATAGAATAGAATAGAATTGAACAAAGCAGAACAGGACAGGATATAATAGAATAAAAGCATAGGATAGAATAGAACAGAATGGAATAGAATAGAAAAAATTAAATGGAACATAACAGGATAAAAGCATAGGATTGTGTAAAATAGAACAGAACAGAACAGAATAGAATAGAATAGAATAGAATATAAGAGCACAAAACAGATTAGAATAGAACAAGAATAAAATAGAATAGGAAAAACCGAATAGAATAGAATAGAATAGAATAGAGAATAGAATAGAACAGGATATAATAGAATAGCGTAGGATATAATAGAACAGAATAGAATAGAACAGGACAGGGTAGGATAGAATAGAATATGAAAGAACAGAGTAGAAAAGAAGAGAATAGAACAGAATGGAATAGAATAGAATAGAAAGAATGAAACTGAACAGAACAGGATAAAAGAGCATATGATTGTACAGAATAGAATGGAACAGGACATGATAGAATAGAATAAGAAAGAACAGAACAAAACAGACTAGAACAGAACAGGACAGAATAGAATAAGAAAGAACAGAATAGAAAAGAATAGAACAGAATGGAACAGAATAGAATATAATATAATAGAAAGAATGGAATTGAACAGAACAAGATAAAAGAGCATATGATTGTATAGAACAGAATAAAATAGAATTGAACAGAGCAGAACAGCACAGGATATAATAGAATAAAAGCATAGGATAGGATAGAACATAATAGAATAGAACAGAATAGAATGGAATGGAACATGACAGGATAGAAGAGCACAGGATAGAATAGAATAGAATAGAATAGAATAGAATACAATACAATAGAATAGAACAGGATATAATAGAAGACCGTAAGATAGGATAGAACAGAATAGGAAAGAACAGAATAGAATGGAAGAGAACAGAATAGAATAGAATAGAAAAGAATGGAATGGAATAGAACAGGACAGAATAACATACAATTGTATAGAATAGAATAGAACAGAACAGAACAGGATAGAACAGAAAAGAATGAAATATAACAGAATATAATAGAACTGAACATGATAGAATAGAATAGAATAGAATAGAATAGAATAGAGGTATGTTAGAATAGCATAGCATGAAATAGAATAAAATATGATAGAAGAGAACAGAACAGAGTAGAATAGAACAGGACAGAATAGCACAGAGCAGAATGAAATAGCATAGAATAGGATAGAATAGCATATTATCCACCTTATTTTTCAATGTGGAAGTAAGCTGTTTTCTGGTAATGTGTTCCGGTTCATAATCCACCACAGGGAAATAACGAGAAGAATATCGAAGTGCAGTAAACGGTAAAACAGTTTGCACTACAATCCAGTGTGTTTAGAA